>NC_083702.1:43970246-44277974 GCF_033118175.1 Dama dama
ATGCCGCACAGCTTGGCCAGAAAAAAAAAAAAAAACTTTAAAATAGTGAGATATCACTTTTGCACACACCACAGATCAGAAAGGTCAATACTCTCAAGTGTTGGTGACAATGTGAGGAATTGGGAGACCCCAAGTACCACTGTGGACATGTGAATTCACGCAGCCACTCTGGAAATACCAGGCAATATTTGGCAAAATTAAATCCAGGCACACCTTGTCACTCAGACATCTTATTTCTGGGTAATCATCTCAGAGAAACTCTCCTAAAAATCCCTAAGAGAAGTTGGGTAGGGAAGTTCATTGCAGCCTTAACTAGTAGCAAAATGTTGCAGATCCAGGCTGGGGATATTGGAGCAGCAGCAAGAAACACCGTCTAGTGTACATACAACCTTGCTGAGAGGTAGACCATAAAGTAGTAAAGAGACCAAAATGTCATTTCTGAAAATTAAAATGCATGCAAGAAATCCTTACAAGGAAATTTACAAGACTGATACATATTTGGTGAAAGTGAATGGGAGGGTAAATCAGGGAAGAAAGAAAATATAAAATGAATAAGAAAGGAGTCTTAAATAAACTACAGAGATGAATTGCTACACCCTGAAAGTATGTCAACACCATGTAGCTGGTGGTCCATAGAAGCTAAATAAAAACAAATAACTAAGTCTAGTAGAGATCATCTGAGGGTCACACCCCAGGCTGCTCTGTGTTCCTAATTCTCCCTTCTGACCTTGGCCTGATGCCCTCAAACCAGCCTTCCATGTTTGGACTCTTTTTTTTTCCCTAAAGATTTTTTAAAAACATATAAAGCATTTTAAAAGTCTTTACTGAATTTGTTACAATACTGCTTCTGTTTTATGCTTTTGGTTTTTTGGCCCGAGATCTGTGGGATCTTAGTTCCCTGACCAGGGATTGAACCTGCATTCCCTGCACTGGAAGGCAAAGTCTTAACCACTGGATGTCCAGAGAAGTCCTTGGACTCTCTTTTATCTTCCAGTGAGTTCTTTCCCAGAACTCCTCTGGGACCCATGCAGGTGGGACCATGTTGGATGCCCCAGAACTTCCAGTCTTACCTGAATCACAGGTCAAGTCAGCTTATGTCTTGAGTGGAGACTCCAGCTGCCCTTGGACCATGGACCCATTCACTCCTCACCCTATTCTGTAGTCATTGACCAGGTGTCTGCTTGCTGCCAGGCACAGGGAGCATAAAGACAACGGCAATGATAAGGAGGGCTTCTATTTTGCATGCATCATGGCAGGCAGGGACTATCCTAGTGCTTCACTTACATCAATCCATTCAAATCCAATTAAACTCGCAGAGACTTGTGGCCTTGGCTAGTTGATCACCGCATCCCTAGAAATAATGGATGGGCAGTCTACTAAATGTTGCTTGATCTATATAAGTGGCAGAATTCCTGCTCAAGTGAACACAGCCTAACGCAAGTCACCAAAACAATTGTCACCCTCGACCAACTCCCGGCCTTGAACCAGTTTACAGACCCAGACAGCTGGAATGAAGAGGGTACCAGTTCACCTTGAGGAGGGACCCCACTACACTATCAAAGAGTTACCCTCTTTATATTTCTCCCAGCCTTCCCCCAAAGGGACTTCCAGACATTGACCAGGGTGACAGTGTGTTAAGGAGAGGGAAATAATCAGACTTTTTTGGCTCTGAATTGACCCTAATTCCAGGAGACCCAAAATGTCACAACGGTCCACCACCAGGGTAAGGGCTTATAGTGATCAATGGAGGTTTGTTCAGGTTTGTTCCATGCTTGGCTAAGTGGGTCCCAGAAACCCATTCTATTGTTGTTTTCCCAGTTCTGGAATGCAAAACTGGAACAGACATACTCAGCAATCAGCAGAATCTCCATAAGGCAAGCACTGTCATTATCATCTCCAACTTAGAGAAGGAAATACTGAGGCATAGGAGATTGATTCAAATATCCAAGGTCACAGGGTTGGAAAGCTAGAATTCAAGCCATGGCAATTTGGGTTCAAATCCATGTCCCTGATCATTATACTATTCCTACGCTTAAGTGCTTGCAGCTTAGTAGAAAAGCAAGTACACAAAAATTGCAACACATCATAGAATAGCTGTGATAGAGATGAACACTGGGGTTATGGAGTCTGGGTGGTGGTGGTGGTGGGGTCACTCACGGTTTGCCAGCAGAGATGGTGTCTAAACACGGAGATGATGTCTAAACACAGCGGGTGAGCTGGAGTCAGTGGGACTAAGGCAGGTGGGGTGGGCAGAGGGGGCCCTACAGAGGAGAGGGGCCGAGGCAGGAACAGCGGCGAGGGGGCACCATGAATGTCCATGCAGTTTGCCAGGCTGTGTGGTCTGGAGTGTGAGAAATCCCGAGCTCCCGGACGTCAAGGTACCAGGGTGCCCTGGAGGGCTGCCACGGCCGGGGCCTGGTCCTGCCTCCTGGGCCCAGCCCAGCTGCTCCGGCCCAGCCCCTCCCCACAGCCCTGCAGCCTGGGACATTGCTCGGCACCCTGGCTTGTGGTTTTTGTACACAAGTCTTTGTGGCTTGTGTTTAGCAATGTACTCTTATCCCAAAATAAACACATTGGGGGTTTTATTTTTGCTTTTTCTTTATTTATCATCCTGGGCATCTCCCTGGCCTACATTTGAAGGCCTAAAAGGAGGATGAGGGCTCTTTTGCAGACCTTGGAGGGTGGGTGGCCTTTTGTTGATGATTCTTGTCCTGGTCATGTGGACTGAAGTTCCAGTCATTGGAGACAACATTTCTCTGGTTCTTTACAAACCAGGAGCAGCCTGGGAAGTGAGGGAACACAGAGCTGCACCCCCCGCCACGGATCCAGGAAGAAGGGAGGGATGGATACGTGTGGGGTGGTCCGTTCTTTCTCTTAATCCTCACTTCACCTGTGAGCTAGGCAGTCGTTTACCCATTTCATAGAAGAGAAAAATCTGACACAGAGAGGTCAGTGAGCTGGCCAAAAGTTGAACAGCAGCACATGGAAGGGCTGGGTTGAAATCTTCTGCTGACTGACTATGACATTCATTTTTCCCACAAGTTCACCCTGTGGCTGAGAGCACAGTCCAGTGTTTTTTTTTTTTTTTTAATTGGTCATGGCTTGAAGCTTGTGGGATCTTAGTTCCCTGACCAGGGATGGAACTCAGGCTTTTGGGAGTGAAAGCACAAAGTCCTAAACACTGGACCACCAGCGATTTCCCAATCTAGTGTCTTTAGCCTGGTGGAAACTGGGGAAAGAGACAGGGATTGTAAAGAAGAAAGAATCATCATTTTTCTTCTCTCATTTAGTCTCAGTCCTAAGTAACTGTATAAAAATAATAATAGCTAACCTTACTGAGTGCTTATAGTGTTCCAGGCACAGCTCTGAGGACTTTAGTGGTATGAAGTGCTTTAAACCTCACTACAATTCTGTTGAGCTAGCTACTATGATCCTTATTTGATAGGCGAGGAAACTGAGGCACAGAGAGGGAAAGCAACTTACCCAAGGTCACACAGCACATGAGTGGCAGAACTGGGATTTGACAGCGGGCTGTCTTTGGAGACTACTCTTCTTTTCCCCTTAATTAATTAATTATTAATTGTGGTAAAAAGCAATAATATAAAATTTGCCATTTAAACCATCTTTAAGTGTATAGGTCCGGGCTTCCCTGGTGGTCCAGTGGTTAAGAGTCCTCCTTGCAATGCAGAGGACACCGGTTCCATCCCTGGTTTCTGGGAAGATCCCACATGCCACCCAGCAACTAGCCCACGGACCACAACTAACGAACCTGTACTCTGGAGTCCGGGAGCCACAACTGCCGAGCCCACACACTGCAACTACTGAATCCTGTGCACCCTAGAGCCCGTGCTCCACAATAATGGAAGCCACAACAATGAGAAGCCCACTTTCTGCAGTAAAGAGTAGCCCCCACTCACCACAACTAGAGAAAGCCCACATGCAGCAATGAAGACCCAGCCCAGTCAAAAATAAATAAACATGTTTTTAAAAACTTTATAGTTCTCAAAAAAAAGAAAAAATATATTAAAAAAATAAAGAAAAAAAAAGCGTATAATTCTGTGGCATTAAGTACATTTATATTGTGTCACCATCCATCTCCAGAACTTTCTTCCACAAAACTAAAACCCTGCCCTCATTCAGCAATAACTCCCCATTTGCCCTTCCCCTCAATCTTTGGCAAGCAGCATTTTAGTTTTTGCCTCTATGAATCTGATGGGTCCAGGTAGCTCATATAGGTATAATCATACAGTTTTTATCTTTTAGTGTCTGGCTTATTTCACAAAGTAGAATGTTTTCATCCATTTTGCAGCAATGTTTTCATCCATGTTGTCTCAGAATTTCCTATATATGGCTTCCCAGGTGGTGTTAGTGGTAAAGAACCCACCTGCCAATGCAGGAGACATAAGAGATGTGGGTTCGATCACTGGGTAGGGAAGATCCCCTGGAGTAGGGCATGGCAATCCACTCCAGTATTCTTTTTTTTTGTTTTGTTTTGTGCACTCCAGTATTCTTGCCTGGAGAATCCCATGGACAGAGGATCCTGGTGGTCTACAGTGCATGAGGTGGCAAACCGCCAGACACGACTGAAGTGACTTAGCACACACACAAACAGATATATATCAGATTTTGTTTATCCACTCATCTGTTAATAGACACTGGCTTGCTTCTACATTTTGGGTACAGTAAATACTGCTGCTATAGATGTCTATGTTTACAAATATCTCTTTGAGACCTTGCTTTCAACTACTTTGTGTATATAGGAGTCTGGAGACAACTCTTTACTCCCTGCCTCTTAACAGAATCCCCATGGACCTTGCTCAAGGCCTCCCAGAAGTGACTCTGGCCGGAGCCATTTCAGGAATGTCAATGTGATGAGAGAAGATGCTCTCATCCATTCTCCCTTGCTTCCCCAACGCCTCCCTAGGTTGGTTTCTAATCAGCCACTCTCATCAAGGTGACAAGAAGCTAGGGAGCCGTCTGCTTAGATGTGGTGTAGCAAGGAGAGTGAGTGAACTTCCAGCCACAGAGGGCTCAGGAGCCAGACTCCCTGGGCCACAATCAGACCTTGATGCTGCCCAACCCTTGGACCTTGGCTAGATTCCCAAGCCCCCTTATTTGTCGAGCTGCACAATGTCATCATCACCATCATCATACTCACCAGTACCTTGTTGTACAGACCGAATAAGCAAAACATGGGAAGTACTCACAACAGTGTCTTGCTCATGGCAGTCATTCAGATGACACTGGCAAGTAATTCCAGGCTGAGTGAAGCCCAGTGGAGCACCAAGCACTTGGGCTAAAGGTGGAAACACCTGGGCTAAGCTTCAGCTCTGCCACATCTGATGTGACCTTGGGCAAGTGACTTCATCTCTCTGTGCCTCAGTTTCCTCATCATTCCGAGATGATTATGCTTCCCTTGCTTAACTCCTGGGGAGGAGATCACATGAGACCCTGGATGTCTGTGATGCCAGTCTAGGCACCTCACTGTCTTGGACACCCCAACTGCCTCGTGTGTTGGTCCTATGTCCTGGTTTGTGAGGGGCAGGGACAGTACCTCACATTCAACGCTCCCCAAAGTCCCTCAATAGATGCTTGTCAACTGGATGTGGTGCTTCTGGCCCGCAGGGCTCTGTCTCCAGTCATTTATTTGGATCTATAAGGGCAGAACCTCAAACTCCAGGAATTGAAATGGAATTTACTGGCTCAGGGAAAAGTCCAGCCAAAGCTGGATGCAGGCATCTGAGGATGCTATCAGGTCCCTCCTCCTTCCCTTATCTCTGCTTTTCTCTGTTCAGGGCTTATTTCCGGGCGCTGTCCCTTCATAACAGCAAAGACAGCCAGCTGCTCCAGGCTCACAGCAGACCAGGGAACAACCTCAGTGGAAAGAGAGTTTCTTTCCCTAAATAGTTCGAGCAAACATCCTGAGGCTGCCTCCCACTTTCTGAACTTAATCTCACACTGTCTCAGAACATACCCCAGGATTCTGATTGGTTAGTTCTGTGTCACGTACCCATTCCAAGCTTGGGTGGGTCAGCCCCACTTGAACCCTGGGAACTTCAACTGTGAACCCTGTCTCCATAAAAGAGAATTAAAATGCTGTTATCAGAAGCCAGGGCATGCAGAGACCACAGGTTACAAATACAGGTGCTAAAAGCAATGGCCAGGAAGCCTAGATTCTGGTCTAAGATTGTTCGTTTACTTCCTGTGTGGCCTGGAGAGTCACTGTCCTTCCCAGTCTCAGTTTCCTCATCTATAAAAGGGGGTTTAACTCCATCAGTGGACTTCAGGCTGATTACTGCTGGAATCTCCCAGTGAGTTTTTAAAAATGTAGATTCTGGACTTGCCTGGTGGCCTAGTGGTTAAGAATCTGCTTGCCAATGCAGGGGACATGGGTTGGATCTCTGATCTGGGAAGATTCCACATGCCTCTGGGCAACTAAGCTCGCGTACCACAACTCCTGAGCCCATGTTCTGCAACAAGAGAAGCCAGTGCACCGCAACTAGAAAGTAGTCCCTGCTCTTCACAACTAGAGAAAAGCCCGTGCATAGCAACAAACACCCAGCGCAGCCAAAAATAAATTAATTTAAAAGAAAAACAGTGTGGGTTCCCAGGCTCCAGACTGTTCTGATTCAGCAGGCCTGGAGTAGGACCAAGGATTCTGCATTTTGGACAAAAACCTCAAAGGATTCTGATTTGCTTCTGGATGAAATGAGTCCCAAGGTCTCTCCCATTCTAGTGTCCTCTGAGTCTAGAGCCAATTACTATTGGCCAGAAGACTGAGTATGAAGAATGTAGCAGACACAGCAATGCTTCCTGAATACTCCAGTCACTCCCCAAGTGAAAGGGCAGGACCTGTGACTAGTCCTGGCCAATGAGATGTGTGAAAGTGACATGTAAATTCAGGACGAGGCAGTTAAAGCCCAGGCCCTAAACCTCAGTCTTTCTCCTGCCTGCCTTGATCATCTGTGAAGCAGAACCTAAACTGCCAGGTCACTGCCACACAGAGCAAAGACGTGATGGTGGACACAGCGGAAAACGTGGGCTTGGCTTGTAATGTTCTATCTGCCCTTCATTCTCAGCTGCATGGGAGACTCCAGTGAACAACAGTGGTGATCAGTTCAGACTAGGGCCCCAGGGGAGAAAGGGACAGGGAGGCTGTCCAAGGCCAGCGGCATCCTAGGACACTGGAGAAGTCTGGCTGTGGATTGGGTGGATGGCCCAGAGCTAGCCGATATCCATGTAAGGCATTAGGGTCAGGGGAGAGCTATTGTTCCCAGATGAGGTGTTCAACCTTATTGGGGTTGGAGGGCAAGCCCAGCAGGGAGGAGTGAGTCACCCAGAGTCCTGAATACCTCTGATGCAGAGGGAAATCCATCCTGAGGGTTTGCAAATCGAGGTCATTTCCTTCCATAGAACATGACTTCAAGTGGCTTGGAGAATGTTTACACCAATGGATGGTCAGTCCCTTCAGAGGTGACCCCTTGTTGGATTTGGCAATTTTCCCTGTGATCTTAGAAAAAAAACATGACTCTGCCTTTCCATGGTACATTCTGGCATGTGTGGGTACCAGGTTATACTTTGCATTTGGGTATCTTCTTACCCCAGACAAGGCCTCTATCCATGAGATTAAAATTTAGTTTTAAATTTTAGTTTATTATGTTTTGTTATTGTATATTATAGAATTATATTATAAATATAATAATATGTATAACATATAATATAATATATAATAATATATATAATAATATACAAATAAATTTTATATTTTATAAAAATACAAAATTTTATATTTAAAGAAAATTTAAATTTATATTATATATATTGTATATAATATATACAATATATATAATATTTAATGTTATAAATTTAAATTTTATTTATTAAAAAACCGATACATTCCCATAATACAAGTCAAAAGATACAGAATAATGTACTGTGAGAAACAAGTTGTGTTTTCACCCTATTTCTCTCAGTTCCAGAAACAGAATTAGGGAAACTTAAAGAAAAACTTGCTAGTCATAATAGGAACCGTTTATTAAAATTTGTTGTGTGCAAGTTTTTTAGTAGGCACTTTCCATAGTCCATCTTACCAATGTCCAAGATGGCCCATATAGATGGTCTATTGCAGGCAAGGAAACTGACCCTTCAACAGGGGAAGTCACTTGTCCAAGGACACACAGAGAATGAAAGGTAGAGCCAGGGTCAAGGTCAGGCTTTTTTCCAATGTGCTGACTGCCTTGCTGTATCACTAATTAACATTGGTGTGATGTTTTTCTGTTTATAAACTGTGTCACAAGATATTTAAGCCTCAGAACAATCCTTTGAGGCATATGGGGAACATGATGGTTGCACCCAGAAGACAGATGCTGAAATGGAGGATCCAGGAGGTGCCTTGGTTCTAGCCACCACAAGTAGTTCAGCCCTGTGCCAAGTGCCTTATAAACCTTAACTCGTTTAATCCTGTCAGCAGCCCATGAAATTTTTAACTTTAAAACTGAATAAAGTGAGAGTCAGAGAGGTAAAAGTGACTTCCCTAAGGCAGGTATCACAAGCAACTGGGACAACCAGAATTTAAACCCTGGTCTGTCTAACCCCAAAGTGATACTTTCAAAATTATAAAGCACTATGACTTGCAGAGATGGAAACGCCTTGCATTGTCCATTTGACTAGCCCATCAATCCTCACATCAAGGAGGGTAGTGTTGTTAGTAGCCAGGAGGGTAGTGTTATTACTCCCAATTTCCAGGTGTGGAAACTGAGGCTCAGAGAGTTGAGGCGGAGTGCCACAGTCACACAGCAAAGATACAACAGCAGTATTTGAGATCACTTCTGATTCTCCACAGGGCTTTTTCCTGTATCTTTATATTTGGGTCTCCAAAATCTGCAGATGGTGATTGCAGTCATGAAATTAAAGACGCTTGCTCCTTGGAAGAAAAGCTATGACCAACCTAGACAGCATAAAAAGCAAAGACATTACTTTGCCAACAAAGGTCCGTCTAGTCAAAGCTATGGTTTTTCCAGTGGTCATGTATGGATGTGAGAATTGGACTGTGAAGAAAGCTGAGTGCCAAAGAATTGATGCTTTTGAACTGTGGTGTTGGAGAAGACTCTTGAGAGTCCCTTGGACTGCAAGGAGATCCAACCAGTCCATCCTAAAGGAGATCAGTCCTGGGTGTTCATTGGAAGGACTGATGCTGAAGCTGAAACTCCAATACTTTGGTCACCTGATGCGAAGAAGTGACTCATTGCAAAAGACCCTGATGCTGGGGAAGATTGAAGTCAGGAGGAGAAGGGGACGACAGAGGATGAGATGGTTGAATGGCATCACTGACACGAAGGACATGAGTTTGAGCAAGCTCTGGGAGTTGGTGATGGACAGGGAAGCCTGGCGTGCAGCAGTCCACAGGGTCACAGAGTCGGACACGACTGAGCCCCTGAATTGAATTGAACTGAATAGCCAGATCTGGGACGTGCTCTTTCTCGTCAGCTGGGTCATGTCTTCAGGTAGTGATTTCACCAGCGCCTGTGAGCACCTGACAGGAATCACGCGGAGTGAGGCAGAAAGTCAGTCCAGAAGTCAGACAAAATGACCTCCAGCAAGCCTTCAAGCCTCAGTTTCTGTGATTCAGTGCCATTGGTCTTACCGCGGCATTCCATTTATGCCCCATGTCTCCAGCTCCCGAAGTTTTCAAGTGGTTTTTGCCCTTGGCAGAAATTTTACACACTTCTCTGAGCTCGGTCAGAACAGGAACCTGGTGGGCCTGTTGCACCTCCGCAACCGTCGGTTGTCTTGCGGGGGCAGGGAATGGATCTCAATTTGCATAAACGTGCTCGATTGGTTCATGTGACAGAAATGGGCGGACTCAATCTATCCACCTGGCAGAGTCCGGAGCCAGTGGAAGATCCACCCGGCAGCGGTGAGAGAGGGCACGCCCTGTTTGTGGGTCAGAGGTGAGAACGCCTGCACCCGATTTACAGCCGCTCTGCTAGTGTGGCCTTGCAGTAAATGTGAATCTGCTGGGGCAAGGTACACAATACAGTAACATTAGGGGAGGACAGAAGCGGGAGGGAGAGTTTCATCGCAAAACCTTCTATGCCCAAACTGTGAATCTTGGGAGCCTATTAAAACACATATACATATATTTAATAAAAATTAAATATAAAACTAAAAATTATGCATACACATACATGTGTGCAAGTATGTATATGTGTGATTTTTTTGTATGTGCAGTATGTATATAATTTTAATTTTATATTTAATTTTTATTTTACGTGTATATTTTAATAGGCTCCTATAGCATGTGTAAGGGAGAAGGCAATGGCAACCCACTCCAGTACTCTTGCCTAGGAAATCCCGTGGACGGAGGAGCCTGGTAGGCTGCAGCCCATGGGGTCGCTAAGAGTCGGACACGACTGAGCGGCTTCACTTTCACTTTTCACTTTCTTGCATTGGAGAAGGAAATGGAAACCCACTCGAGTGTTCTTGCCTGGAGAATCCCAGGGACAGGGGAGCCTGGTGGGCTGCCATCTATGGGGTCGCACAGAGTCAGACATGACTGAAGTGAATTAGCAGCAGCAGCAGCATGTGTTCCACATATGTGTTCCAAATATGTGTGTGCAGATAGATAGGAATCAGATATATCTAGATGGATATAAATAAAGATAATAGATGGATGGATCACTTTAAGACACTGTCAGAGACTTGAAAACTCCAAACTTCTTCACCTGGCATTCAACTCCCTGAGCAACCCACCCTAGCCATCTTCCTACCTGCCCATCAATCCTGAGCCCAAACCTACAGGCCCCATGGATTGTTCTATGTGCCGACTCACCTTTCCGCCCCTGCGTCTTTGCTCTTGGCTTTTCCTCCACGTGGGATGCTGTCTCCATCTTTGCAGTTGCACCCAGCTTCAGGGATCACTCAGAGACCTCCCTGATCCACAATCAGAATTGATCCTTGCCTCCTTTGTGCTTCCAGGGAGCTCCCTTTGTGCTTGTCTGAGTCCATTTGTTAGAATGTCCACCAAAAGGGCTCGCTATGGTCTGCATTGGTTTATAAGCCCAGCTCTGCAGTCTGAGTCCAAAGTCATTGACTGATTCGACAAACATTTACTGAGTACCTCCTCTGTGCCACTTACTGTTCTAGGCACTAGGGATAGATCAGAGATTCAACTCTAATAGTTCCTACTCTCCTGGAGTTTATGTTTTAGCGAAGACAAAAGTGAAAGTGAAATCGCTCAGTTGTGTCCGACGCTTTGTGACCCCATGGACTGTAGCCCCGCAGGCTCCTCGGTCCATAGGATTTTCCAGGCATGAATACTGGAGTGGGTTGCTATTTCCTTCTCCAGGGGATCTTCCTGACCCAGGGATCGAACCCGGGTCTCCCACATTGTAGGTGGACGCTTTACCATCTGAGCTACCAGGGAAGCCTTAGTGAAGACAAGAGTTAATGGATAAACCAAGATAACATATAACTTGTCAGGCCAAAACACACTCATGAAAGAAGCTAAAACAGGAGAAAGGGGCGGTCCTGGAGAGGGGGTGTTTGTTCTCATTCAGATTAGGGGTTTAGGGATAATAGTATGGAGGTGACATATTAGGGGTGACTTGAATGAGGTAGGAAGGGCAGTATCGGTAGTGTTCCAGGCTGAGAGAGGGAATGGCCATGTGACCAGTCAGTGCCCAGCAAATGGATATTAAACTGGACAATGGAGCAGGGGGAGAGAAGACAGTCATGAGCTCAGGAGAGAGTAGGAGCAATTTGTTATATCCTCCAGGAGAGGTGAACTGGGCTTCTACCCAGGTGACTGAGCTGTAACCAGTAGTACAACCTTTGGAAGCCACACCCAGCAAGTTAAGCCTCTCTAGGAAGGCAGCTTAGAATTGCAGAAAAAAAGAGCCTGATTCTGAGTTCAATCCTGGTTTTGGCCCATGTCTGTGAGACCTTAGGAACCACTTAATCTCCTTAAGCCTCACTTTCTATCCTATCAGTAAAGTGATAACATCCATCCATCTTGTATTATAGTCTTCCATTTCTTCCTTCCTAACCCATAAACCAGGTCTGTGTTAAACTGTTCACATACTTTATCTCATTTACTACTCAAAACAACATTTTGAGGTGTGCCAGGTGGCTTGCAGAGGTTCAGTAATTTGCCAGAATCTGCAGCATAGATAGAATTCCACAAATGTGTCATGAAGTCAGTGTCATGACTAGTATTTACAAAAATGAAAAAGATTAGAAGATACTAGAGTATTGGGGGGACACTTGTTTCATTTATTTGAGGCTGTTTGTATTATTAAATATATTTCTTATAGTGGGCTGGGGGTAAAAAATAAAAACTCAACCTTGTACAAAACACAGGCATCTGAAATGTAGGATTTGCTCCATGCAGGGTTGCTGTGGGACTGAGTTAAGCCGCACACCTGAAACTGCTCAGTGACCCTGGCTCCTGGGAACTCCATGGTGGACAGATGCTAACAACAACACTGCTGGATTCAGAAGATTCACAGTTCTTTATACACACACACACGTGTGTGTGTGTGTGTATATATATATATATATATATATTTTTTTTTTTTTTTTCCATGTATTGGTTGCACTGGGTCTTCATTGCTGTGCATGGGCTTTTTCTAGTTGCAGTAAGTGGGGACTAGTCTTTGTTGTGGAGTGCGGGCTTCTCTTATTTTGGTGGCTTCTCTCACTGCAGAGCAGAGGCTCTAGGCTCGTGGGCTCAGTAGTTGTGGCCCCCAGGCTTTAGCTGCTCCGTGGCATGTGGAATCTTCCTGGACCAGGGATCAAAACCCATGTCCCCCTTGACAGGCAGATTCTTATCCACCAGAGAAGTCCTGGATTCCTAGTTCTTATTATAGCTTCATGATGGTGATGATGATGAAGGTCCTAGAAGACCATACCCAGCCTGGTCCCTCTGTTGGGGACTCTCAGGCCAGCCTCTAACCACTGTCCACATCTCCAGACTAAAAATCAATATAAGTGAAAATTATTTTTACAGAAAAATCTGCTCATAGATGTTTACTGCAGCTTTATTCATAATTTCCAAAACTTGGAAGCAATCATGACATCCTTCAACAGGTGAACAGATAAATAAACCTCCAGACCATGGAATATTATTCAGTGCCAGAATGAAATGAGCTCTCAAGACATGGGAAGACATGGAGGAACATTAAATGCATTATTACTAAGTAAAAGAACCCAATCTGAAAAGGCTACATTCTGTATACCTCCAGCTATATAACATTCTGAAAAAGGCAAAACTATGGAGACAGTAAAAAGATCAGTGGTTGCTGGGACCTGGGTAAAATAGGGGGAGAGAGGGATGAATTGGTGGAGCACAAGGGAGTTTTTGGGCAGTGACAAAACTGCAGGATACTATAATGAAGGATACATGTCATTACACATTTGTCTGAACCCACAGAGTGTACAAGAGCAAGACTGAACCCCGAGTGTTCAAGAGTGAAGTATGGATTTTGGGTGATTAGAAGGTATCAGTGTGGGTTCATCAGTTGTAACCAATGTACCACTAATAAATAGGGTTCAAGTCACCAATTCCTCTGTGTGTGTATGTGTGTTTCCCCACATCAATAAGCACTGCCTTGGATACCAGCTGGATACCCTACAATTCAACCCAATTCTGGCACTATCTACCTGGAGATAGCATCAGATCCCACAAGTTAAGGGTTCAGTCTTACACAACTATCCCCTTCCCTAACTCTGGACGCCAGTCACAACTCCAGGTTGCTGCCTGTGCTTCTGACTAGCTAGTTGGTCATCCTAGACTGGAGGTTCCAATGACCCCCTCCTTAGGTTCAATTAATTTCAAACTCAGGAAACCCATTTACTCACTAGATCACTGATTTGTTATAAAAGGATGTAAGTCAGGAACGGCCAGATGGAAGAGATGCATAGGGCTGGATATGGGGAAGGGAGTGTTACTCCCATGCTTTCTCTGAGCACACCATCCTCCACGTGTTTCCCAACCTGGAAGCTCTCTGAACCCTGTTCTTTAGGGTTTTTATGGAGGCTTCCTTGCAGAAGCTTGCTTGATTAACTCACTGGCCTGGTTCCGCCTGTAGTCCCTCTCCCTCCCCTCTAATTACAAGGTTCACTCCACTGACAGCTGGTCCCATCCTTTTACGATCTTCAATTTTTAGTTGTGGCACATGGGCTCTACCTCCCTGACCAGCAGTCAAACACAGGCCCCTTGCATTGGGAGCCTGGAGTCTTAGCCACTGGAACACCAGGGAAGTTCCAACCAGTCCCATCCTTAAGTGGAGTCCAGAAGTTATGACAAAACTTTTCTGCTCTCTTAGGAAATTCCAAGGGTTTTAAGAGTTGTGAGTCAGGAGCTGTGGATGAAGGCCAAATATATACATGAAAAGTATATTTTAATTATCTGAATGACCAAATTCATGTTTCTTATAAACCACAGTATCTCAATAAGTCTCATGGGGGATGTCGATAATGGGGAGGCTCTGCATATGTGGGGGCAAAGGGTATATGGGAAATCTCTGTACCTTCCCCTTGGCTTTTCTATGAACTTAGTGATGCTCTAAGAAATAAAATCAGTTTTTAAAACAGGGTCAGGAGAAGGGTTACTAAGAACTAGGACCCTAGAGTCAGATGTCCTGGGCTGGAAGCCTGACTCCATCACTTATTAGCTCTGTGATACTGAGCAAGTCATTCAATCTCTCTGTTCTTCAGTGGCCTCATTTGTAATGGGGGGAATCTAAAGAGACCCACCTCAGAGGGCTCTTGAGAGCATCATGGGAGGGAATATACAAAATGTTCTCAGAAAATGTCTAGGACATATAAACATCAGCGGTTACTGTCCTAAAGGCCATGGGATGCCACCAATGGAGGGACTACAAGCAGAGGAGGAATTTCCAGCCCCTTGGAGGCCACCTTAAATCCAGACACTGCCATCTGCCCCCTGCACGGGTGCTTCTAGTAGCTCGAACCTTTGCCCTCTGTTTACGAGGAGGCACCAGCTGTAAGCCTCCACTGCACAGTCCTTCGCTGGCACCTCCCTATCTTACCCAAGCACTTTGTGGTTTTTTTCTCCATTTCCTTTGGTTAAATGTCTTTGAGGTGCAGGGGCTTCTCTTGGGCAAGAGCAGTGCTTCCTCAATCACTCTTCTCTGCTTGCCAGGGTCTTTAAACCCTGATGCCCCTCCACTACTTCAAACCCTATCTTATCTCCAGAATCTTGCCAGTCACTCTCTCTCCACTTTGGCCAAGAGAACCATGTCCACACTTAGGCCTTTTGCATTTGTAAAGTGGGTTCTCACACATTTTTATCAGATGAGCCACATAAAGTTTTGTTAGATAAATGGGAGCAAGCCCCCAGCATAGTCAAGGGACTAGTTTAAGATCACACAGTGAGGTGGTGGCAGAGCTGGGACCAGTTCAGCCCTCTTTCTAAGTAACAATAAAACACCAAAATTCGTGTGTGTGGCACCTACGGGGTGCCAGGCACTGTGGCAAGTTTTTACCTGCATAATCTCATTTAATTCTCCCCAGTGCTTCTCAGATTTTACCATGTATCTGAATCCCATAGGTGGGATGCAGATTCTGATCCAGCAGGTCAGGGTGGGGCCTGAACTTCTGCATTTCTAATAAATTCCCAGGGGATAGTGAAACTGTTGGGTTCAGTAGACTTATACTTTGAGCAGCCAGGGTCCTCTCAGCATCCTTGGAGCTAGAGATCATCCCCCTCATCCTTTTAGGTGAGTGAATGTTGGCTCCAGGTGGTTAAGAGACAGCTGGAGACCACCCAGTTAGCAGGTGATGGAGCTGAGATTCAAACCCAGGCATTCAGGTGCCAGATCCAGGATGCCAGCCTTTATATCCCAGCTGCTTCACCCTGGAGGTCAAATCATTGGCTCCAAATCACTGACATCCTATGACATCACTTGACTCCGTCACTACCTGGCTGGGCTGGACAGCTGCCACGGCTTTTCCATCTTGGATTTCACACCACGTGGCCTGACCTCCCAGCAAGGGATCTGTTACGACTATAAAGTCTTTTGCCACAGAGAGAAGGCCCAATGTTAAGAGCGCACTTTCAAAGGGAAGAGAAGCTCAGAGACACCCTCACACCAAGTCAAACAGGCCACACTTGGCGGTGGGTGCTATACTGGGCCAGGGAGCAGAGGCCGTGCTCTATACAGCGTGGATGTGGGACCAGGGCACCTTCAAATACCTATTTCCGAGAAACTTGGAAAAGGCAGAGACCATTTTTTTTTCTCCTTTTATAACTTTATAGGTATGTAATTCACGTACCATAAAATTCGCCCTTATAAAGTGTACAATTCAGTGGTTTTTAGTGTAGTCACAGCGTTGGGCAACCACCACCAATTCCAGAACATTTTCGTCATCCCCAAAGAAATCCCGTACCCATGAGTAGTCACACCCCTTTCCCTCCTCCCCTCAGCCCCCGGCAACCACTAATCTATTTTCCCACTCCATAGATTTGCCTATTCTGGACATTTCATAGAAATGGAATCATACAATATGTAACCTTTTGTGTTTGGCTTCTTTCACTGAGCATTAAGTTTCCAGGGTTCATCCATGTTGTACGGCGTATCAGAACTTCATTTCTCTTTACTGTCAAATAACAGGCCATTATACAGAATGCCTCATTTTGTTTATCTGTTTATCAGTTCATGGACATTTGAATTGCTTCCTTTTCTTGGCTATTATGTATCATGCTGCTATGAACATGCATACACATTTCCTGTACACATTTTTGTGTACAGTTGTTTCATTTCTCTTAGGTGGATACTTAGAGGTGGAATTTCTAGGTCAGCTGGTAACTCCATGATTAGTACTTTGAGGCACTTGCCATGTTGTTTTCCAAAGTGGCTGCACCATTTTATAGTCCCACCAGGGAGACATCAGGGTACCAATTTCTCCAATATTTGCATTTCCTTATTTCCTTGTAAACCTTCTCAGTGGAAACTGAGAGTCACTTGGGCAATGCGGTGTGGAATAAACACCCAGCAGTTGTGCTGTGCTGAAGCAAGTTTGCCCTTGGAAACAAGCAGGCTTGGCCTTGAAGGCTGGTCTTCCTACTGAGCTGTGTGTTTTTGGAAGTCACTTAACCTCTCTGAGCTGTTTTTCTCTCTTGAGACCAGAAGTGAGATCTAATAGTAGAGATCACAGGCAAGAGTTTGAGAAGCTATGGGCAACCTTGTGCTTTATTTACTTATTTATTTTTTAGTGTGATGCATATTTTATTTTTTAATTGAGGTATAGTTGATTCATGTTGAAATTTGTCTCTCTCTTTTTTTAATATATATTATCCACTTCCAAAGTCCTGATTCTAAATTCACACTTGCTGTAAGAGGGGTCCACTGGTGGTAAAAGTAGCATACTGCAAGACAAATAGGTGTAGATTTAAATCCCTGCTTTGTCTCTTATTGTCTATGAGGCCTTGGGCTTGTAAACTTTACCTTTCTGAGTCCCCACTTCCTCTGTGAAAAGGAGAGAAGACGCCATATCCGAGGGTTGTTGTCAGGATAAACGTCTTATGGTCAGCATGCAATAGATGATAGATACTATTTTTTGAATTAAGTAATTCACTTTTTATTAGCTATGCCACATGACTTGCAGAATCTTAGTTCCCTGACCAGGGATTGAAACGGCCCTCAGCAGTGAAAGTGCTGAGTCCTCATCACTGAACTGCCCAGAATCCCCAATAGGCACCATTATTAAAACAGGGAAAACCAGGACTTCTCTGGTGGTGCAGTGGATAAGAATCCACCTGTTGAGGCAGGGGACACAGGTTCAATCCCTGGTCCGAGAAGACCCCCCTGCCGCAGAGCAACTAAGCCCATGTGCCACAATTACTGGGCCCACACTCTAGAACCCTCAAGTTGAAACTATGGAACCTACGTGCTGCAATTACTGAAACTCGAATGCCCTGTTCCACAACAAGAGAAGCCACTGCAATGAGAAGCCCGAACACAGCAATGGAAGGTAGCCCCCACTCACTGCTGCAACTAGAGAAATCCCTTGTGCCGCAAAGAAGACCCAGAGCAGCCGAAAAAAAAAAAAAAAAAGGAAGACCCATTCATTCCACCAACATTGACCTAGATCCTAGTAAGTATCAGCTGCTGTGACACTAAGGTGATTTTCAGATCTGCGCTCCCAGGTTTGGAGGAGCAGACAAATAAAGAATTGTGACCAGTGTTACCAAGATGTGTGTTAATGTTCTCTGTGGTTAGAGAGGAAGGGGTACGGCAGGCAGAAGGAAGAGGCCACAGGAAGATCTGGGTGGCACTGGAACAGGTTGGGGATGCCTCTTTCTGCAGAGGGGTCATGGATGGTGGGGTCATGTCCTCCTGAAACTCGGTCTCCTCTGGGCTACCCCTGCCCCCACACCCAGGACCCAGAAGCAGCCCGTCTACACAGAGGCTGGAAGGACGGCAAACCTTTGGCTTATAAATCCAGATCAGATACAGACTTAACACCCTCTTTGAGCACACATCCAACCTCTGTGTATCCAAGGCACGGTAGCCTGGGGCACAGTGGACACCATGAGGAGCAGAGTCATTAATATAAAGAGAAAAGGGACTTGTGACAGAAAATGGGCTGGGCAGGGGGCAGAACAGCACAGAGGAAAGGGCTTCAGATTATGACTGTGCCTTTTCATAGCCTGTGATCTCTGGCAGGTCATACCTGCTCATTCTAGCCTCAGTTTGCCTCAGCGCTTGCATGCTCAGTCGTATCCGACTCTTTGTGACCCCATGGACTATAGCCCACCAGGAGTGGGTTGCCATTTCCTATGTCAGGCGATCTTCCCAATCCAGTGACTGAACTCGAGACTCTTGTGTTTCCTGCATTGGCAGATGGATTCTTTACCACTGAACCACCTGGGGTAAACACAACCTTCCTCAAACAGTAACTGTCAAGATGTAGTGGGGTGGGATGAGAATGCAATCGCAAAAACTAAATGTTATAAACTTGCAGGAAAGCTGATTATCGTCATCTGATGAGTGGATACACAGAATATAGTATATCCATACAAGGGGATGCTGTGCTGTGCTTAGTCAGCTATTGTGTCCAACTCTTTGCAACCCCATGGGCTGTAGCCCACCAGCCTCCTCTGTCCATGGGGATTCTCCAGGCAAGAGTACTGGAGTGGGTTGCCATGCCCTCCTCCAGGGGGTCTTCCCAACCCAGGGATCGAACCCAGGTCTCCTGCCTTGCAGGTGGATTCTTTACCATCTGAGCCACCAGGGAAGCCTATACAAGGGATGATCACTCAGCGATAGAGGGAATGAATTACTAATACAAGTACTGCATAAATGGATCTGGAACACTCACGCTTGGTGAAAGAAACCAGATGCAGAGGACTGCATATTGTATATTCTGTTTACATGAAATGTCCATAAAAGGCACATCTCTAGAGACAGGCAGTAGACTGGTGGTTGCCTCAGGCAGGAGGAGGAAGTTGGGGGGAAATGGGGAGTGACTGCTAGCAGATATGGGGTTTCTTTGGAGTGATGAAAAATGTTCTCCAATTAAATAGTGTTGATGGTTGCATAACTGTGAATAGATTCAAAACCACTGAACTGTACACTTTACATGGGTGAAAGGTATGTGAATTATATCTCAGGAAAGCTCTTAAGAAAAACAGAAAGCATAGTTATTTATTCTGTAGCACCCATCTGTGGAAAAGCACCCTGGGACAAACACAAATGAATAACTGTATTATCTAGCATTGGATTGGTATCATGCTTTCACATCTGTTCTTTTTCTTTTTTTTATTGAAATATAGTTGATTACAATGTTGTGTTAGGTATACAGAAAAGTGATTCAGTTATACATATATATATATATATATATATTCTTGTTCAGATTCTTTTCAATTATAGGTTATTACAAGATATTGAATAAGGTACTCTGTTCTATACAGTAGGTCCTTGTTGGCTATTTACACCTATATAGTAGTGTGTCTATTTTAATTTTTATTAGATTATTTGTTTGTTCATTCACTCTACAAACACTTAACCATGCCAGGTCCTGGGGATGCAGGCACAGAGCACTGATCTGTGCATGGGCAGCTCCTGGCCCCATGAGTGGAGGCAGGCAGGCTGACAGCACAGGGATGCTATGACAGAGACAAGCTCAGGGTGCTATGAGAGCATGAGGGAGGATCTCCATACCAGAGGGGGAGGATCTAAGGCGTCAGCCCACTCACAGGCTCAAGAGGAAGGTGGATGCCAGGGAGACCTGGGTGGCCCTAGACAGAAAATGTACATTGGGCAAGGGAGCCCAGGCCTGGATGACTGGCATGATGTGTGTTGTGGTCAGTTGCTCAGTCGTGTCCGATTCTTTGCAACCCCAGGAACTGTAGCCTGCCAGGCTCCTCTGTCCCTGAGACTTCCCAGGCAAGAATACGGAAGTGGGTTGCCATTTCCTTCTTCAGGGGATGATGTTTGTTGAGTGCATGCTAAAAGAGAGGCCCTGTGTGCCATTCCAGGGAAAGAGAAGGCATGGTCCTGTGCCCAGTAATCATTTGTTGAATGAACAACACATTTATAAAGTAAGGGTACTCAGGACCCGCTGCCTGAGATGCTGAGTTAAGGAAAACCTCCCCCGGAATTCCAGCGTGCAATGGTGTGAAAGCTCCTTAGCAGGACCGCAGGACACCAGATTAAGGCCAGGGTTTGCCCCACTTGACAATGAGGGCTTGTTAACAAGCAGATTTCGATTCTCTGGGTCTGGGCTGGATCCTAAGACCCAGCATTTCCAACCAGCTCGCAGGTGAGGCTGGTGCCGCCATGCTGTTGGTCCGAGGGCCCCAGTTTCTGTGGCAGGTCCTTGCCCCTTCCTACCCCTCCTGCCTCCTTGATACTTCCCACCTGAACAGCGAGCTGCTGAGTCCTGCAGTCTGTCTTCTCCTCACTGGACCTCGTACCCCACTGTCTGGTCTGGAATAAGCTTCTCCTCCCCTTTCCCCTAAATGCTCACCCCCCTTCTGTACCCACAGCATCCCTACAGTATTTATTCTTTGCAGCCCTCACTAGGTTATTCTGTTAGCACCTGTGAAGGCATCATCAGAGCAGAGACTTCAGACTGTCCAACGCCAAATCCCAGCAAACGCTCTTTGGCCCTTACTCTCTGCTGGCTCTTGGTGGTTTTGACATGGATGACGTCATTTCATCCTCACAACAACCTGATGATGATGAAAGGACTATCACCCTCCTCATTTTCCAAACAAGGATACTGAGGCACAGTAGGTGGCAGAGTCTGAATTGTGATCTAGGCAGCAAAAGACAGGCACACGACAGAGAGGGAGAAGTGCCGTCAGAGGAGCCTATAGGTGAGGCAGACGGAGAGGTTGTTTCCTAGAGGGGGGCTGGGGTCTGGATGGATGGGCAGGGGCCAGTGGGCAGAACTGTTGGAGAAAGTACGAAAGCAGTGGTGTGACCGTGGTGGATTTGGAGAATGGGCAGGTTCAGTCAGCTGCTGCTTCTGTTATAAGTCCCTGCAGAAGGCCAGGGGGTGATAGGTCTTATCAAGTAATTAGAGATAATTGCCTGCAGCCCAGGATGCCAGGCTTTCCCGTTGGCTCAGACAGTAAAGAATCTGCCTATAATGCAGGATACCCAAGTTTGATCCTTGGGTTGGGAAGATCCCCTGGAGAAGGGAGTGGCTACCCACTCCAGTATTCTTGTCTGGGAAATTCCATGGACAGAGGAGCCTGGTAGGCTCAGTTTCCATGGGCTGCAAAGAGTTGGACATGACTGACAGACTAACACGTCTACTTTTCAGGAAACCAGGCTAGGAGTTTGGGCTTCACAAGGAAAGTGCTGACGTGATTTTTGGCAGAAGAGCAAGATGTACTCCAGGCTCTTTAAGGTCCAGGGTAGTGTCTACGAATGGCAGAGCATCAAGGTGAGAGGTTTTGGATTTTGTGCAATGAGCATAAGTGATAGAACTGTGTGCATGCTTTGTCCTGTCTGACTCTTTGTGACCCCATGGACTTTAGCCCACCAGGCTCCTCTTGTCCATGGAATTTCCCAGGCAAGAATACTGGAGTGGGTTGCCACTCCATTTCCTTCTTCAGGGGATCTTCCCAATATATAGGTTCAAATCTTAGCCTTTCTACCTACTAGCTGAATAACCTTTATCAAGTTACTTAATGTTCCGTGCTTCAAAAAAAGTAATAACAATTGGGTTGTTGAGAGTAATGAACAAATGATAATCATAATGTTGTTATCATGATCAGAGAAATCTAGTCTTATCTTGGACAAATTATTTAACTCCCCTGAGCCTCAGTTTCCTCATCTGTGAGATGGGGGAGAATAATAGTACCCACATCAAAAGACTGAGATAAGGCAATGTGCCAAGTGCATAACTCCACACCTGGCAAGTGAAAGTAAGTTTGTGCTAAGCTGGGATTCACTGGTGGCTCATTGGTAAAGAATTCGCCTGCTAAGCAGCAGACATGGGTTCAATCTCTGAGTTGGGAAGATCCCCTGGAGAAGGAAATGGCAACACACTCCAGTATTCTTGCCTGGGAAATCACATGGACAGAGAAGCCTGGTAAGCTACAGTCCATGGGGTCTCAAAGAATCGGACACAACTTACCAAATAAACAACAACAACAAGCTGGGCTTCAGGACACTGATCTTGGGATGGGGAAAGTACCAGTGGAAGTGGGAAGAGGTGGTGGGGGAGGGCCCTGCTGGGAAGCTCAGGTCGTGGTCTGGAGAGGAGGAGGGGAGGGAAAGTGCCAGAGTGTAAGGAGATGCTGAGGAGAAGGAAAGGAAGGCTGGGTGAGGAGGTTGTGAGGGTGAGGGAAGTGAGGAGTGGAGTCTCCTTGGAGCCAGGGGAGAAAAAGGACAGAGGAGTAAGGGGGTGCCTCTGGGTTGAGTCTGGCTGGCATTGAGAAGCTGGGAATGTGAGCAGAGTTGGGAGTCAGGCCTGCAGACAGGTTTGGCAAGAACCAAATCATTAGACAACTGAACAATAGGGAAACGCACTGAGAATCTTGGGTAATATAACTGCAGGTGATTTACAAGGTTTTTTTTAATGCTTAATTTTTTTTTCTAGGTTAAAAAAATGAGAATGTATTATTTTATATCTATATTTTAATTTGTAGCATATATTTTTATATTTAAATTTGATTTTTATTTAAATAGGTAATGTATTTATATGAATATAAATTTAAGAGAGAGAAAGGTTTTTTTTTCAGTGAAAATTCTCCCACTCTTATTTCCCCATCACCCAGTTCTTCTAAGAATAGCTAGTGTTAACTTACTTCTTGTATATCCTTCCAAAGATATTCTGTTTAGTCTAAGATGTATTATTTTAGCATAAAATATTATATGGATTAAAAAAAAAGACTGAAGGGCACATGCAACAAAAGAAAAAAAATAGGCAAATTGCACTTCATGAAAAAAAATTTTATGCATCAGAAAACAATATCAACAGGGTAAAATAATAACACAGAGACTAGAGGGAAGTACTTGCAAATCATACATCTGATAAGGGATTAATATCCAGAATATACAGGGAACTCCTGAAGTTCATCAACAAAAATTCCCAAACAATATGATTCCAAAATGGGCAAAGGACTTAAATAGACATTTATCCAAAGAAGACATACAAATGGCTGATACGTACATGAAAAGATCCTCGACATCACTAATCATCACGGAAATGCAAATCAAAACCACAATGAGATATCACTTTATATCCATTAAAATGGCTACTATCCAAAACCAAAAGCTTTTCACCTATTTTCCTGTTGTATGTATCTTCTTTGTTAACAATATTTTTTATTATGATAAATAAACAGAAGAAGGGATGTGGACGAAACTGGAAACCTTGCACACTGTTGGTAAGAAGGTGAAATACAGCTGCTGTGAAACAGTATGATATTCCTGAAAAATCAAAAATAGAATTACCTTTTATCATCCAGTGATTATACTCTGAGCATATACTCCCCAAAATTGAAAACAGAAGAGATGTTTGTGCATCTATGTTCATAGCAGTATTAGACACAATAACTGTGGAAGCAACCCAAATATTCAACAATGGATGAAAGAATAAGCAAAATGTGGTATGTACATACAGCAGAATGTTATTCAGCATTAAGAAGGAAATTCTGATGCGTGCTACAACATGGATGAAAGTTCAGGACATTATGCTAAGTGAATAAGCCAGTCACAAAAAGGCAAATGCTGTTTGAGTCCACTTACATGAGAGAAGGACCTAAAATAGTCAAACTCATAGAGACAGAAAGTGGACCTGTGGTTTTCCAGGAGCTGGGGTAGAGGAGGAAAGGAGGATGGGGAGGTATTGTTTGTTGAGTGGGTATAGAGTTTCAGCTTTGCAAGATGAAAAGGATTTTGGAGCGGGACAGTGGTGACGGTTGCACAACAATACGTGTCCTTAATGCCACTGAAGCATACACTCAAGCATGATTAAGACGGCACGTATTATGTTATGTATGTATTTTAACCACAATAAACAAATTGAAAAAAAAAGAGAGACTGAACATCAGGAAAAGGCTGGGGTTGGAGATATGGATTTGAAAGTCACTCACATGAATATACTCCAATATTTTTGCCTGGAGAATCCCCTGGACAGAGGAGCCTGGCAAGCTACAGTCTATGAGGTTGCAACAGTCAGGGATGATTTAGCAACTAAACCACCACATATGAATATAATATTTGAAAGCGGGGGAGTAGGTTAGAAGCCAGATCTAGGAGGGAGGAGAAGAGAGAAGAGAGCTGAAAATAGTGGGCACCTCTGTGTAGTACTATGTAGCACCTGGGCTCTGAAGCTCCACCAACATGGGCCGAACTCTGGCCCCAGCACTGTGTGAACTTACCAAGTCAACCTAAGTTCTCTGAGCCTCTGTTTCCTCATCTGTAAAATGGGGACAATGTCCATCTCTAACCTCCTAGTGTCCTTGTGAGGATTAAATGAGATGATATTTAACCACAGCACTTGGCACCATGCCTGCCACATGGTAATCACTCAGTAAATGGGAGCCTCTGGCAGAAGTGCTATTAAAAATACTGAAGGATCAATATAAACCAGGTGCCAGCCAGCTGAAAGAAACACCACCTTCCACAAACAGTTATAGCCCAAACCGGTGCATTCCAGCTGCGTGTCCACTCTGGACTAGGAAGCAATCATGGAAGGGAGAACAGGGAAAGCAACCAACCCTTCTCGGGAGTTTCTAGAAAGTCTGTGTTGGGTGGAGGGGATGTTGAACAGTTTCAAATGCCACCTAGGAAGGCAAGACCTCGGTGAGGCTTCGGGCTTGTGGACATCGGAAGAGCAGATTCAGAGAGAGGGTGAGTGAGAGCAATGTGAGGTATCTGAGGGCCTGATGCAGATGCTGTGAGTTAAGGCTCACTTTCTGGATAAACCTGCTGATGAGATGTAGGGGAGAACATGGAATACATCACTCATGAGAGTTTTTTTTTTTGAGAGTATTTTTTTAAATTAAAAATTTTTTAAATTAAAATTTTTTTTGGCTGTGTTGGGTCTTCCTTGTGGCTCATGGACTTTCTCTAGTTGTGGCCTGTGGGCTTCTCTTATTGTGGAGCAAGGACTCTAGAGCATGTGGGCTCAGTAGCTGCAGCAGGAGGGTCTCTCTAATGATGGTGCATGGACTTAGTTGCCTCGGGGCATATGAAATCTTAGTTCCCTCACCAGGTTTGAACCCCTGTTCCCTGCATCGGAAGGTGGATTCTCACTGAACCACCAGAGAGGTCACTAGAATATTTTCACTGCTCTAAAAACTCTCTGTGCTCTGCCTGTTTGGTCTTCCCCCTTCTGCTGCTGCTGCTGCTGCTAAGTCGCTTCAGTCGTGTCCGACTCTGTGCGACCCCATAGACGGCAGCCCACCAGGCTCCCCTGTCCCTGGGATTCTCCAGGCAAGAATACTGGAGTGGGTTGCCATTTCCTTCTCCCCTCCCCCTTCTACAACCCCTCAAAAACTACTCATCTTTTTTCTCCATAGTTTTGCCTTTTTTCAGAATGTCATATAGTTGGAATCATATAACAGGCAGTTTTTTTCATATTGAGGCTTTCATTTAATAATATTTTTAAGCTTCCTCCATGTCTTTTCATATCTCCAGAGTTCATATTTTTTTAGCACTAATATTTCATTGTCAGGATGTGGAGCAGTTTGTTTATCCATTTGCCCACAGAAGGACATCTTGATTGCTTCCAGGTTTGGGCAATTATGAATAAAGCAACTGGAAACATCTATGTGCAGGTTTGGAGGTGTACATGTTTTCAACTCCTCTGTATAAACACCAAGAAGAATTGCTGGATGATATGGTAAGAGTATGTTTAGTTTTGTTAGAAACCACAACACTGGCTTCCAAAGTGACTTTGCATGCCCACCAGCAATCAATAAGAGTTCCAGTTGCTCCAGATCCTTACCTGCATTTGGTGTTCTCAGTGTTCCAGATTCTGGCCATTCTAACAGGTGTGTAGTGGAGGCTCGTTGTTTCCATTTGCTTTTTTCTCATGATATATGATGTTGAACATCTTTTCATATGCTTATTTGCCCTCTGTATATCATTTTCCTGTTAAGGTTTTTTTTTGTCTTTTTTTTTTTTTTTTTTTAAATCATGTGGTTTGTTTTCTTCTTGTTGAGTTTTAAGAAATTCTTTGAATATTTTGGATAGTAATCCTTTTCCTGGCTTGTTTTTAAGACAGAGAAATCCCCAAGTATGGTTACAGGCAGATGAGCTGCCAAGATGTTGAAGAGAAAAAGAATTAGCAGGAACATAAACTATGTATACAGTATGACTTGAATTGTATTTCTTTATGTTATTTGTTATCAGTTGTTATCGTTAATATAAATAACATATATATGTTATTTATGTTATATGTTATCAGGGCTTCCCTAATAGCTCAGTTGGTAAAGAATCCACCTGCAATGCAGGAGACCCTGATTTGATTCCTGCGTCAGGAAGATCCACTGGAGAAAGGATAGGCTACCCACTCCAGTATTCTTGGGCTTCCCTTGTGGCTCAGCTGGTAAAGAATCCACCTGCAATGTGGGAGACCTGGATTCAATCCCTGGGTTAGGAAGATCCCCTGGAGAAGGGAAAGGCTACCCACTCCAGTGTTCTGGCCTGGAGAATTCCATGGACTGTAAGGTCTATGGAGTCACAAAGAGTCGGAGATGAGTGCCTTTCACTTTCACGTTATTTGTAACTTTTAATTTTATATAGTCACAAACTTAAAGAAAATTGTAGGACTAGGACAAAGGACTCCCATATACCTTTTATCCATCTTTGCCCATTGTTTATAGTTTGCTTCAATTTTACTTTATTATCTTCCTTTTTTATTGAAGTACAAATTTAGCATCAGTACAGCACACAAGTCTTTTTTTTTTTTTTTTTTTTTTAGCACACAAGTCTTAAGTGTACAAATCAATGAATTTTACATGTGGAAACCCAGTTGGAACCACCAACCAGATTGAGACACAGAACATTCCAGTATTCCAGAAGTTTCCATTGGTTCCTCTCCCATTCACTAACTCTCTTCAAAGAAAAACCTCTATTCTGGCTTATTTTACTAGAGTTTGATTTTGCCTGTTATAGAACTTCACAAAAATGGAATCATACAATATCTACTTGTGTGAGTGTGTGTCTAAACTCTCACTTAGCAGTATGCCTGTGAAAGTCATTCATTAAAAAAAATAATAACAGCTTAAGATATAAGTTATATACCATAAAGTTCATCCTCTTAAAGTAAACAATTCAGTTGTTTTTTTCCTTTTTTAAAAATTTATTTTTAATTGGAGGATAGTTGCTTTACAATACTGTGTTGGTCTCTGCCATACATCAACATGAATCAATCATAGGTATACATATGTCCCCTCCCTCTTGAACCTCCTCCCACCTCCCACCCCCCACCCCATCCCACATCTCTAGTTTGTCACAGAGCGCCTGACTGAGCTACCTGCATCATACAGCAAATTTCCACTGGCTACCCATTTTACCTATGGTGACATACATGTTTCCATGCTACTTTCGCAATTTGTCTAATTTCTCAATTTAGTGTATCAGAGAATTGTGCAACCACCCCCACTATCTTATTTCAGAATATTTTCATTGTCTCAAAAAAAAAAAAAAAAAAAAAACACCCCACACAAACCTCATCGTACCCATTAGCAGTAAATTTCTATTGTTTCCTTTCCCCAACCTGTGGCAACCACTAATCCCCTATCTCTAAAGATTTGCCTATTCTAGACATTTCATACACATGAAATTGTATACTATGTGATCTTTTGGGACTGGCTTCTTTTGCTTAGCATGATGTTGTTAAGGTTTATCTATGTTGTAGCATGGATTAATGTGTCATTCCTTTTTGTTGCTGAGTAACATGCCATTGTAGGAACATACCACAGTTCTGTTCATCCACTCAGTTCATGGATATCCAAGTCACTGTGTTTTTTCACACATAATACTAATTTCTTCCTTTTTATTTCTGTATAGTAGTCCATTGTATGAACATTCTCAGTTTATCTTTTGTACTGTTGGTAGGCTTTTCTCTTCCTGGTTCTTGGCCATGTTAAGCTGCTATGAACATTTTTGTACATGTCTTTGTCAGGTGTGAGCACTCACTTCTGTTGGGTATGTAGTTAAGAGTGGAATTGTGGATCACAGGTTATATAGGTATAGTGTGTTAGTCCCTCAGTCGGGTCTGACTTTTCGTGATCCCGTAGAGTGTAGCCTGCAAGGTTCCTCTGTCCATGGAATTCTCCAGGAAAGAATATTGGAATGGGTTGCCATTCCCTTCTCCAGGGGGATCTGCCCAACCCAGGGATCGAACCCGGGTCTCCTGCATTGCAGGCAGATTCTTTACCATCTGAGCCACCAGGTAAATGCCTATACAAGTATATTCAATTTTAGAAAATACAGCCAAACACTTTCCCAAAGTGGTTATAGAAACTTACATTCCCATCAGCAATTTATGAGAGATTCAGGAAGTCCCATCTTCGCCAACACATGATATGTTAGTTTCATCCATTCTAGCTGGAGTGGTGCTAACTCACTGTGGTTTTAGCTTGCATTTTGTGATAACTAATGAGGGTTAGCACCTTTTCAATTTGCTTCCTGGCTAGTTATCCTGTCTTATGTAGTACTCATTCAAGTCTGCCCATTAAAACAGAAAAAAAAAGTTGGGTTGTCTGTCTTTTTCTTAACATAGATGTTCTCAATAAATTCTGGATAACACCCTTGCTTTGTATATACGTATTGTAAATATTTTCTCCCAGTCTGTGGTCTGATTTTTCACTCTCTTAAATGTATCTTTTAATGGATGAAAGTTCTTTATTTTAACGAAGTTCAATTTAACAATCTTTTCCTATCATTTATACTTTTTGTGTCTTAAAATTTTTTTAGCCTACTTCAAAGTCATGAAGAACTTTCTTCTAGAAGTTTCACTGTTTAATTTTTACATTTAGGTCTCAGATTTAGGTCTTAGACCTAAGCTTTTCCTCTCAATGGTATAAGAGAAGGAGAAAAAAAATCTATTTCAACATGTAGATAGGCAGTTGATCTAGCACCGTTTATTGAAAAGATCATCTTTGGGACTGCCCTGGTGGTCCACTGGTTGAAACTCTGTGCTCCCAATTCTGAGGGTGTGGGTTCTATTTCTGGTTGGAAAAAACAAAACAAAACAAAACAAAAAAAACAGAATAAATAAAATGAAAAAAAGACCATCTTTTCCCCTTATTTACAGTGGCACCTTTGTAATAAATCAGATGACCATATACATGTTGATCTGTCAATTTTATTTTAAATATGTGTGTGTAGAAAGATTTGAAGGAAATAAGATTTGTTAATAGTTGCTATAGTGAGTTTGTAAGGTTGTAGATACTTCTGATTTATTTTTTAGTATTTTCTCTACCGACCATGGGCTGGCTTCCTGGGTGGTGCCAGTGGTAATGAACCTGCCTGTCATTGCAGGAGATGTAAGAGTTCAATCCCTGGGTTGGGAAGATCCCCTGGAGGAGGAGATGGCAATCCACTCCAGTATTCTTGTCTGGGAAATCCCATGGACAGAGGAGCCTGGCAGGTTACAGCCTGTACATAGGGTCGCAAAGAGTTGGACACAACTGAAGCAACTTAGCACGCATGTACACCAACCACAATACTATTTTAATACTCAGACAAAATAGATAAAATATTTTTCTAAAATACCACCAGGGTGTAGGTTCTAGGGGACAGAGGAAGGGTTAGGTTGGACAGTAAGCAGGAGGGCTTCCTGAAGTAGGAAGGCATCCAGGCTAGTAGATGAGGAGAGAATTCAGAGCTCAGCTGACAGGCCTTCCATCTTCTTAGGGACCTCGGTTTCTGGAGAAGGTGCTGTAGGAGGTTGAAGGTGAGGAAAATGGATACGATCATCATCGATAATGCTCTGTTGTTAAGTACACACTGCTTAGCAGTTTATAATACACTTACAGGCCCACTTCTCCTATGTTCTCCCCAGCAGTCCTGCAGGCAAGGCCCTGTGATTACACCCATTTTATGGATAAGGAAATGGATGCTCTCTGAGTCTTGTTCAAGTATCCACTAAAGACCATTTTATGTCAAGCCTTGTGTCAGTTCTGGGTCCACAGAGACATTTAGGGCATATTTCCTATCTGCTCTCCGGCAGCTCCTAGCTCAGGCAGAGGAAACAGTTAAGTATATCGACAGTTGAAAGCTAATGTAACAGTGCTCAACAGAATATTACTCAGCTACAAAAAGGAATGCATTTGAGTCAGTTCTAATGAGGTGGATGAACCCCTAGTCTATTATACAGAGTGAAGTAAGTCAGAAGGAGAAAGACAAATACTGTATATTAACACATATATATGGAATCTAAAAAGATGGTACTGACGATCCTATTTACAGGGAACAAAGGAGACACAGGTGTAAAGAACAGACTTTTGGACTGGTGGGAGAAGGAGAGGGTGGGATGATTTGAGAGAACAGCATTGAAACATGTACATTACCTCATGTAAAATAGATAACCAGTGTGAATTTGATGCTTGAAGCAGGGCACCCATAGCCGGTGTTCTGGAACAACCTAGAGGGATAGAGTAGAGAGAGAGGTGGGAGGGGGGTTCAGGATGGAGGGGACACGTGTATGCCTATGACGAATTCATATTGATATATGGCAAAAACCATCACAGTATTGTAAAGTAATTATCCAATTAAATAAAGTAAAAAATATTTAAAAAAATCTAGTGTGTTAGTGCTATAAGAGATGAATGCAAGATGATGTTGGGGTGAGTCCCAGTTTTAGAAAAATTATGCAAGTTATATATGCTGCAAAGAAGAACTATTAAACTCATCTTAGTGTGCTTTTCCAATTATTACCTTATGATTAATTATCAGAAAAATTGATCAACTTACTTTCTCACCTGTAATCTCTAAACCTGGCTGATGGTGGACATTTTTATTCTTTTTTAAAAAACTTCATAGGTGAAAAATGGCATTCCATGGAGTTTTGTTTGCATTCAGATGACTCATTTTTTCATAATTACTGGCCATTTTTATTTCTTCTTTTTAAATAGACTGTTCCTTTTTGGACCATTTTTAAAACATTTGGGGTTTACCTTATGGACGCATATTGTTGATATTCACATATTGTTGATAATTCTTTGTCACAGAGTTGCAAAATCTTTTTTCCAGTTTTGTCTTGCCTATAGATCATACTTCTTTTGAAGCTCATTTGGAAGACTGGTTTAGTCACAGTAGGAAGAACATTCCAAAAGTAAAGAGTAATGAGAAATTTTCCCTCTTAGATATAAAATGTATTATAAAGCTACCATCCTTAAAGTATTGTGGAATTGGCACAGGAACACACAGAAAGACGAATGGATACATCTCAGAAACAGATCCAAGAATATATGAGTTGGTAGGTGATGATGGTGTGTGGACAGCTGGCTATTACAAAAATTATATTCAATTTCTTTCCCACTCCAAAATTAAAATGAATTCCAGATGGATTAAAAATGTAACAAAATCTTTCAAAAATTAAAAAAAATTCTGTAATCCTCTTGTTGTGGGCAGTAACACATACACACACAGACACACACACACAGTGGGCTTTGCCAACCTGAAGAACCCCAAGAAAACATTTTGCAACAAATATTTGAAAGGAAGTGTGCGAGTTAACCACGTGGAGGTAAAGAGAGGCTCGGAAGGGCACTCCAGGTTGAAGGAACCCACCGGCGCAGAGGTCTGGAGGCTGAGACTGCAGCGTGCGCACTCCAAAGACAGGGTCAGAAATGGAACTCAGGGCGCTCACAACGGATCCGGGGCTTGAGTCCAGGTCCACCCCCACAGGCCATCTGCATTGTAAAATAGCACTTTTCCCATATATGGTACTTAATATCTGTTCTGGTATCAACAGAATGACATGGGTCAGGGAAAACAGCTCGCGGGGCGGAGTGTCAGCAGCCCGGACTTTCCCAGTCGGCTCCCGCCGGGCCTCGCCCGGAATCAGGCACTGCACCAAAATCCCTGCCGGGAGTCCGCCGAGACTCTGCTCCTCCCGGTTGGATTCTCTTTGTGTCAATCCTTCTCCTGGAACCTAGCGGTTCATTGCGCCCGCCCTAGGGGGCGGGGCTCCCGCCTAGGAAGAGCGGGGGAAGGTGGAGAGGGTGGAGATGGGGGCGGATGGAGAGAACGTATTCCCACCCCTCTGGGCCCATAGGCTCCACCCACTGCCTTTCCACAGGTCAAGCTGTCTGTTCATCATGACCAGCAGCTGGTTGGAGTGGGTGAGACAGCTCGGGGGCGGGCTCGTCCCTTCAGGCTCCGCCCCGCAGCCGGCGCCGGGCTCGGAGTGGGCGCGCTCTGAGAGGGGCGGGGCGGGAGGGCGGCGAGGAGCCGCGCAGGGTGCGGTGAGGCGCGCAGATCCTAGTTGTTCCTGGGCAGGGCACTGAAGGCTGAGCGAGGCTGACCTGCTGCAGCTCCCGCCTCGCGCGCTCGCCCCACCCCGCAGTCGCCCGAGCGCTCGAGGAAGCCCTCTCGGGAGAAGCAGCGCCTGTTCCCCGGGGCAGATCCAGGTTCAGGTGAGCGAGCCCCACCGGCGGGTCCCGCCCCGAGCGGGCGAGCGGGGGTGGCGGGGACCGGACGCGCGGAGTCTGGGCGAGAGGGCCGATGAGTGGTTTTCGGCCTCCGCGCGGCCGGCGACCAGGCGTGGGTGGGGGAGAACGGGCTGGGCACCCTTCACGGAGGGGCCCCGGGACCCTCGCGCGGATGCTCGGTGAAGACGCTGACGGAAGCGAGACCGGGGAGCCGAGGAAGGCATGGGGCCGGGCGCTTCCCGGAAACCCTCCGTACCCCCTACCCGCCCTCCCGCCGGCGCACCCCGCCGCCTGGGCACCCGGGAGCCTCGACCTCCCCCTGCCGCCAGGGCACGCGCCCCGCCCTCGCCTCGCCCAGTGCCCAAGTTGGGCAAACTTTTTAACCCCTTCCGGGCAGCCTCTGTCCCTTGGACCCAGCCGCTCGGGCGAGGTTCAGGTGGGGGGCTCGGGGCGGCGGCTCCTTGGGAAGTTTCCGTGCGTTTTCGAAACGGAGGTAGCGGGCAGGCGGGGACCGTTTGGCAGCTGTCAGGGCGTCCTCCTGAGTCAGAATCGGACAGTCCTGCAGCAGACATTGCGCTCGGCTCGATTTCCGCCCTCGGCTCCCGACTTCCTCATTCGCTCGGGTGCGATCGGCTGGGCGGAGGAGGGGGACCGGGAGAGGTGCGGCCGGGTGCTTGGGAAAGGGACCCGGCGGGGATCCTGGCTCGAGGCAGGGAAGACGTCCCCCTCCCTCACAGATCCGCATCCTTTGACTTTTGGCCTCTGCTTCCGGGGAGAGGGAGGCCGGGGAAGGCCAGCACCAATCTCCGCGACCCTGGCGCGCACCTGATTCCAGCGCACCTGCGGGCCCGCCCCAGCAGGGCGGGGGCGGGGAGAGTTGGGCCCTGCTCCTCGAGGATCCGGTCTGGGCTATTGCATCGTGCCCGTTTGGGCCAGATCCAGGGTTTTCTACTTACCGCCCCCACCTCCCCCCAAGTGTCTCGGTGCAGGGTCCTGATCTCATGCTGTCCATGGGCCACGCCCAGGGCAGGACTGCACCCCCCACCCCCCTGCGCTTTCCCCCCGGCCCCCCTCCCCCCCCGCCGGCCCCCCCAAGAGCCCAAGTGTCTCAGAGACGGAGTATCTTCCTGGACTAGGTTGCCGGTTGTCTTGAGGTGGGGGCAGGTTGAGCGCCCGGGCTGCTATCTGCGGCCCCACCCAACCGGTGTGGGGAAAAGGTTCCCGGGAAGTCCCAGGTCCTAGGCACCGGCGGATCTCTCTCCGCTGGGCAGTTGAGAGACCCAGCCGCTTCTGGGTTCACTGCACCCTTTCCTGGGCTTAACAGGATTGCAAAGTAACTGTTGAGTAACTGTTGAACGGGAGGAACCGTAGCGCCTTCCTGCAACACTATGACCATTTCTGAGTGCTGTCTGAGCCTGTAACCTCACTGGGTGGTTTATTCCCTTTATGGTAAGGAGGGAGGCTGCTTTAAGGCCTATTTAGACAGTCACTTGATTAATATTAGTCAATTTATATACAAGGCTGCTGGGAGTGGGGGGAGGGTACACAGATGTGTAATTGAGCAAATATTTAACTGGCTCCTCTGTGCCAGAGACTCTGCCAGGTGGTGGGGGGTGTGAAGTTGAGTAAGACCTGGCCTGTGCCCTGGGGCATTTAGGGAAGAGCCAAGACAAATCCGTAGATGACTCTAAGGTGAGGCGAAGATGATAGAGACCCTAGAAGGGTGCTGTGAGTCATGGGATGGGGAGAAGGGAGCCAGCCTGTCCTACAGGGGGCCCAGAGGCCTCTGCCCTGGGGGAGTTTACAGTCCTCAGGGGGAAATAGAGGCCCAGTGACTGAGATGCAGAAGCTGCCTGTGATGAGTGTCTCAAACAGGCCTCAGACAAAGGACTCGAGGAATTCTGAGAGGGGCCGCTTCTGTCTGGGATGAGAAGGGAAGCTGCCTCGAGGAAGGAGGACATGGCAGGTTTGCCAAACCGAGGCAAGCATTCAGTGTTGGAAAGTGAGGACTCATTTATGATAATTGAGGTGTAATTAAAAACGTCAAGAGATTGCTCAGTGTAATTTGAGAGCCGCTGTGCCCCCCAGATGGCTGCAGGGTGACATCAAAAAAGCTCTGTTCTTCAGATTCAGCAAGTCCCGGCAGTGCCATGGCAGATCCAGGTGCTCAGATTGGCAGGCAGTGTTTGGGGAAGGGCAACCCCCAGAGGTGTGTTCTGTAGGGCTCCTTGTCTGAAGGGCAGGTGAGAGTAGAGAAAAAGAGAGGGGCAGGGCTTTCTGACTTTTATTTTTTATTTTTAAACTTTTAACCTAAGGGGTTGGAGATGGGACAACTTCCCTCTCACTGGATGAAGGACGCATGTTAATCACAGCCTGCCTCTCTCTTGCTCGTTCTTGCTCCAGAAAAAAACAAAACACAGATCTGTTAGCTTTTTAAAAGGAGAAAAGCACACTCAAAAAATGCTGCATTGTTGTGTCGCCTGGTGGAGGGTATTGCTAGAAGCCAAGCTAACTGTGCTTTCTTCACTTCCTCTTCTAGCTAATCCTTCCATCAAGTACTTAAGACAGCCCTTACCAGCTTGACATCTTTATTTCAAAAGGAGAGGAGGGGTTGGCTGTTGTTTTCCTCTGAGCCTGGCCCTACCCTTCTCTTGGAGGGGGGTGGGGGGCAGCGGAGAGAAACCCCAGGCAAAGGAAAAAAAGAAAAAACAAAAATCCAGGCCTTGACAGCTTGCTCCAAAGCATCATGTTCCAAAAATATTTAGAATAACAAAATCTGTGTGTCGTCTTAATTAAACAAACATCCTAATTTGCTGAGCATAAAACAGCATCTCTGCCCACAGGGGCAGGAAGTGCATTTTCCCTTTGTGCAGCCCCAGAGAGTCACTGCCTCTCGGCTTTAACCCTTGGTGTGCTGAGTCCCTGGGCTTAAGCCCTCTGGTGACAATGGAGTGGAACCCCGGCTGCCCCCTGGGAAGCAGTAGGCTTGCGACTTAACGGGATCCGGTTCTTCATTAGAGCTGGGAAGGGTGGAGTCCTGAGTTTTGGCACTAGATAGCGTTCAGATCCTGATCTTGCCACTTATATGACTGTAGGCAAGTCACTTAACCCCCCAAGCCTCAGTGTCCTTATCTGTAATACAGGAGTCATGATACCCATCCTATGGGGTTAGATGTGAGAACTAAAAGAAATTAAGTATGTACAGGGCCTGAGACATAGTGACTGTATACATTTTTAAGAAAATATATGTGATCAGTCTTCATTCCCTGGGTTGTCAGGTAGGGAGACAGGATAGGAAGGGTAGATGGTTCTCCTGGCTCCTAGCTCAATGCTCTTTCTGCTTCTAAAAATGATGTGTGTTGTGTGTGTGTGTTGCTCATGGACCACAAAGCCTGAGAGGTAAAAACACAGGTGGTTCCCAGGCCCATCTGCTGATGCTCTTGGATGCCCTTGGTGATGAGTTTGTGCTCACTAGCCTTGTTGCAGGGCCCTGGCTCAGGCAGAAGATACACAAACTCACTGCGTTTTAGTTCTCAGACACAGCTTCCGTGGTCTAGGGGAGAGCTCAGGGGTGACATGGAGGAACATTGGACTTAGTGTCTGGAGGCCTGGCTTCCGGCTCTGGCCCTGGTTGGGGGTACATTTGATTTTGCTAGAAGGTGCGTACTGCTTCACAGAGACACCATGCCAGTTTATGTGTCTGCCAGTTACACCCAAGAGTGCTTGGGAAGTTGAGACAGGCAGGAATTTAAATTTCTCCATGATGCCCCAGTTTCTTAGGGGGCCTCACGCCCTACTGATGGGGTCTAAGTTGTAACAGCTCTCTTTATAGAAGGTAGCTGGGCAATATCTGTCAAAACATGGTCCTTCTGACTGATTTCTAGGAACTCAAACATGCAAAAGGAAATGTCCAAGGATATTCTTTGTAGCATTGTCTAGAGAAAGACAGGAAATAAGCTAACTGCCCATTAAGAAGGTCAAATAAATCATGGTACAGCTGCACAGTGGGAATCCTTGAAGCCCTTAAAAGAAACTGAGACTGACCTATAGGCACTGATTGGGCATGCTCTCTAAGATATATTTTAAGTGGATACAACTTGATACAAAGTGGGATACATGTTGCTCCCTCCTGTGCAAATCATGGTATGATGCCTCTGCTCTGTTCATGGAAAGCTACAGAAACCCAAGTAACAGTGGTTGCCTCTAGAAAAGGCCCAGGAAGCCAGAGCCTGGGGTGAGTATTGCTTTTTCCACTAAATACCTTTTTACATGTATTGACTACTTAAATAGTCAGAAATTGAAAATTTTGTTAGTTTTATTAGCAACAAAAATAAGTGGTTGGCTGGCCAGTCTTGGGGGTCTCTGCTTTTAAAATGCATTGCTTGAGATCCCAGATTGCATACTGAGTGCCTGCCACGTGCAGGGGAGGAGGAAGGGTCTTAAAAATGGACTGAATTGCTCTGTGGTTGGAACATTTTGGGGCCTGTTTTCTTCTCCATGATGTCATATTATCACCAGAGTAACCCCTTTAAACAAATGTCTTCTCTGATCCTTTCCCTTGGTTTCTGGAAAATGGTGGATGCCTTGATTGCCTTTTCTCTGCTGTATGGGAAAAGGAAACCCACGGGGCGCGTCTGGAATGTATTCTGGGAAGTCCTTTTGCCAGCTTTCCCACAATCCCCCTGGCTCCACGCTGTCCACTTGTCCTTTTCTGGGGAGCCCATCCTGACCAGGAGGCCAGAACAGACCTTTATTCTCTTGGGTCTTCCTCATTTGTAAACTTGGGGTCATTGCAACCCACCCCATCTCCAGTTGTCCCTCAGAGATCCAGCCTATGGTCTTTATGTATTAATAACATCGGAAAAGCTCAAACTCTCAAGAAAATGTGATCAGAGGAGGGTTTTGAATTGGAGAGCCCCGATCCCCTTCTCAAGGAGGACTGCCGTAACCTTGCACAGTGTGGGCCCCGGAGAAGACTCAGGCTCTGCTCACTCCCGAGCTGGCTCTTTTCTGTAGCACAGCTGGTGGAAGACCCCTTTAGGGTCACAGGCAGGCCTGTGTCCCTGCCAGGCAGCTCTAGGCCTCCTGAAAGGTGATGTGAGTCACACATGAGTATGCACAGTGAGCCTGGATCTAAAATGGGCCTGCCACTCCATAGGCGGGTGGTTTGAAGGCAGGATGCCAGCCTGTATCTGCCCCCTTCTGTCTGCCCCCACCTGCCCCTCAGGCTTTGATGGCACCAGATACTTGGGGAGCTGCCCCCTTTGTCTGATGCAGGTCTCTTTAAAAAGTAGCTGAGGCAGGCCGGCTGCTGTCAGAAAGCCTCAGGCCCCTGTTCTGCTGACTGGTGTCTGTGCCTGAGCACCCGGGGTGAACACAGCACACCCAGGCCTAGGCAGGTGGGCCCAGAAAAGGCTCCGGCCAGCCTTTGGCTGAGGGCCTAGCCATCTAGGGAGTTCTCACGACAGTGCCCTCAGCAATTGTCTTCATCTGCAGCCCTGGGTGGGGAAGCCTTCCTCTGCAGCTGGACAGACCCTTGCAGGGTCTTCTGGAAGTTGCCACTGAAGGGTGTGGCTTCCTGCCTGGGCAGGTGGGGCTGCAGCCTGCAGGGAAGTTGAAGTGCTCTTGAGCTTCCCCTCCCTTCCCTCTCGAAGGTCACTTCCTTGGTGCCTCTTGGGTGCCTCTCACTTCCTTGGTGCCTCTTGGTCCTTATGGTTCTTACCCTGCTGCCCAGAGAAACAGGGGGCCTCTGCGAGGCAGGTCCCTCTCTTACCTCCATGGACATTATTTTGGAAACTTCCATCTCATGTTTCCTTTTTCTTTCATTTAACTGTAATTCTGAATGATGCCCGGCTTAAAAGAAAAATCAACAGGGACTTCCCTGGCAGTCCAGTGGTCCAGACTGCCACTGCAGGGGGCACAGGTTCCATCCCTGGTCCAGGAACTAAGATACCATATGCCAAAAAAAAAAAAAAAGAGAAATCAGCAGCGACAGTACAATCCTCCCTACTGAATTTACTTAGGATTGTAGAGTGTCTGAGATGGAAGGGATCCTGTGTGTATGTGCTCAGTTGCATAGTCGTGTCTGACTCTGCGACCCCGTGGACCATAGCCTGCCAGGCTCCTCTGTCCATGGGATTTTCCAGGCAAAAATACTCGAGGGGTTTGCCATTTCTTTGTCCAGGGGATCTTCCCCAGCCAGGGATCGAACCTGTGTTTCCTGCATTGGCAGGTGAATTCTTTACAACTGAGCTCCCTGGGAAGCTCAGAAGGGATCTTAGGGATATTGTAATTTTCAGTCCTCCCACTGCTGTAGCCCCGCCCATGAAGCTCATTCTGAGTTAGTAGAAAGCTCTGGCCCCTGGTTTCCCTCAACCCCAGTGCCTTTCAGAATCACATGGCCTCATTTGAAAGTGTTTCTGAGCTGTTATCATGCCTTTCCTCGCCTTTACACACTGTTCAGCCCAGCAACACGTACTTAGCTCCTTTCATCTTCTCTTAAGTCTGTTCTTCCACACCCTTAATCGTTTTCTTTTGGGGGCTGAGGGGGGGGGAGGGGCCCAAGAGTTAAGAAATGGGGTGGGAAGTGGTTTGAGTTTCTTTGAACTTCTTCCAGTTGGACAGTACCACTTGGGCTGGAAGTTCCTGTGGCTCAAAAATCAATATTTCACATGGGGCAGCGCCAGGCAGCGGGTGGGCCACTCAGAGCCACATCAGCTTTCCACTGCCCTGCAGCCAGTCCTGGTTTCTAGTAATTGTAAGTCACTTAAGGTCTTGGGTGGTGGATTAGTTGTATTTTCGATATAAAACCCATGTAGAGGGAACCACACCAGGGCTTTGGGCTCTGGCAGAGCTGGGACCAGACCCCTGCCTTTGCTCCTGCTGTTAGGCTGGAGCCTCAGCTTCCTCATTGGCCACATGGAGATGCCACTTTTATGGGCTTGTTGTAACTTGCATAGAGACACGCCAGGTGGCTCAGTTCTTTCCTCCTCTTCCTCCCCTTTTCAGGTTGTCACCAACATCCTCTGTCCTTGGGTGGTAGGAGATGCATGTTTAGGTTTTAAAGATTTTAAATTAAGCCTGTCCCTTAATGATAAGGCATGGTGAGATGACTGAGGAACCTGTGGAAAGATTCCTTGAGCTTATAGAGACTGAGGTTTTCCAAGCCTATGACCTCTGCATTCTTCTTCCCAGATCACACAGTTCAGCTGGTGACGCAGATCTGAACTGGTTTAAGCATTTTAAAAAAAGCTGTTACAAGGCTGCCGAGGCACCTTTATTTCGAGTTGTCTGGTGTTCAAAAGCCACTGAGTTTCCTGTGTTTTGCATAAGGCCCTGGGCTGGAGAAGGCAGCTTCCTGTCTGATAAACATAAAGAGGCGTTTGGAACCATTTGGGTGACTTAATCTAACTGAGCTGAAATGGGGGCAAAGGCTAAACTGGGAGGTCAGAAGTAGGGTCTTGTTTCATCTCTTTATCCCCAAGTCCTCACCAGCGCCCTGCATGGACTTGACCCCTCGTCCTTGTTGCATGAGTGGAGTTCAAGCCTCACTGGTACTTACCTGTAAGCTTGGGATGTGAAGGCCTGGGCAGCCGAAGCTCTAGAATGCCACTTAGTGATCTCTCTCACAAAAGGCAGTGCTCAGTACTCATCTGAAAATTCCTGGGATAGGAAAGTTGGTAGCAGGGAGCTCTTTTTCTTTTTGTCTTGTTGCAGAGAGCTCTTTTAAAGTTTTGTCTATTTTTCAGTATTGAAGAGTCAGCTATTGGGTATGGTGATCCCAAATTTCTGGGCCAAGTCAATCATCAAAGACACCTTGGACTCCTTCCTGCTGCATGACCTGCCCTGTGCTGGACCTGCTGGGCTTTAGTGGGAACAAGGGCAGAGAGCCTGCCTCTGGTTCAGGAGCCTGACTCTCCACTAGGGAGTTGGGACATGGGGACAGAAACTTGGGACATAAGACGGCTTCTGTCATCTTGAGTGAGCGGGGATTTCTGGGCATCTTGAGCTTCCTGGAGGCTAGAATTGCCTGGTGGGGAGGAGGGAAGATGGGGAAGGAAGGAAGGAGCTCTGGTGGGAGGGTGCTGGCTGGGAATCAGGATGTCTGGGCTGAAGTCCAAGTCCAGCTCTACCAATAAAGGTAATAATAATAAGAGTTAAGTTTTATTGACCACTTGTTATGTACCAGGTACTGTGTTAGTGTTTTTACATGATTCTCTCATTTACTTCTTCCCTCATTTCTGGGAGGTAGGAAGTTTGCCCCCATTTTACAGATGAGGAGACTGAGCCTGATTCACACTCATGTGCTCTGACCCCTGTGTGACCTTGCAGATGCCCTTCACTCCTGGGCTTACCTGTTGTCACTTGACAGTGAGGGGTTGGACTGGTTCCCAAGCCTCCTCCCTCCCCCGTGGCCAGGAACTAATGAGAGGAGCAGAACTTTTGGAGCTGCGGCAGAACCGGGCGAGGTTGATAGTGCTGCCTTGGCTGCTGACTTCACCTTTAACCTCAACCGGCCATTTTTCAAGTGTGTGTGGTGAGCCTCGGCTGCTGGGCCTGCCTGCCATTGGAGGGGCCCTGGCTGATCACTGGGAGCCGGCCAGCCAGAGAGCCCGCCACCATCTCCATACTGGGCGCTTCTTGACCTCAGTCCACTGGCAGAGTGATTCCTTCCTGCTTCATGTGTCTGTCTGTCTGTCTGTCTGCTCATTTAGTGACTGCTCCTCAGAGCGTTACAGTGTGTGCGGGGTGCTCCTGGGCTCTGAAAATAAGGAGGGGAAGGAATCAGGGACTCTTGTTTCCAGGAGCTCTTAGTGTCCCACTAGAAGGCTGCGGGCCCAGGGGGATCTGAGAAAGCTTCCTGGAGAAGGCGGCATCTGAGCTGGTTTGGAAGGTGGGGATGTGGCACAGCATGTCCAGGGAACAGGGCTGGGACCTGTGCAGTTGCTCAGACTTCAGCGGAGCTTTGTGCAAGGGTGATTCAGGTCGCCAAGGCCCTCTGAGTCACTCTGGGCTAGTAAGAGATTTCCTCTCCTTGTAAGTGGCTCTGGGCCCCAGCCCCATCTCGAAGCCCCTTAAGCAGCCCCAATGGCCCATTAAGGCTTGCTCCCCTATGCCGTTTCCTGGGAAATGTGGGGGTGCAGGATTCCATTCCCAGGGCCTTAACCTCTTGGATGCCTGCTGGGAATTCTGCCTGTGCCCTCTGGTTATGTGGTCAGCCAGCTGAAGGACTTGGGAGGAGATTTTTTCATGGAGTGTTGAGAGAGACATAATTGTTACTGGAATCAGTTCCTTTTTTAAAGAAAAAGAAAAGGGGGTGGAGGTTTGTTTATAGCACAAATAATGTAGCAGCAAAACTAGCAAGAAACAGATTTGCCCCTCACCCTGTCCACCCTTTGCATCTTTCTGGGTTTCCTGTCCATAGACATGCATACTTTGCAAAATTAAATACTAAAATTAAATATTACATTAGATATTGTTGTGTGTTCTAACTTAGTGCTGTAATATAAAGTTTCCTATGTTGCAACAGGCTCCACAATTAATATTTTAATGGCTATGTTATGGTCTACTGTGGGAAAGAACCATTACTGACTTTGCCAGAAAGTTCCATGGGTTTTATTGAGTCTCTTGGAAATTCATTCATTCAGTAAATGTATCCTGAGCATCTGTTTTAGGAAAGAAACTGCTGGGTGCCTAGGATGAGACATTCCAGGCCCTGCCCTCAGGGGGCTCACAGTCTACACCCAGGGAAGAAGCACCTCACTTGGCTGTTGTGGGTTGTGATGGGGGTGAGCATGGGAGAAAGTGGCTGCTTAGACGCCCAGGTTGAATTGATGAAAAACAGGTAAAACCACTTTGTCATCAGCGACGAGAAAGCACAGGAACTTGGACTTGGTAGAGCTTTCTGGGCTCACTGGAGGGATATCTTCATGTCCCCCCCACTACCTGAGTGGTTCATACAGGTCTGGGCCAGAAGACACATGGGGAGTTGGGGTGGGATTGGGAGGAGTGAGTGACAGCCTCCACGGGACCTTGTCAACGGAGAGGCTGGGGAACTAGCCCCTGGCCTTCCGGAGGGAGGCCTTGGTGACCATGAGTGGCAGGCAGCTGAGAGGAGGGGCAGTGAGGGTGGGGTGGGATGTCTGTGAACTGTCCAAAGCCAGGCAGGCCACCTGGGCTCTGCTGCGGCTCCTGCCTCAGGGGAAGGAACCAGTTGCAGCAACAAGTTGCAACAGTGTAGTTTTGTTGTAAAGAGGAAGTTTCAGAATCCCAGTGGCTGCTTGTGAGCAGGAAGATGTTTACAACCATGAAGGAGCTATTTGCCACTCCATGCAAGTGGAGAAGATGGGTGGTTAAGGGCCTGGAAACTGGAATGCTGTGTCTTTGCTCTGGCATTCTCTTCCATTCCAGATAAATGACTTCCTTGCTGCCATTTCTTCACTCTTTACATCTCATTGCTGTACTGGTCCCCCCAGCCCCAACTCCCAGCTCAAGGGAGCCACTTGGCAAGAATTCTGCTATCTTCTTAGAGAGCAGGAAAGAACCCCCTACCCGGGGAGTGAGAAGGCCAGGGTGGGACATGGTCACTTGGACACTTCTGTGGTCCTGTTGCAGGTTTTGCCAACCTCATCGGGTCCCCACTCTAGGCTGCAGTGGGGTTTTGGATCAGTACTAGGTCTGTAGGGTTGAGGTTTGAGTAGAAGAGCTCTGTCGTGGACCTCAATTCCCTCCCCTCCCCCCTCCCCCCCCACCCCCACCCCCGCCCCCGCCATTAAATACACACTCAGAAAACCAAAAACAAACTCTAAACTTAACCTGTCTTTTACATATTGACTTAAAATTACTAATAAGAACAACACATTGGCTGGGGATTTCAGCACTTAGTATATTATAATGTTCCTTAGTGGTTGAGATGAGGTCCATTGTGTATCTTTTTTACATCTCCTGTCACCTTGTTTACACTACTGTTTGGTAGTGATTATAGGCTAGAGATTACCTTTGAATTTATACTATTTTAAATTATTTACTGGCTTTTATATTGGAGGAGGAGAGGTGGGTACAGGAATAGAGAATTAGATAAAGCAGAAGGCCGCAGTGGAGCATAGGGAAGGGAGTGGGTGACTCTAGAAGTAGCAGCTGGGTTTAAATCCCATTTCACTCAGTTTATTTATTCATTAAATATGTATCAAATGCTGGCTGTGTGCTGGAGACTGTTTCGGTTCTGTGGATACATGATTGGATAGAAGTAACCAAAGCGTGCCTTTGACATTCCAGTGGGGAAGAGCAGATGGCAGCCAGACAGACAGGCTCACTGTGGCAGGTCATTATGCTGTGGAGAATGATGATCAGGTGAAGGCATGTAGGAAGAATCACAGACCTGGTAACTTAAACAACAGAAATTTACCTCTCACAGTTCCAGAGGCTGGAAGTTCAAGATTAAAGTGCCTGTAGGGTTGGTTTCCACTGAGGTCTCTCTCCTTGGCTTACAGTCAGCCCTCCTCCCTGCTGTGTCCCTGTGTCTGAACCTCCTCTTCTTCTTAGGACACCAGTCAGATTGGATTAGGGCCCACTCTTACTGTCTCCTTTTCACCTAATACGTCTTTAAAGACCCTCTGTCCAAATGCAACCACATTCTGAGGTCCTGGGGGTTAAGGCTGCAACAGGTGAATTTGAGGGGGAGCACAGAACAGTCCATAAGAGGGGAGAAGGGAGGGGGAGTGTGTGTGTCAGAGGAGGCCTCTCTAACCTAGGGACCCACTGATGGAGACTCAAGACTTTTCTCTGCTTTACCAGTTGTTTCTTTAACTGCTTTGAACCCCAGTTTGCTCATCTGTAAAATCTGGTTAATATTGATAAACCCATCTCTTGGTGTCCTTTGGGCAGCTAAAGTGTGGAAGGCACTCTGTGCACTGTCTGATTTGTGAGGCACCCCAGTAAACGTGTCCCCACACCCTCTCCTGCCTTCCCTTTTCCTTCTGTCCGCTTTCATCCTCTCTTGAGTTCCACTCGTTGTCATCAAAGTGCTTCAGTAACTGGGCCCACGGAATGGACTGGGGATGGACCAGTTTCTAGGTCTCTCTGCCTTCCTTATAGTGATGGCACACACACACTGCCCACCCCCGCTGCCCCAACACCCTGCCCCTTCTTGTGGACCAAGCATTCTTGGAGATGGCCTCCCCTCTGATGAGCCATACACACTGCTTTTATGTGAGGAAGGGGAAAGGCTTGTGGTAAACCGGTGCAGAACTATAAATCTAGAGTCCCAGTTGCTGGCCGAGGTGTTGGATGGCTGCCGGGAGAGCTTCCCTTGCTCTGGCAGTGCCCCTGCCTCCCCGCGCTGGTCTCCGTCTTAGCCCTTCTTGACCATACTTGCTGGTGTCCCTGCCTCTGTTACAGGAGTTGCCTCTGGGACCCTTAGCAGTGCACGTGGCCCATGATAAGCACTTAGTACATACCCAAGAAACAGCTGGATGTCTTTCATTTTGTCCATTTTTAACAAGTCAGTTTTCATCTATTTTTTAAAAAGGTATTTATTTTATTTATTATTTATTTGTTTGGCTGTGCTGGGTCTTAGTGGCAGCATGTTGGATCTAGTTTCCCAACTAGGGATCAAAGCCAGGCTCCCTGAGTTGGGAATGTGAACCAACTTCTACTGGACCACGAGGGAAGTCCCAAATCTTTTTTTTTTTTTTTTAATCACTATGAAGGTTGAAGTCACACTCAGGTTATTGCATATGAAGTCTCCCAATCCCACCAAAGTGATGGTATTAATGTTCCCATTTTGTTGTTGTTCAGTTGCTCAGTAGTGTCCAACTTTTGTGACCCCATGGACTGTAGCACACCAGGCTTCCCTGTCCTTCACCATCTCCCGGAGCTTGCTCAAACTCCTCTCCATTGAGTGGGTGATGCCATCCAACCATCTCGTCCTGTCAGTCCCTTCTCCTCTTGCCTTCAGTCTTTCCCAGCATCAGGGTCTTGTCTAATGAGTCACCTCTTTGAAAGTATTGGAGCTTCAGCTTCAGCTTTAGCATCAGTCCTCCCAGTTAATATTCAGGATTGATTTCCTTTAGGTAGATCTCCTTGCAATCCAAGGGACTCTGAAGAGTCTTCTCCAGCACCACAGTTCAAAAGCATCAATTTTTTGACATTCAGCCTTCTTTATGGTCTAACTCTCACATCCATGCATGACTACCGGAAAAAACATAGCTTTGACTAGATGGACCTTTGTTGGCAATGTCTTTGCTTTTTAATCTGGTGTCTAGGTTTTGTCATAGCTTCCAAGGAGCAAGTGTCTTAATTTCATGGCTGCAGTCAACCATCTACAGTGATTTTTGGAGCCCAAGAAAATAAAGTCTGTCATTATTTCCGTTATTTCCCCATCTATTTGCCATGAAGTGATGGGACCGGATGCCATGATCTTAGTTTTTGAATGTTGAGTTTCAAGCCAACTTTTTCACTCTCCTCTTAGTTCCTTTTCGCTTTCTGCCATAAGGGTGTTGTCATCTGCTTATCTGAGGTTATTGTTGCCATTTTAGAACTGGGGGAATTGAGGCTCAGAGAAGCTAAGTGCCTTGACCCAGGCAGCAGGTGAGAGATCCCAAGTCTTCTCCCTGCTCTTCTAATTTTCAGGCCAATCATTTTCTATATCTGCTTCCATTGCCTTTCCTGCCCTGTCGTCCTGCTTGACCCTGTAAGTGTTTGTGAAGCTAGGGGCTTGTAGACTTCAGGCTTTTGTATACAGTGGCTGTTGGCCTGGTGACTCCCTGGCTTCTGGTGTCAGGTGTAAAGAACCCATCTAAGAAAGGGCAGTGGGCAGCAGGTGGGGGTGGAAGGCCAGTGTGTGACCTGGGCACAGCCTGGCTTCTGAACGGATCCATAGCTGCTTCCCCCTCAGCCTTCCAGCACTGCTGCCACCTCCTAGCCATCTCCTGGCCGCCTCCGAGCCCATCAGCCTGCTATTCTCAGCCTGCCTTCTGCCCAGAGCTGGGCCTGCCACCCACCAACCGTCTCCTGTGTTTGCCAGGGTGAGGAGGAGGTAGCTGTGCCTTGCCAAGTGCTCATGAAGAATGCCTCATCATGGGATTAATTACTGGCCGCCGAGCATGGTGGAATTCATCAGGCCCCATCCTTGTTGTGGCTTCACACCTCCAGCCTCCTTCCCTACACACCTGAGACAGATCCGTGTGTTAGAGGCTGAAAAATGGTGACTCTCTTCCCCTCTAAAGCAAGTTGCAGGCTTTAATTATCCTTGGGTTGAAATGGCAGAGAGCCCCCCACCCCCCCCACCCCCGCCCCCGCCCACCCGCCTTTCTGGCTTTCAGACAAGAATCTGAAGAATGTGATACTCTCTTTTGGACCTGAGCAAGGATCAGGGATCAGGGGCTGGGGCAGGATTCTAGGCCCTTCCGGGGCTTTAGCAGGCGGCCTTTGTGCTTTTGGACCTGGGACATTCCACAGTGGTTGTGGTCCGCAGGCGCATTAAATTCTTGCCTCCTCAGTGGGATCCTCCGGGGCAGCTGGGAGGGGCTGGGGGAGAAACTCCCCTCCCAACACACTCGTCTTAGAGAAATCGGGTTAAAGGAGTTTGCAAGGGGTTGGGCCCAGGGGGTCGGTGGCAGCCAGGAGGACTGCATCTGCCGCTCTGCTTCTGGAGGTTCTGGAGGGCAAGGAAGCCTGTGGGTCGTCCCAGGCTCCCTCCTGTTCCTGACCCATCACTCACTGCTGCTCACCAGACCTTCTTACCAACTTTGCTGGCTGCTCCGGGGCACCGACAGCTACTACTCCCTCTGCCCTGGAGCAAGTCACTAAAATCTCCTGGGCTTTGGCTTTGCAAAGCAGGACACTCATGGAACCTGCCTCCAGGTCTGGGTTGTTGTGTGTGGTCATGAGGTCTACCGTGAGAAGCACGGTTCTATGCCATGGGCTTTGTGATTCTCGGGGTACAGACGAAGAAAGGGAGCTGCAGAATGGTTAAATTATGTTCCTGGGGTCCCTGGATATGGAGACTCCAATGGCCACATCCAGGTTGGCCTGAGGTGTCCTACCCAGCGCTGATCCTGCACTGTGTGTGTGTGTGCGCCCGCGCGCACGCTCCTGTCTGCTTGGGGGGAGGGAAGGCTCCGCCCTGGGCAGGCTGGGGTGACTGAATCTGGCTTTTCCCTAAGGTAGGGGCCGCGGCTAGTTCTCTCATCAGCGTTGGCTCCCCTAGGGCCAGCTTGTGGCCCAGGCAAAGCAGTGATTCTCGGCAAGCGGTAAAATAAGCAGCGCCTAGGTTTCTGGTGACGGATGTGGTGGGCTCATCCCCGCGGCCAGGCTGCCTGCTCATACCGGCCAGACTCTGAGACACAGATGCTCCCACAACTTGTTCTAGGAACTGTTAGTTCATTTTTGTGTAAAGTGTGAAATATGCAGGTTTTATCTTCATCCTGTGCGTGGCTCCTATTTGAGTCATTTCCCCCAAGGAGGCCACAGGCCCTGGGATCCTGCTTGTCCATCCTGGCTTCTCTGGAGAGTGTGACTTTGCCGGCCCTGCAGCCGGTGTGCCCAGGGCTGGCACGTGGCTGGCCCAGTGGAGAGCAGGCCCAAGGGATGCAAACAGAGGAGAGAGACAGTTTGCTGTTCAGTCTTGGATTTTTTGTTTCTGCTGTCCAGATTGATGAGCGCACCCCAGGGGAGATGGCCTCCTGCCCCCACCATCCCAAGTCCTCCGCTTCTCACGGGGACTCTCACTCTTGGGTTGTCCTGACCACAGCTCTGCTTCCTTGGACCTCTTCTGTAAGATCCTGCTTAACCTCCTGAAGGAAAATGAAGGAAGAAAATCCTTTCAAATCAGTTCACATTGCCTTGGTGGAGAAGGAGGCCACTCCAATGCCCCTTTGCCTTTGAGCTGGTAACCAGAGGGCTCCTAAAAGTCCCAGGACTGTGCTTGAGGGTCTCTGTAGATGTACCTCTAAGATGGTACACAAGGGGTTCATGGCCTTCAACCAATTCTCAAAGGGGTCTTTGATGGCTGAAAGTGTTCAAAACCACTTATCTAGAGAGATGGGGACTTAGGGTTTCCTGTTTATAGAATGTGTGTATGTGTATAAACATATGTCTCTGCATATCTCTTTATATACACACACACACGCTCAGGCAGGAGGGTCTGCTCACTATGGGGTTAGGTGACACTGTCCTGAGATGTAATGTGTGCAGAGCACTTTCCTGGGGCAGTGGCCTTCCTCTCCCATCTGATCTGTATTAAGCCTTTAATATCATAGCACTTCTGGGCGTCTCTTGCTTGTGGGGCCAGGCCTTGAGCTTTGCGTGGTGAGGTTTTGAATGTAGTGGATTTGATCAGTTGTGTACTCTGCATACAGAGGAAACTGGGCTCTTTCTTTCTGTCCTTGTGATCTTTCAGCTGGACTCCAGATCCTCAAAGAACACTTCCTAAACCCCCAGATCCAGTCAGGTCACTTCATCTCCCTGAGTGTCAGCCTCTTTCTTTTTTAAGGGAGGTGGTGGGGAGCAGGGAATGCGGCAGAGGCCTTAGCATACCTGCTGTGGCTTTACTGAGGTTGTCTGGATCAAAGGATGGGAGCAGCTGGAGACCACCTGTCCAACCCATGTTAGGTGACTGGGCTGCTACAGCTGCCGTCTTACCTGCCTGAGGTTTGACAGTCCCAGAACCTTGCTTTGGCTTTGGACTTGAACTCCTCCTTGTGAACTTCACTGTGTGATCTTGGGCAAGCTGCTGGCTGAGTCTGAGACTCATCCACCCAGCGAAGGCTGAGTCAGATGGGTGTTTTTCAGGCTATCAACTGAGACCCACTGGTGGGTCCTGAGCTTATTGGTGGCAACCAGTAGTCTTAGAAATTAAATAGATTCGAATGGAAAATATCAGAGTGTCTAGGGTGTATACATCATTTTGTGAAGCTTTTGTTTGACACGTTTGCATATTTATGATAAAGCTTTTAAATTAATTTTTTTCTGTTGTGGCTTGAGATTAAAAAAAAATGGTGCCCTCGGGATGGGATGCTTCTTTGGTGGAGGGGCGGTCTTTCAGCGCTGACTTGTGTGGTTCCCACCCATAGGTCTGGGCAGAGCTGAGGTCCCCATCCCCCAAGAGTTGAGCCGTAAATGGAGCTCCCTGCAAGATCAAACTCTTTAAAGTTCTTTACAAAATTCTGGGAAATGAGCTGCATTCCTGGGGTGGAATAAATCATGTCGAGTGAGGCGAGGCAGGATGTGACTTCAAACCCCTCCAGAGTGGGCTCTGTGAGGGCAGTGCTGTGACTGACTCATTATGAGCGAGCTCAGCGACACCGACTCCTTGAGAGAAGAGGCAAGACTGTGGGCAGGGAGCCAGCAGGCCTGGGTCGCCACCAAGCACCACTCCTGCCTGAGTTCATTTGGGTCCTCACAATAGCCCTGTGAGTCGAGCCGGGCTCTGACTGCATCACAGAGTCGGGGCTGTGGGCTGTCAGCTTGCTCCGCTGGGGGAGCCTTCCTGTCCTTTGGGACAGCTCGTGGCATCTCCAGTTTACAGACGGAGAAACCGAGGCCCAGGGGCCCCGTCGGCCTGGCCCAGTTTGTCCTGTTAGTAAAGCGATGGGTCTATATTTCCCTGGCCTGTCTGGCTGCCTCCTGAGTCTGATTCTTTCTAAGATGCCTTCCTCTTAAAGGTCATGAATATGTTATTAATCATTTGGAAGGTCTCTCTCGGAGTCTTAAGTGACCGCCTGATCAGTTCAGGAAGATAACTGTTAACCAGTCATGTGTCTCTTAGAAACAACATGGAGATTAGTGTACATCAGATTTAGCTGGAAGGGCAATGGAGAAGAATGAGGACGTTGATATGATCCTGAATGGCCACAGATCAGCTCATTGTGGGCCTTTCCTGCCTCATCTACTAAAGAGAGTCACTGAGGTTTGGAAAAGAAGGTGTGAGATTACGGGGGTTGTCCTTAGGTACTGTAAGAATGGGTGGCAGAGAGTCAGTTGGGCTTGGTCCTTGGAGTTTGGACCTTTTGGGAGACTGGAACCTTGCCATTCATCAGGGATTACTCAACATCTATGCAGATCGGTCATCAGGGACCCAGGGGTGCCTGGGCCCCATTGTGGCCTTAGAGCTCTGAGCCTGGCAGCAATAGGATCAGGATGGCTGTTGGTAGTAGAGGCTGTGATATTCAGGGATTTTGTCTGTTTTTGGTGTCATTTAAACATCAATTAGAATAATAACCTGCCGAAGGCCTAGATTGAGTGGTCTTCAAAATTGTCTTTCGTTTCTGATCGTGGGTTGGGCTTCTCAGCTCTTCCTGATGTGGGCTCCAGAATCCAGCCTGCCGCACTTTCCCATTGAGACTGCGGCTGTATAATTACATCTTCTCAGTATGTTTTTTTTTTTTTCTGTGTTGGGTTTCAGCAAACTGTGCTCGCAGGCTTGGGGAGAGAAAAACCATGCTATGATCAGCAGAACCAAAGGGAAGGAATAACTTCACTGCAGGAATCCGAAGGTCAGAGTTGCCCCCTCGTGTGAGTGGGGAGCTCTCGAGGCTCAGAGGTGCTGTCCGCAGGAGGGCAGGGTGGTGTGTTCCGCGCACAGTTCCTGACGGAAGGAGGCCAGGCAATTCTGTCAACCTTGTCAAATCTAGGGGCATGTCTAGGGGTGTCACTTGCACCTTGCTGTTTGGGAGGGGACCTCACCCCCATGTCTGGAACAACTTGCTTCTCTGCAGTTTCTCCTGGGCAGCCAAACAGAAGCTCATTACCGAGCAGGAGAGGCTCATGTGTGATCTCACTACACAAATATTGAACCAATTAAAAGCAGAGTAAAGGTCCAGCGCTGACGACTTAGCCGGTGGTGTGCACGCCCGGCCTCTTACCTTTGAGTGAGAGCTACATTGCTGATGTGTCTGCTTCCCTCCCTTGACACCAGACAGAAGGGGTTAGGAGGGAATGGTTATTTTCCTGGACAGCCAGGTTCCGGAAGACATAATGTGGACTGTAAACCCAAGCAAGCCTTCTGAACAGTCAAGGTCATGTCCACAAGCGTTGACTGACTGAGGAGGACTCGCTGTCTGAACCTTGGGTTCAGTCAGCACCTGAAGGAGTTCTGAGGACAACGGCGGCAGGCAGAGAGAGGTTCTGGCGGTTCCAGAATAAGGCAGGCTGTGCTGGAGCAGGCCTGGGGAGAGGAGAAAGAGCAGTAGTGTTAGGAAAGGCTACTTGGGTGAGTGGAGGGTTGTGATGGTGCGAAGACTGTCCTCTGGGGAGCCATGGTTAGAATGAGTGTCTGGCAGGGGACAAGACAGATGGGGCTGGAAAAATGGAGGCATTGGTTAAGCTGTAAAGGTCATGGGAATCTTTCTCTTTAGGTGAGAAGGGCTGTCATTCTGAATGGTGGAAATTCTTTTCATTTTAAGTTGCAGCATGAGCGACTGAACTGAACTGAACTGATGTGGGATCTGGTTCCCTGACCAGGGATTAAACCCAGGCCCCTTGCATTGCGAGCTTGGCGTCTTAGCCACTGGACCACCAGGGCAGTCCCTGAAATTCTTAACAGTGGAGTTGTCTTTAAGCACTAACTGCTTCTACCCTGATTAGCCGTTGAATTCATTCATTAAAAATGTACCTCATGGCCTTGAGGACAGGATGGTATCTCGGTGGAGAGACTCACCTGGGTGCATTGGTCTCTGTGACACCTGATACAGATCTATGCCCAAGATACTTCAGTAACACTCACTGCAGAGTTCCTGGGATTCTGGGCCACTTCTCACTTAGGACGAACTGATGGAGCTGGGCAGGGCTGCCAAGGTCCCCCCTGAGCTGGGCTGTTCCAAGTGGTAGCTCACAGGATGAGGTCACCTCCCTTTGTCTCCCTCATGTGGCCTTGGGTCCCTTTCTCCCCAGCCTTGTCATGGAACTATTTCTTCTCTCAGGTTGGAAGCCCCTCTCCTGGCTGGTCCATGGTATTTTTTCAACTGTTGACTTCTCTTGCTGCCCTCTTAATGGAGGTCAGGGAAGGTGATCTCTTTAAAATACAAATCTGATGATGTCACCCTCTCCCGCCTCCCCTTGCCCTAGAATAAAGTCTACATTCCTCAATGGCTGATAAGATACTGCTGAGCAACTGTGCATCCCCCGCCCCCACTGCCAATCTCTACTCCCTCCCCCGCCCCCGCCCCCACCCCCTTTCCTCACTCAGGAGGAGGGCATCTACATACTCCTTTCTGGTGCCACTGTTGAGGGTCTGGGTCCCTTGGGTGCAGGCCCTGCGTCTTGGTGTTCCCTAGGGAACACAGGAGTCCTGGGAAGCCCCTCCAGATGGCCTCTGAGGAGAGAAGGTCAAAGGGGGAGGGTTCTGGGGCTCTGGTGCTAAATTCCTCTCTGGTCTGTCTTTGGTCTGGTTTTCTTATCTGCTGAGCATCAACACAGGCCTGGCTTGGAATACTGCTAATGGAAACAAGTCCCAGCTTCTTCTGTAAGCAAACAACATTCCTGAGGCGGGGAGGGGAGGGGCCCCTCCCCCCTTCATAGCCTGGGGAGAGTGAGCAAGCACCTCAGGGTGGGGGGCTGCTGTGAGGGTGGCCCTGGGCGGCGGAGAGGCTGAATCGCCCTGTTTATATTGGGAGGCTTCTGTGTCCATTATCTTGTTTGAGCCTGATCACAGCTGCCCAGCAAAGTGATGTCCACAGGGTCACACCCAGGTGGTCAGGGCCACACCAGACTCAAAGGCCAGCTCTTCTGCCACCTGCCTCGTGCACACATCCCCCCAGACCAGCATATCCCAGGCCAGCACTGAGACATATTTTTCTTGAAGGATACAGGACTAAACAACAACATCAATAACAACAAAGCCCGAGGGGACAAAATGCAGTGGGCTTCCTTACTGCAGGCATCTCAGAATCTGGGTGTCTAGTGCCTCTCAGCAGGAGGGCCATGGGACAGAGCATTTCCAGCCTGCCTGGTCCCCTCATGCAATCACTGTCTGGGGGTCACCAGATTGTACTATGTTGTTCTCTGTGGACTAGCGTAACCCAGAGAGAGTCGCCAAGCTTCTGGAAGGTTTTCGTAAGCCCCGATATCTTTCCAGGAAGGATTAGGATTAATCAGATCAAGAGGACAAGATAGAGGAGTTAGGAGGGGAGTTCCTAGTAAGTGTCAGAGTGTTTTCTTTGCTCGGGAGTTGAGTTACAGTTGCTCCAATTGTCCATGGTCAGTATTTTTTTTCTCTTTCTAAAGTGAGGAAATTGAGGTGTTCACAGCTTCAAGATAACAGGAGTGACAACTGGAGGATTCAGACCCAGGGCTATCTGGCTCCAAGTTCGCGCCCATGCCACTGCATTCCATCACAGTGCATTATAAACACATCTCAGGATCTGCAGAGTTGGTGCCCTGCGTGGCAGTGGTTTCTCCAAGTCCTGTCTCTGTCTGAATTGGTACCAGAGAACATGCCTACAGGGTTTGCTCAGCAGATGCAGACCGAGGGCCAAGAGAGGCAGGAAGGGTGACTCAGGCCTTTTCCTGGGTCTCCGTGAGGGTAGAGGCCATGCCACCCCAACTGAAGTCCTTTCTGCTACCTCTGGTGGTAGATGGTAGGCACCTCCACTTTGGTTAATCAGAGGATGCTAGGTGGTTCCAGAAAACTGTGATGGTTTATTCAGCTGTATGCAGAGCTTCTTGGGGAACAGTAACTTAGCTTTAGTACTCTTTCTCTTTGTGGACTGAAAGCCCTGAAATGCTTTCTTTCCCTTTTTGTTTGGGAAGAATATAAAAATTAGTCCACAAATGGCTTGGGTTTTGTAACAGATTAGGTAGCTGTGACCCTGATGTGTGCTTGCAGCTCGGCTTTCCCTGTCACTTCAGCTCTCTCATGCTCTGGCTTCTTTACACAGCTCAAGGGGATTCTCCAGCCTCCTTGAAACCTTCCCCATTACTCCTGCCTCCTCTTCACCTTGTTTCATGTTCATTCACTCTGGAAACTTTAATTGAGCACCTGTCCAGAGTCGGGCCTTGCGCTGTTTGAAATTGAGATGAACGAAAGCTGGTCCCCGTCCTCATGATGGTCCAGCTGCTTGTTTACTGCAGTGGAGACAGGGACAGAGCCCAGAAAGGAGGGACACGAGGGAAGTCTATCTCAGCAGAGAATGGAGCGTGGAGCTATTTGAGAGAGGGTTCCTGGTGCAGAGGGCACCTCTTCTTCAAAGGCCTGGCGTAAGCTGAGTGGGATGTGTAGGAATTGTTTCTGAGGAGCTGGGAATGGCTTAGGCTGAGCGAGAAAGGGCATATGGGGGAGAAGGGCTGGGAGCATGGGGGAGACTAATGGGGATCACAAGGGGTCTACTCACTGTGCAAAGATGATTAGATTTTATTCTAGGGAAGTCTTGAACTATTTTGAATGGGCGAGTAATATCAATAAAATAAGAAAGGAGCATGCATAGAAATGGAGCTGCTGAGTCATCATGAAGGTAGTGAGGAGGCTGGATTTGAAGGAGGTAGAAGACTCAGGGGAAGAAGAGACAGTAAGGAGGTGGCTATGACAGCCCAGAAAGGAGGGGAGGCAGGCATGGTCTGGAAGGAAGGGGTGCCGGTCATGAGGTTGGCAGAGGGCCTGCTCATCCACCAGGGAAGAGTTTACAGTGACTGTCTTGGGTGGCCAGAGGGCCAGCGTCTTAGCCAGAGATGGAGACCGAGAAGGGAGTGCAGATTTGGGGAGAGTTCAGGTATGATGATGGTTGTGGTTCCTCCAGGTGGAGATATCCCTGTGGTAGGTGGGAAACATTCACCCTGGGTATCATCCCTGGGACTGATCCTGATTTGCCAAAACCATCCAGTAAATAGCATTTGGTGGATTTCCCAGGATGTGATGGAGTGAGCTGGCCCAGCCCTGGGAGCGCTCCCCAGCGTGGCTGGCTTCCTGTCTTCCTTTAATTACCTGGGCCTCTTGATGCTGGTGAACTTTGCTTATGAGTCACTGGCTGAACTGCCATGTTGGAGACTCCAAGGGAGATTTGTGTCCTGCCAGGGTGGGTACTGATACCTCAGCCTCTGTTGCCTGATATTTTTCTTTTTTTAATTGGGCATTTAGGAGTCTTTAAAGTACAGTCCAGTAGTGGTCATATCCCTTAATTTACAGTGTATTAAAAGGGACCGTCCTTCCTTGGTGATGATGCCATCTATGATGGTCATTGTTTGGATCCTGGGAATCATTTTGCTGAGGACTTCAGTTTTAAGGAAAGTTGGCTTGTGCATTTAAAAGTTGGGAGAAAATTTACCAAGGAGAGGTCTGGGTCCTTGATGCAACATTTATTCATGTTTATCCCTTAACTCAGCAGTTCTCAACTGGGGGTAGTGCCCCTCCGCCACTCCCTACCTTTGGCAATGTCTGGAGATGTCTTTGGTGTCAAAACTGGGGACCAAGTTCCCCTGGCATCTAGTGTGTAGAGGTCATAGATGCTACTAAACATCTTCCAACGCACAGGACAGCCCTTGCAGCAAAGAATTATCGGGCCCAAAATGTTCACAGTCCTGAGGCTGAGAAGCCCTGCCTTATGTGGTCACATAATTTCATAGTTCATGTGAAACTATACCTTTTTCTCCCTTGGCCTGGAATACTTTCTGACCTTCTCTCCCCTCCCCCATCAATATTTTACCCATCTGCCACAATCCAACTTGAATGTTATCTCCTCCATGAAACTCCTTTGGGCTTCCAAGTTTTCCAATGACTTACCTCTTTCTCTTTTCCTGTAAACAAGTTGCTGTTCCTCTGTCTTCCTTCACGGAGTCTTGATTCCTGGTTGGTGGAATCCGCAGATTCAGAGGGCTGGCTCTACGTCCTCTTCATCCATATGACCAGCCTGTCTTTTAGACGCTCACCATATTTGATGCTGGACTTCCCTGGTAGCTCAGACGGTAAAGCGTCTGCCTACAGTGTGGGAGACACGGGTTCAATCCCTGGGTTGGGAAGATCCTCTGGAGAAGGAGATGGCAACCCACTGCAGTACTCTTGCCTGGAAAATCCCATGGACGGAGGAGCATGGTAGGCTACAATCTACGGGGTCGCAAAGAGTTGGACACAACTGAGCGACGTCGTCACAGCAGTGAAAGGGAGAGAAAACCAAGGAGCTCACTGTCTGTCCACTCTGTACTCTGTAAAGTCTCAGATTGGCACTGTTCCGAGTGGTACATGTCTGTTCTGTCATCTCACTACAGTAAAGCTCCTTGGGTCCTTTGCACCTTTGTCACAATATTTTTGCACGTAGAGCCTCAGTATGTATTAGTTGATTGAATAAATCTCGTGGGTTGGAAAATTTCTATATTATTTCAGCAGCTACTTTCACAGACCCTTCCTTAACAGTGGTACTCGGGCACCTTTTCACTCAGCAGTGGCTATAAGGAGAAAGAGAAGGGGCCTGTTTACCGGTGTTCTCTGGGATGTGGGTGGGGATTGAAAGAAATCCAAGGGGCCTGCTTGCAGACATCGGTGACTAAGCTGGAACAGGACTCTGGTCTGGGTTGAGGCTGCCTGGGTCTCTGAACTGGAACCTTGGCTTAGAGAACTTGAATGGCTCCCGCAAGGCCTTCATCTTACTTTTAGCTCCACCAATTTAAGGTGGGAGAGATGGGGCTTGCAGCCTTGAGTTGGTATTGTCTGTTTTACTGGTTTGCTTCCCCAGGGTGGGTTCTCAGGTCATGTTCTCCCCAGAGAGCTCCCGGGAGGGGGCAGTCTGAGTAGCAGCTGAGCAGGGCATTGCTGCTGAGTGGCTCTGAGTTTGAGCTTGGGTTTTGTGCCTTGTCTCAACCTCACTTCCCCCACCATCAAATGACCATGATGATGCACATGCGTGCGTGCTCAGTCGCTTCAGTCCTGTTTGGCTCTTTGTGACCCCATGGACTGTAGCCCACCAGGCTCCTCTGTCCATGGAGTTCTCCAGGCAAGAATATTGGAGTGGGTTGCCATGCCCTCCTCTAGGGGATCTTTCCGACCCAGGGACCAAACCCGACTGTCTCCTGCATTGGAGATGGATTCTTCACCACTAGCACCACCTGGGAAGCCCTATGGTAACATACCCCTTATGAAATGATTATGAGGCTTGAGAAAATGAAGACCTTAGTAGCAGGCCTGCAGTACTTTACAGTGAGTTAAGATGGTAGCTTTCAGATGAATTGCGATGACTTTGAAAGCTCAAGCTTAGAACTTGGTCCATGGAAGGCTTACATAAATCCTACTGTCTAGGAATGGAAAAGTTCACTGTGTTTGGACCACTGATCTGTCCTAGTACAATAAATTCTGTCTTCAAGGGGCAGGCAGTTTCTTTTCCTAGCAAACACACAAACAAGTAAAACAAAAAGAGAACCAGCCGAAGGGAGGGAGGGAGGGAAGGAGGGAGAGAAAGGGTTCCTTGGGAAAACAGGAAGGAGTAATAGATCCAAATGGGTCTTTAGGGGGAAGGGGAGAAGGCAAATAATCGAGGAATGACATTTTGGGTTGAAAGCAGAGGTTTTTGGTCAACCTATTTACTTTCAGTTTCATCATTTCCTGAGAATCCTAATTTAGCCTCTGGTTGTGTCCTCTCGATTATGGCCTAAAAAGGCAACTCCTTGGGTTTCTTGGAGCTGGACTGGCACCCGCAGGAAGCCGGCCTGGGAAGGGCTGGCCTCGGCCTGATCGGATCCGCAGTGCGCCAGAGCCGCCTCCTTTCTCCTTAACCCCTTGCTGGCCTGGTCCTGCTGCTTCCCAGGACTTCTGAGGTTCCCTAATCTGACTCTTTCCTGCAGACAGTTCTCTTAGCGCTGGTGTGCATGCTGCGTGTGAGTACCCTAAGTGGCCGAGCACATCAGTCTACTCTTCTGGAAAACATGTTGATAATACATCTGGCGACCATAAAAACACTTGGATGTTCGTCTGCTCACATAAGTCCATTTGAGAATTTATCTCAAGGTGGTCCAATAGATAAGAGGAAAAGACCTAGTAAGTGGTGGTTTTCTTTTTTTCCTTAAAACAACAACAACAACAACAAAACCCCCCACCACTTTGAAATATTATGTAGCCATTAAAAGTGTTGCCAGTGAGGCTTTGGAGTCAGAGGTCCTAGGTCCAAGTCCTTACTCCCCCAGCTGTGTGAAGGAGTGGTTACTTCCCTCTCAGAGCTTCTGTGTCATCACCTGTAACAATGAAGCATTTGGATAAAAGTGATCAACAAGCAGGCTCTGTGGGGCGCTGTGGGGAAGTGGTCAGAGTCAGAAGGGAAAATACAAAATGTGGAATTCCCTGCTCTGCCTGTGACAATTAAAAACCAAGTGTTTCTGTGAACCAGGACTAGAAGGGACCATTAAAACAGAAAACTAATTTTTGTGGGGACAATGTCAGGAATTTAAGTGGGGGGGATATTTTTCTTTCACTCTGTAAACTGTTCTGTTACATGGAGTTTTAAAAAAATTTCAGAGGCCATTTAGCATGGCCCCAGGACAGGGCAGGGAGAAATAAATGGCAGTGTGCTGGCTGCTGCCATCAGGCAGTCCCCCCCTAGCGTCCTTTCTGTAACAGTCCTTATTTCACTACTCATAGCTCTGGACAGGGGTGGCTTGCTCCAGCTGCATCCTTAGGGTTGAGTGTTAACTTGTCTGCAGCTGGCTCCCCCTCTGGGCACTGGGGCCCAGGAGCCTCCACCTAACACGGGTGAAAACAGGAGCTCAGCTGCAGCCCCGTGCCCCCCTGAATCCTCAAATGTGCAGGTTCCCTTCCGGGTCTAAGTGGGAGGGTTTGAGTAGAAACTCCATTGTTTATCATGACCTCTGCGGCCCTCCCCACCGGTCAGGCCCATGTATTGATCTTGGCTCTGCTGGTAATGCATATCATTCCAGCAGAGTTGCTGAAACCAAACAGCTCTGTCCTTGGCCTGGCCAAGCGGGAGTGTTTAATGAAAACTTCTGAGGTGCTGAGGCCAGTGGGGCCTCCTCAAGCTCACCATTCATGGGGGCTTGGTCCCCCTTGGAGGCTGAGGTCTGAGGGCGCAGGGTGTACCCCTCTCTCTTACAGGAAGTGTATGCTTGGCCTGCAGGTCTCTGATGGCTGTCAGAGGTAGACAGTGCAGACCTATACCTGCCCCCTGCCCTCCCACTGAGGCCTGAAGGTAGGGCAGAACCAGGAGCTTAAGGTGGAGGGGTTGGGTGGAGTCTTCCTCTGCTGCCTGCTGTAAGTTCATGGCCTCCAGGCTCACTGAAGAAAGGGAGTTTACCCACATTCCCAGGGAAGGTCGTGTGCCCACGGCCTGCAGCCTAAGTAGCTGGCTTGTTGCTGCCCCAGGGTTGGAATTGCTGGGGTGAACTGGAGTTTGATGAGAGCCAGGAGTCATTCTGCCATCACTGATGGGCTGCTGGCTGTTGAAAGTCACAGGCTGAGGGAGCGAGAATGCCGTTTCAACCTGCTCTGTTTTTGACAGGCTACACGGTCCACATAGGAAGGCTCATTCTCAGCCTCCCCACCTGCCTGCTAATGCCCAGTAGATATCTGATGAATGTTGTGGAATGTGTCCCCCTGTATTCCTGGTATTCTACTTAATTTACTGCCAGTTTTAGCCCCACTAAAATGTTGGACGGATTTCTTTTGCAAGACCCCAGGCACAAGTGTATTGGGAAGAGCCCAAACCTAGGGATCAGGCGGATCTGGGTTAGCTCATGATGAGGTTGGGCAACTGTGGGTGAGTGACTTGCCCTCTCTGGGCTGTTTCCTCATTTGTAAAATGGGGGTACTAAGAGGTTTTTTTTTCCCCAGGGTGATTGGTGGTTAAGTGAGGTTGTGAATAAACTGAGCTCAGTGTTGGTGGGTAGGTACTTAATGGTCCCCCTTCACTGGGCTGGGTTGGGGGAACTCTTTAACAAGCAGTGGGCTTGGGGTTGGGGGGAAAGGGTTGAAGTGAATCCTTGTTTGCATATTGGTGGGAGACAGTCTCGTCCCTTACCTATTTGAGGGCTGAGAAAAGGCTAAGAACCAGCAGCCAGTGAGGCCTGTGCCCAGTGATTGTTGCAGCTTCTTGAGCCTCATGGTGATGTGACTGGGGAGGTTGGTTTGGGGAGCCTGACTGCTAGGGTTTTGCGGAGGATGACTGGCCTGTGGTCAGATGGACAGCAGAGGAGGCAGAGGACAATTGGTATTTGCTCTGGCAGAGAGAAGCCTCTGATTTGCTTGAATGGACTGGCCAGTGTAGAAGCGAGGACAGCTGGAAGTGGGCTTGTCAGCCCCCCATCCTCCAGCCCCACAGAGAAGATGAGGCTAGCCAGGTGGTTTGCAGTCATCCCATTCCTGCATTGTTCGCTGCTGCCTAACTCTGGGCTCTGCTTGCTTCTTCTGGGGGTGGTCCTTGCAGGTGGATGGTGCCCCTTGGTCCCCTGAGAGGGGCTGCCGGGGTTTGCTGGGAATGTAAACAAAGCCACTGACTGAGCTTGCTGGGGAGGCTGCCAGGCTCTGCTCCTTGGACTTGCCTTCTCTTTGTTGGGGGTGGGGGTGGTGGGGAGCTAGCAGATTTCCTGGAAAACAGCCTCTCCTGGAGCGAGTCCAAGGGAGCCCCTCAGCCTTGATCTGGAAACCATTTAATGAGCCCAGATAAGAAGGCCTGGATGGCCCAGACTTTTCCTTTTGTTCTCTCCATTTCAAGCCTCCCTGGCATTCCAGTTCCTGCTGAGACCTGGAAGCATGAAAGACTGTGTGACTCTAGATGTGCATCTGGGGTCCTCCTGGCTTCCTGGACCTGGGGAGGGGGTCTTGATCTCACAAGGGAAAAACCTATCTGTGTAGTAAGCTAGGCAGTGAGCTTCTGGGCTATTCCTCTGGTGGTTCTGTTCTAGATCAGGGCTTCTAAGTCCTGTTTTTGATTCACTCAAAACAGCTGTCCTCCCAGCTGATCCCAGCTGAGCCTCTGAGCAGGAATAAGTACTGTGGTTAGGCCGTGGGAAGCAGGAGTTAGACCAGGGAGCATGAGTCCTTCCTAGGTAACTTTAGACAAAGCCCCTTACCTCCAGAGCTTGTGTTTCCCGATCTTTAAAATGGGATAATAACACTTACCTTATCCAGCTTACAGAGTTGTTAGGATGAGGATCTTCTGAGATTGAGAAGTGTGTGTGATCGTATTTCATGAACTATAAAACCACTCAGATGTGAGGGATTCTTATTTTATCTTCTTTGTTTTGCAAATGAGCTTCAGAAAAAGCAAACATACATGGGCTTAAGTTCTCCTGGGCTATGAATTTGTGAGGGTTACGTTTTCACATTAGGCCCCAAAAGGGAAGCAGTCGTTACTTACTCTCCACGTTTCCTGGAGCCTGACTTCTTTCCTTTTCACCTTATTTCTTGGGGCAATGGAATTAAAATCTGTTGGCAATATACTGGTGTTGTGTTTTCTTCTCTTGGTTGACTCCATGAAATAAGAAAGTTTTTAAACTGGAGACTTACACTCTGTGCACTTGGAGTCAGTTGTATGTTTTGGGCTAACTAGAAATCTGTTGTTGTTGGAAGTCGTCTTAAACTGTGTGGTCACTTTCCTGGCCTTAGTAGGTGTAGCCTAGTGTGACTATAATTACATCTGTCCAAGATTCTTATTATGCTCATTGTTTGGCACAATTGTTTATAGATTTGATTATGCATTTACCCTAGGATACATCTTACCATTAATTCCTTTCAGACTCCTTGATCACTTTTTTCTTTAGCAACGTACATCTTTCTCCAGCAAGTAGAGAGTGAGAAAAATTTGACAAGTTGTACAACCTGGTTATCTATAATTTACTTATTATAATGCTGTACAGTTTGCAAAGATATGAGATGAGTAATCTTTATGTGGCTGGTGTGGTGCACAGCTAACCTTTTATTCTTTTTTCTCCCTTAGGTCCTGGCTGTAAGTCACCATGGCGCAGCAAGCTGCCGATAAGTATCTCTATGTGGATAAAAACTTCATCAATAACCCCCTGGCCCAAGCCGACTGGGCTGCCAAGAAGCTGGTATGGGTGCCTTCTGACAAGAGTGGCTTTGAGCCCGCCAGCCTCAAGGAAGAGATGGGTGAGGAGGCCATTGTGGAGCTGGTGGAGAACGGGAAGAAGGTGAAGGTGAACAAGGATGATATCCAGAAGATGAATCCACCCAAGTTCTCCAAAGTGGAAGACATGGCAGAGCTCACGTGCCTCAACGAAGCCTCCGTGCTGCACAACCTCAAGGAGCGCTACTACTCAGGGCTTATCTACGTAAGTGGGTGGGGCTCTGCATGGGTGGGCGGTCCCAGGACTCATCTAAATAAGTAGGCGGGGGCTCTGCACCAGCGGGTGGTTCCAGCTACATAAGCCAGGCGGTGTTCACAGTTGGTAGGATAAGGAGATACATTGACCTGTTTAAGTGGCAAAGTCCTTAATGGACCAGCTTCTCCCAGCTTTCTAATATGTAATATGGCAGGTGGGGAGGATTGAGGCCCAGAGAGGGCAAGGGATTTACACACACGGCCAGGTGTTGGCAGACCTGAGATTGGAAGTCAGGAGTTCTTGATGAAAATATTATATGGACCAAATTAAAAGCCCCCTTCTCTTGGGGTATTAATGTTGAAATTCAGAATTAGTGACTTGCAGAGAAACAAATGGCCTTAAGGAAGCATTCCTTGTCTGTGGAGGGAGGATGGGAATAAGTGCTATTGTCTGGGCAGGGGACTCTCCCTTTGGTATCCTTGATGACTTATGTTAGAACCACTCTGCTGGCCTCTAAGAAGTGGTCCTACTCAGTAAAGTAGAGTGATTCAGGTCATGCGAATTGGAGCCTCGAGGACATGGTTTGCATCTTGGCCCTCCCCGAACATTTGACATGGCTATGTGGGCCCTCACTTCCCCACCTGCAAGGAGTTGTGAGAATGTTGTAAAGCACCAGCCAATCCTGGGCTCATTCAGGCTTGGGCTTTGTAGCTGCTACCATTTGTTGTAGGTGAAGGTAACTCCGACCCTCTGCTTGGCTTTTTGTGTGTCGCAGTTAAGCTTGGGTCCTGTTAGAGAACCGCTGAGTATGAAACGAATTGGTGGCCTGCACTTGCCTATCAGCATACTGCAAATGGGAACATTAGTTATGAAAGTGTGTTAGTTGCTTCATCTCCCAGAGCATGTGTTTTGCTCTCTAGGCAGGCATGGACCCATGTCTATAAGCTCAGGGGTAGAATCTGAGCCTTTTTTCTGAAACTCTTCAGCTGGAGGCATCAGGCGTTAACTCCTGTTTGTGCATCTTTGCTGGCCTCTCCCAGGCACAGACCCTCCTGCCTCCATCTGGCTGGCCTCCTCCTCAGCATCCTCACCAGAAGGAAGCTGATTGTCTGTGCATTTGCCCTAATGGAGACCCCAGCAGGTGCAGGCTTTCGGGAGGATCAAAGCTGCTTGGTGGGCTGCCTGGGCAAGGGGGCGCCACCTCATTCACAGGCCCCCCTGCCCCCTGCACACAAGGTTCCAAATTGCGACCCTGGGAGCCTTTGTGTGGTGTGTTTGCCTGGCGTTGTGGGCGGCGTGGGGTAATTCTGCGCCACAGCTGCTCTGTCTGTTTCTTCAGTGGGGGGAGGCCTGGGGACAGGAGGCGGTCGGGCACAAAGAGCCTCTGTGGCTCGTGAATGGAGCAGCTCCCTGGCGTGGCCGGGTGGGAACGGAGCCACTTGCTCAATGTCTGTGCCTCCACGGGCTTCCAGAGCCATGGGCTCGAGGTACAGCCCCCTGCGTCCCACCTGAGCAGCAGTGCTCATTCCACGGGGCTTAGTTTGATAGTCCACTGATTTGATGGGATTAGCCCTGAGAATTTTGAGGTCCTCTTGAACCCCCCTCAGGACCATCTGCCCACCCAGCTGTCAGAACGACTTGTCCTAGTAAACCCCAGGCTCCTTCTGCTGTCACCACCAGCTGTTTCCAAACATCTGGCCCCATGGCGCGCCCTAAATGTGTGGCCACGTGTCCTTCACTTTCATCAGGCTGGATTTCCTAGAGTGTGGGTTTTCTCAAACCCCAGGAACAAAGCGCACTTGTTTCTGAGCTCCTGGGATGACTTGGCTGCTGCCTGGTCTGCCATCTCGTCCCCACCCAACAGTAGTGGAGGGAAAACCAGAGGTTCCCCAAGGCGCTCCTGTCTTCTCATAGTACCCGAACCAGAGCTTGCTGATAACATGTGCAGACGGCTTTGCTTTAGAGCCTTCCTGGTCCCTCCTGAAAAGAGTAGTTGGAGGGAAAACAATTGACTGATTATCCCAGGAAGAAAGGAAATTAAGGGCCTTGCATCCCCTCCTCCAAGCAGAAGAGGCAGCCAAACACACTTGTTCATGTCCCAAGCTCAGCTGCTCTTTTGCATGCGGGCCAGTGCGAGGTTGTTGGGTCCCTCTGGAGTTCTGCTTTCAGCCTAACTGCTGCTTGGAAAGTTCAAGACCTGTAGCCCTTGGCCGGTGCTGGGAACGGGCTTTGTCCTCACGACCCGTTCCCATGTGGATCCTGTGTTTGGATTTAGCTACAAGATCCACTCTCATTTTTGGCCAGACTGGAGAGGGCAGGAGTGGAAGGGAGTGGACTGATACATCCACAGCCCCTCGGATGTGGGCTGCTGTTGGATCCAGAGGCAACACTGTGGACAGTGAGGGTCAAGGGCACTTGTAGCGAGGGAAGCAAAAAGATGTGAGGAGCTTGGAGAGTTGGCCTCCACGGCCAAGGAGGTCTGCACTGGCTGGGGGTGGGGAGAGGGGTTGTGGGACCTGGGTCTGCTCCCAACTCTGCCAGGAACCTGCCCCGCGGTCTTCAGCTGTCACTCAGCAGAGTCGGGGGCTGCAGGTGTGTGTGAGTCATGGCTTGTGGGCCTCGCTTCGCCTGGCTTCTTTGGGGCCTCTGGCCTGTTTTTCTTGGGAGAAGGTGCTTGTGTTGGTCCAGCTGCCTAAAGAGAGCTGTGTCCCTCAGTGAGTACCCATGTCCCCTAGGTGGTCTTGGGAGTCTTATCCAGGTATTAGAATACTTTTTTTTGTGTGTTGCAGGGAGTGGGGCGGGGGGGCGGGGGGGGGGGTCTTGGAAGAAAAAAAAAATAGCAGGGAAATTATTAGAAAAAGAAGACACCAAAGAAAGGCAGGTCTGCCTAGACTGTTGCCACTGGAAACTGCTTCCCTGAACTACTCCGAGCCCCTCACACAATGAGGATCAACGAGCCTGCATGTGCCCATCTTACAGATTGAGAAGTGGAGGGGGCAGTTAAGAAACTTGCCCTTGTTGGGATTTGACTCTGGGGTCTGATTTAACATGGTGAACTCAGACTTGGGGTGTCAGGTGTGTTCCCAGGAGTCTCACTGTGAGCGCTGACGAATTGAGTTCTGCTTCAGAGGAGACCCGAGTCTTGGAGAAAGCTCATGGTGGACAGGACGCTGGTCTTTAAGTTTTGGTGTTTTTTTTTTAAGAGATCTTCATGTGAGTGTCTCTGGAAGATTCCAGGGAGGGGGTATTTGTCAGTGATCTACTCTCCCACAAAGGATGTAGATGGTTGAGGAGCATAATGAGTCTTTCCCAATGCTGGAAAAGTTTCGGCTTGACTATCTTGGAAAGTCCTTCAGGATAGAATAATTTGTATCTTCACACAATTGGCTTGCTGCAGCCGCATCCTTTTCCCTTTCCCTTTCATCCTTTTCCCTTTCATCCTTTTCCCTTTCTCATGAAGGCAAACACGGCTCTTATTGTCCTTACATCTCAGTTTCATGACTGGACTCCTACTGTCCATGGAGCTTGCCCCGTATCTTGCCCAAAGCCCATGCTTGTTGACACACACAGCTGGCAGCAGTCTTGAAGTAAGGGGAGGCTCCCCACTGAAAGAGCAGAAATGCTGGTGGTGCCCCCATGCCTCAGCAGGTCTGCTGGAGCAGGACCTGGAAAACCAGGGGCTCCAGGAGGTGCTTTCACGTCAGGCTGACTTGGGATCCTTGGAGGCAGCAGACATTTTGCCACAGAGTTTCCATGACTTTGTGAGTCAAACTTCCTAACCCATTCCCGTTTGTCACTCTTTTCAGACCTATTCAGGCCTGTTCTGTGTGGTCATCAACCCTTATAAGAACCTGCCCATCTATTCTGAAGAGATCGTGGAAATGTACAAGGGCAAGAAGAGGCATGAGATGCCCCCCCACATTTACGCTATCACAGACACCGCCTATAGGAGTATGATGCAAGGTGAGTCCCTCAGCCTTCCAAGGGTCTGTCCTTACCTGCAGCCTCGTTGGCAACTTTGCAGGTGCTCCTTCGTGTTCACAGCCCTGGTGATCCCGTGGATTGGTATCAGTGGTACTGGTGAGGGGGCTGTGCGTCAAGGTCTGTAAGCCATTTCATGAGAGCCAAGGCTGGGGGCTGTCAGAGGAGATGTTTATATGTTGATAGAATATTGTAGAAGCTTTAAAAAAAAAGTGCATTTCCTAATTATTTTCCCAATTTCTCATTCTGATCAAGAGCTCCTGTGCCGATCCTCTGGCTTCCGGGCTGCCTCTTCTACCTGTTATTCCCTTTCCTCCATGATTTTAACCTCTTACTCTCGTCTCCACAGTCTGGAAACATGTGTGAGTTTTTATATCTTTGAAAAAAACAAACAAAGTCTCTTCTGGATTCTGTGCCCTCTGTGGGTTGTCTCTGCTCTCCTCCGTCACAGTGAAACTCTTCAGACGAAGTATCCACGCTCCCTGCCTCCATTAAGCACTTCTCAGCCATACTCCTGCCCCTGCGCATCATTTGCTGCCCTCCCAGACTACCTGGTAAAGGCCACCCTCCCTTCTGTGGAGCTCTGGGTTCTTATCTTACTTAACCTCTCCTAGGATTGGACAGTCTTGACCACTTCCTTTTGAAAGCCCTTCCTTCCTGTGATTTTATGGTTCCCTAATCTCTTCGGCCCCATTCACGTCTTCTCCCCTGTTAACACCTGTTGCTCCTCAAGGTCTCATCCTCTGTACTGTGGCCCCACCCACTTGAGTGGCTTTGCCATCACTTTCCAGCTGAGGACCAGCTCTCCTAGTTGATTGCCGCCAGCCCACTGCTCCCAGATGGTATTTCTCCATCCACCCAATCACCCAAGCCTGGAACCTGATTCATCTTACACTGTCCTTTTTTTAATTGGCCTGCTGCCTACCTCTCCAACTTCTTGGCTGCATGGAACTCCTTATATTTCTCCAGTAGGCCTTTCTGCTTCAAATCACCATGCCTGTTTCATCTGCCTTGCAATAGCTGACAAGTTTCTACTCTTTTGTTAAAGACGTGACTGAAGTGTTACTGCCAGCTAGGGAGGATGTCTGGGCTAACCCTGGTAATACTTTGTTATTACCTGGTGTGGACCAGGCTCATGTTGCTTTTATATTCTCAGAGCTTAGCCAACTACTTAGCATAGGGTTGTGTTCTCATATCTTATATTGATAGTGGTTTTTCATGTCTTATTACATGGGCATCCTGTTTTTTTTTTTTCTTTAAACTTAATAGTCAATCCAGGCAGTGGTGGTGATGAGTCTTGCATTAACTTTATCCCTGGTTTAGTGGTTTAAAATGGCAACATGTGGGCCTGTCTTGTACCCTCCACACAGTGCTGTGGAACGTGTTTCATCACCAAACTTGGTGAATTATGTAGGATGTACAAGTTTGACCTCCCCTTTGGCTCATGTTCACGTCTATCAAAATTCCTTGAGGAAGCCAGACTTTTAGTTTTAAAGTAGGATGTCGGCTTCAGAGTGCTAACTAGAAGAGTTTGGTGGGAGAACATTCTGTGGGATTCCAGAAGAGCCTGAGTCTGTCTCCAGAGGTTATGAGTCAGTTTTCTCCTGGCTCTCATAATTGGCCTCATGCAGGCTGGAGTCTTCTTGAGCTCTGCACTGCTGAGTTAGAGCTGTTCCCACACTTGGATCCTGAACCCAAAAGGTTTTTTTCTAGCAAGTGGGCATTTTCACTTCTCATCAAGCCATTATGATAAGAATAATGTAGTGATATACCATAGCATGGCTCCAGGAATTGGAATTTCTGAAATTAGACTGCTAGCCTTTTTTCTAACAACCTGTGGGACTTCTTCCCAAAGAGATTTGCCCAAGTTATATGTGTTCAACCATGATAATTTTGAGGGACAAAAGTCAGCTCTATAGGTTGGAGACAGTTGGGGGAAAAAGGAAAAGGGAACTTGCAGAGGACTGGAGCTTTCCTTTGTGTTGAGCAGGAAATCTTGGCTGTAATGTAATGGCCTTGATAGGAACCAAGGAGCTGCCTCAAATTATGAGGGCAAACGGGTGGGTGTTTTCATCTTTTGGAGAACAGGGATAGGAAATACATCTGCAGGCACAAGGAACCTAGGGTCTTAGTGCTTCTGTTTAATGATCTGTGTAGGTGCTGGGTCCGTGTATTTTCTGAACCTCAAACTGAGAAGTGTTCACCCACTCTCTGCCTCATGCTGGACTCGGTGCAGCTCTTCAGCCCCCATGTTAACCAGGGACATTTCCAAGTTCCTTCTTGTTGCACATAGTTGACCAGCAAAGCAATTGGCAACAGATTTCTCGTTCTTGAGACAACAGGGAGGAAGTTAATTAACAGAAGTAGCCCTGTTATGACCAGATGGTTCACCAGTAAAGAAAGTTCCCAGGAGGAGTCTTTGGTTCTTGCCCTAAGTCAGGTAATAACAGTGGAGCATTGGGGTCCTCAGGTTGTTAGAATCAGCTTCTCTCTTTTGGAGAGAGTGTTCTACTTAGTACACGCAGCCCCACTGGCTTTGAGAAACACAAGTCTGTTCTCTGACACACACATCCTAAAAGACACGGCCAGATGGTTCCTTTTTGCTTTTTCTTTAAATGAGAACTAGAAAAAGATTTCGTCCCTGAGCTGGCTGTGGCTTATGACATACTGGCATTTATTCTGCCAAATAGGGGAGTTGGTGGCTTTGTCTGGGGACTTTTATGAGAGGAGCTCTTTGACTTCTCCTAGGGACCTCCCTTGCTTTCATCTCTTAAATGCTCTGGTCTGCCTGTAAGTCCTGATTTATGCCTGCTGTCTTGCAGTTAGTATTGACACTGCTCTCTTACTTTCAGAAGCTCCCCAGTTTGGATGATAAATTATATGGTTTCTCTATCTATTTGTTAGACTAAGCCCGCGTTTCTCAAACTGGCACCACTGACATTTGGGCTGGATACTCTGTTGTTGCAGGCTGGGTGGGGGTGGGACTTACCCTGAGTACTATGGGATGCTTAGCAGCATCCTGGCTTCTGCCCACTTGACGCCAGTAGCACCCTCCCTCTCCAGTTGTGACAATCAAAAATGCCCCCAGACATTGCTATTGAATGTTCCCTGGGGGGCAAAAGTGCCCCCACTTACTTCAGAACGACTGGACTAAGTATTGCAGATGGGTTTTATTCTAAGTGTCAGCTCCGATCAATCAGTACTGCCTTGCCTAGCTCTGTGTTGGCAAGGATGTGAGAGTCAGTGCCAGAGAATGCTGGGATAGATTAGTGCTGTCGGCCATGGGCACAAGATGAGGCTGTGGAGGTAGGAGAAGGAAAGTGCCAGAATACTTGAGTACATTACTCCGGCACTGGGAGCGCTGGCAATCTGGGTGGAGACATGTATGTAGACAGAGATCTGTGGCCAAAGCTGTGTAACAGGATGAGAGGCCACCTATACCTGGTGTCAACACGACTGCAGCAGGTGTCAGGTGTCTTGAGAGTTTAGAAGAAGGTGTTGCCACCGGGGCCTGGGATGGTAGAAAGTCACCGCGGAACAGCCCGCGGAGCTCAGATCCTGTGGAAACGGCAGGTGTGTGTCAATAAATGGTTATGGCACAGCCCAGACTGCCGGGCCCAGTTTTATTTGTTTTAATCCTCAGCCTTGGGTTTAATTAACGTTGTGGTGACTTGGTAGGTTCACCCTCCCAACCGTGGCTTTCCCGTTGGGTTAATTTGTTGTTCTGGGCATTACTGGGTCTTCCTACCTTGTGGTTGACGCGTTCCTAAGGATTCTGTGAAAAGCGGAAGGCTCTGAATGATCTGAGGCCGGGAAGATGACAGAAGACTGAAGGCATGTGTCCGCTCTGGGGGACAGGGTACCAGGGGCTGCCCTGGGGAATTTGGGGGTCTCCCTCTGTGGAAAAGACTGCCTGTGTTTTCACAGGAGACCCAGCCAGTTAAATAGCCAGTTATCTCCCCCAGGAGGAGAAGAAAAGGACTCTCTTCTATGTTAATTAGTTAGAACACCGGGTTTGGTTCACTTTTGGTGACTCTGGTATTTTAATGAGCTCCCAGCGTTGCTGGGGGAAGGGCAGCAGGGTCTGCTCTCTTTCCAGACCTGAACTAATCCGAGAACGATTTAACCCTTTGCTCCACACTAGTCCCACCTCTGCTGCTCAGTGCTGGCTGCCCCAGGGTGGCTGGTCACCAAGGGCTGGGTGAGTGTCCACCTGCCTCTCGGGGCTTGAGTAGCCTTTCTGGGTAAGCAAAGAAGGGGTGAATTTGATCATTCTCTTCACATTTGAGGACGATCCTCCTGCCTCACAAGTAGAACGACAGGCCCAGAAATGTTAACTGTTGTCCAAAGGCCCCCAGAGAGCCAGCCCCAGAAACCAGTTCTCCCACTCCCACCCTGGTGCCCGTCCTCCAGGGCTCACCGCTGGTCCTCCTCCCTGGCTGGAGTTGGAGGGATGCTCCCTGTTGGCTTGGCTGGTTAGGACCCTCTCTCCACCTTTACCTGGCCTTGGTGACTGTTGTTCCCATGGAGCTGTCTACCCTCTAAGGTCTTCCAGAGGGAAAGCGCTGTGTCGGGGAGGCGCTCAGAAGTGCTTCAGTGGCCCCTGCATAAAGCAGACTCCAACAGGACAGGCAGCCGAGGAAGCCGCAGATATGACGATTCTACTTAGGCAGGAATGTGCCGGCCAGGAGCCTCGGGCCCGTCAGGGAGCCCCGCCAGCCAGCTGCACACAAAGGCCCCGCTGTCTGCAGGGAGGCTGGGAGGCAGCGGCTTACCCTAGGGCCGCACTCTGTCGCCCCTGCTGCCACACGGTCACCCCTGCCGCCACACGGTCACCCCTGCCAGCCGGCTGTGTTGGATGCAGCCCTGCTGGGGTTGGGGGCCTGAGAGGCTGGCAGATACACCACAGCAGGAGGGTGTGTGTGTGTGTGGGGGGTCCAGCTTTGACAGATGACACGGTGCTTCTGGAGCAGGTCATCAGAGGGGTCTAGTCTGCTGGGTCTCTCTTGGCCTCAGCTTGAAGAAGATGCTTACCTTCTGAGCAGAAACTGTGTGGAGAAGAGAGCACGGGGTTTGGACTAGTTGGAGTCTGGCCCTGTTGTGTCCTGACCGACTGGGGTCGACTCTGGGCCTTCATTTTCTAGTCTGCCTCTTCTTGACTGGATGAACGAACTTGGCAGGGTTACCCCAAGGATCGAATGAGAGGCCGTGTCCTGTGACGAATGTCTGATAGAAGGAAGCAGTGGGGCCTGGAGATGCCATGTCTTGAATGAGCAGTCCCTGCCTGCTTCGAGAACTGCTCATCAAACACTCTCCCACTTGCTTGAAGAAGGTGATAAGCAAAGGCTTCCTCAGGTGGCTTCTTAAAGTCTCTTTGGTGAGCCTCCTCCGAGGGGCTAGGCTCTGGGGACCAGCACACACAGGAAGTGGCTCATCTAGCTGCCATCCCCGCAGCCACCACGTGACTCACGGGCGTGTGCTGGCAGATGCAGCCTCCGGCTTGTCTGACCTGGTCCTTGGGCCTTGGGGTTGACGAGGCCTTGAGGATGGGTCTTCAGGAGGGTGTCGTGCACACGAGAGACAGTTCCTCCCTGGCTCTGGAGCAATCCTCTGTTTATGGGCTGGTGAGCTACCAGAGGGGCGTCGTGACAGGCAGCCCTGGGCTTGCCACCCCAACACCAGAGCTCCCACATAGAGGCTGCCTGGTCAGGCCCCCCAGAGGGAAAGTCGGCTCCTGGAATGAGGCTGCCTACTTACAATGTGGTCATGCCTGTCAGTCTCATTTCTATAAAATGTTCTTCCTAGAAGAGGAATCTGTGGTTAATGGGTCCTTTTCAAGGATTCAGCTCTTGGCTTGCTTTTTTGTTTTGTTTTTGATTCAACCCAGCAGGCCGGCTTTGCTTTGCTCTGGGCCGACTGAAGTGGGAGAGAAGAAAGAAGTGACCTCTCGGAACCTGAAACTTTGCGGGTGGCCGAGAACTTGGCCCCATATCTCTGTTCCTTCACATCTACCTCCCCGCAACATGCAAACAACAAAAACTCACCTGCAACGTCTCTAATGGCTAACCTGCATTGTGCTTTTAGCCTCTCTGCTGCCTACAAGCTCGTTGTTCCTGTTTTCTCAAGTTCTTGACTTGAGAGAATGTGTCCTGATATGTCAGGGCTGGACCCTGGTGCATTTGGAGGAGAGGATTGCTTTCCTTTGCCTGCCTGATTTCTGGAATTAAGCTATCAGAGGAGAACAAGATAAATTCCTCCAAACTAAAGAGATAAGGGAGTCTGCAGGCATAAAACTCAGGATAACTTCAGTGGCTTCTGTAAAATTCCTCTAGTCTTGACCAAGGCTAATGGCCCAGTGTCGACCTTTGTAATGACTCCGTGCTTCTGGCAAACAGGTGGTGCTGACTGGGGCTTGGGTGTCATTCCAACTGGACTTCCTAACTCTTATTGAAGAGCTGGTCTCTCCAACCCAAGATGGACTGCAAACACAATAGGGCAGACCTCTAAGCTGAAAGCCAAGCGCAGAAGCCATGTTCTGGGGGCAAGTGCTGGCCCCACAGTCCCAGCCCATCTTTTATTTCATTTGATTGTCCTTCTCGAGACATCGGATCCCCTGGCTTCTGCAGGGCGCATCTTCACGTGCCACTGCGGTTTGTCTCCCTGGCACTGGTGTTCCTGGTTCTCTAAGTTGGACTGAACCCATCAATGGGACGTTCGCAAAGCCCGCTGTCTCCTGGGAGGGCTGTTTGTGCTCCAACTTGAAGCCGGGTTTGTCCTGAGCTTGCCTGGTGGTGTCCATCTCATCCCCTGTCTGTGTCCCTTTGTCTTTCCCGCCTGTCCTCTCGGCGGCCGAGCTGTGACCCGTGGCTTAGTGCTCTCTGTCCAGGACTCCTGCCTTCTTTCCTTTTCCATGAGGGGTTATTTCAGAGGGTAAAACTGGCCTCAGGGGTTGTTAGGTCTCTCCAGATGTCTTCATGACCTTTGCTGTGGGCTGTCTGTACCCACATGTGGCTTTTGAGTCTCCCTCCATCCTGGCAGACCCTTGAGAGCTGCCTCAGCAGCAGCCCTACTCTGAGAAGTTCTTGCTCCCAGCCCTGCCTGCCAGAAGCAGTGGTTTTGGCAGGTTTACCTGTGCACTAGGAGCTTACCTGCGTAAACCACCGGATGCATTTTGACCAAGAGGGGGCTTGTCTGGGGCCTCCTAACAGAATGAAAGAGCAGTCCCTTGAGTTTCTTCCTAATTGAGAGGGGTGCTGGTGGGGGAGGCCTATCAGACCTCTGCCCCTGTGCCTGGGGACTAGGGCCTCTGCAGGGTTCACACCCCGACCCTACAGGGGGAGAGCATGGGCAGAGGCACCGAGGCGGGGGTCCCCTGGCTTCTGGTTCGAGTGTCTGCTTGGTCTGGGCCCACCTTTGTTCCTGGAGAGAACACGGCTGGTGGCACCGTGTGTGCTTGGGAGCCACCAGTGGGTTTTTTTCCTGCTCACTGACTGCAGTGGGGTGCCATGATGCAAGGCCGCCGAGGCTTGGCAGCAACCCGCTAACAGGAGGCATTATTTTGCCCCCTCTCTTCCTCACCTCTGTCTGCTTCCCATGCACTTAAATAACCCAAGCTCATGACTTGGGCTGGCTTTCGAAAAAGTAGCAGACAGCTTGCAAGGCTGGCATGACCCTTGGTGAGTGGGAATAGCCTGTCATGTGCAGCTCTGAGGTCCTGGCCTATGGGAGCAGCATGGGGAAGAATCTGGAGGCCTGGCTTCTTGGCCCAGCTTACATGCTTTGACCAAGTCGTTGGGTTTCTCAGGACTCGGTGTCCTGACTTCTAGATGCAGGTAATGGGACCACCTGTTGTCTAGAACCTTCCCAGCCCCCACGTCTGAGCTCAAACCCACAAGTCTCTCCACATTTTACACCTGGCAGAGTGCCTGGTGTTTTCACCCACTGGGACCAAAATGCTGTCCCTGAGAGGGTCTCGGGAGAAGTAACCTGCAGCCCTGGAATTTGTCCCTGCATCTCGAGGCTTCTGTCTCAGGCAACACCGAGCAGGGGTCCGACAGTGGGCAACACGGGGGTCTGCTCTGCAGTTTTAGCAAAAAACCAGCCCCCTTGGTGTGGACAGTTGCAGGCCCACTGGTCGTGCCATCTCTCACCCGTTCAGCTGGGCTGTCTCAAGCTGCAGCTGCCCTGTGCATTCACTTTTGCTTGGGCTGTATCTGCATCTTAGTCGGTTCTGGAGAAAAACCCTGTTGATCTGAAGACGGGCCCTGCAGGCAGAAACCTGTTCCAGGTGTCCCCAGGGGGCAGCCCCGCGGAAGGCCAGCAGGCGTTATCTGAGTGAGCGTCCGATGAGTCAGCCCCGGGCAGCCCGCAGTGGGTGAACCAGACCTGTTCCCTTCCTCCCGTACTTCCTGTTGGGGCTGATGTCACATCATGGCTGAGCGAGCCGCGTGGCCTTTTATGGACAAGAATCGGCAGCTCCTCTTTCAGAGGAAGTGAGCAAGAAGGCCCCTCACAGAAGCCTGTAAAGCATCTACCTGGCCTGAAATACCTGTGGTTGGGGCTCCCCCCACCCCCGCACCTGCGCTGAGACCTCCTGAGCTGGCTGGAAACACCTGTGCATGTGCACATCAGAATCGGCTCCAAAAGGCCTCAGGGCATTTGGGGTTTAAAATAAAATCTGGGGAGGGACTGGCCTCATAACTGGATATGTAACTTAAAACCTTTCTCGTTGTTGTTGTGAGGACACCATGCGTTTGGGAGAGCTGGGAAGTGCAGAGGACGGGGGTCATTGCGATCAGTCTCCAAACCTGAGGGCTGCCAAACCAGTCTCCCTGTTTCGGGCTTTAGGCACCCGCCTCATTTGATCCTTGGAGCGGTGCTGCCAGGGAACCCTGCCCTCCGATTGCCCGGAGGCCGGGGGCAGGCATCCCGTGGGGACGTGCAGAACGAGGGTGCTGCCCCGGCCTCTAGGGCACCCAGCCAGTGGCTTTCTTCTCTCTCCTGTGGCTCCAGACACATGGACCGGTAGTTGTAAAGTGTGTTCCCAGGAACCCTGTCTCCACCTCCCAAGCAGCTCTGGTTTTTATCTCCTACTTTTCATATGGGGGACTCAGGAAGATTTTTTTTTCCTGAGGAAAGGCTGCTGCTGCTTTTAAAGTCTGTACTGAATTTGTTACAATATTGTTTCAACATTTTGGCTTTTTGGTATGTGAGATCCTAACTCTTCGACCAGGGATTGAACCAGAAACCCCTGCATTGGAAGGCAGAGTCTCACCACTTGACCGCCAGGAAAGTCCCTGCTGCGGCTTTTAAGAGAGTTGAAAATCACTGCAGAGATTCGTGTTCCTGCCTCTACCCCATCCCTGCCGAGGCAGGACCAGGGCAGGAGGGGTTCAGGGGCCCTAAGTCAGGCTACTGTCTTCATCCTGTGGGAGCCTGTTTCCCAGAACAGGATTTTCTCTGGTGGATTCACTTCCCTGGTTCTGGGCTGTCGGATTCCTATCTGTCTGTCTGTCTCCTCTGTAGTGGAGGAAGGAAGGGTGTTTTCAAATAAGCCTTCATTCCACATAGACTCAAATAAAGACTTGAGCAAACAATGAGTGGGCTGGACTCTCAAGGGTCTGTGTCCCTAGAGAGGACCGTATGGGGAGAGCTTATGGAGTGTGTGTTAAGGAGGGTTCTGTCCGGAATGCACTGGGTCTCTGGCACAGTAAACTGAGCCGGGGGAGAGCCGCTGAGAATTCCTTCCACTTCCCCCATCTCCTGCCCGACCCCTGGTGGCTCAGCAGTAAAGAATCTGTCTGCCAATGCAGGAGCCCTGGGTTTGATCCCTGGGTCGGGAAGATCCCCTGGAGGAGGAAATGGCAACACACTCCAGTATTCTTGCCTGGAAAATCCCACGGACAGAGGAGCCTGGCGGGCTATGGTCCATGGAGTCGCAAAGAGTTGGGCACGACTAAACAGAAGTGACTAAACAGAAACAATAGCCCTACCCAGAAGAGATGCTTCTGAGCGCAGCAACAGAGCCAAATGTGGTGAGACAGGCTTGTGCAGACCAGAGGCGGTGCCTACCTCACCTACCTCTTCTGCAGACCTTTCTCTTCTGTAAAAAGAGAGAAATCGACAGGTTCTGGGGGATGGTGGGCAGGTGGATTTAGTGGCAAGAGTTGAGGAAGTCAGAAACGCCTCCTGTCAGGTTACCTCTGCAAAAGTATTTGCCTCAGCGAATGTTCTGGTGAAGGAAATTAAGGTTTCTTTAAAGTGTAAAATTCAAGGATTGGAGGGTTTCCTTTTAGGCTGTGTTGACAGTGGTACCTTGGCTTCAGGAGTTGGAGGTGAAAGGTCAGCGAGCAGGGAGAGCTGGAGACGGGGGAGCGGATGAAGCCATGAAGCGTTTGGTTCTGGGACTGGGATGTGAAGTGTGTGCAGGCCTCTGTGTAAGGCCTCTATCTGTGTGTGTGCACCCACAGCTGTGCACGTCTGTGTACGTGTGCCTGTGTGCACACTCATGGCTCTGCCCATGCGCCCAGGCACGTCTGGTCTCTGCATTCATGTGTATGCGTGTCCACATGCAGCTTGTCCAGAGCCCTGTGTGTGTGCGTGTGGGTCTGTGCGCACAGTGTGACTGTGTGTGTGTGCCCACACGTGTGTGTTTGGGGCCCCTGCTTCCTGTTGTTCAGCCGTTCAGCATCTGACTCCCCCTCACACAATCAGAGGAATTCCAGCCGTCCCAGGGACCAGGCCTGGACAGCTCTGGGAAAACGGTTCTGCTGGAAGGGATGGGAATATTTCCTTTTATGGTAGCCTCAGCCGCCACTGCCTGCCGACTTGCCGCGCCGTGCAGGTACATTCTTGCCTGCTCCCAGGGAGCGGGACTGAACACGCTAGCTGCTGGGCAGCCTCTGAAATGCAGCGGGGGTTGGGGGAGGGAGGCCTGACCCCATCACAGCTGTGTTTTTTCTGTTCTGTGCCGCCCCCCCAGCCCCCTTATTCTCTTATTCTGCCCTGGCTTCCCCCACCTTTAGCATATCCCTCCCGCCCCTCCCCCTGCCTTCCCTTCCCTGATGCCTTATCGGGGACCCTGCCGGGTCTGTCTCAGACCCTGCTGTGCAGCCTTGAAGGACCCTGTTCTTTGGGAAAGTCGAGAGCTGGAAGCAAGGTCACCTTCCGGGTCTGCTCTGAACCCTTGCCCAGTGGGGGGCGGGGTGCGGGCTGTGTCCATGTGAGTGGCCAGGTTCCTTCCACACCCCCGTACTGCTGATATTTCTCAGGGCTGGAGGGGCAGCTGCAGCTTGTGTTGGATGCTAGCTTTCTTGTTGCTCCTCCCTGGCTGGACTCCTTTTCTCCCTCCCGAGACAGGAGAAGAGGTGGTCGTCAGAAATGTGTAGCCGAGTGGGCTGTTGGGATCAGCATGCAGGAGGGTCCCCTCGCGGAGAGGCAGGTGACCTCGCTGCGCAGTATCTGCTGGTCCCCAACAGCTAAATCCATCTCTCCAGGCCAAACACACAGGCCGCCCTGAGTCTGCCTCGAGATGCCCTGTCCTGCAGGGTCCTGGCTGGGCAGTCGAGCCTGTGGGGGTGTTCTTCCAGATGGCTGATGTCAGTTTCTCTCCAGCACTGAGGCTACTGACAACTGCTGGAACCCTGGTTACTTCTCAACTAGTTCTTCCACCTCCCTGTTCAGCACCACCCATCATGGTGGCTTCTTGATGGGGACATAGATGGACAGCAACTGCCTGTGGAGTCCATTCCTTGCGCAGGCTTCCAGGCTGGGTCCTTTGCACATTCTTTCTGTTTTTCAAACTAATCCTGTCAGGGAGTTAGTAGCATGTTTACGGATGGATGAGGAAACCAGGACTTGGGAACCGCAGACCTCACTGCAGCCAAGTGTCTGTTAGTAGCCTGGTCCTGGATTCAGGCTGACTTGACCTCAAGGAGGTGGGTGGGGTGTTCCTTGCGATGGGATAAAATGGGGGAAAAAAAAAGTTTTTATTTTTAGCTGTTGCTTAAAATTGCACGCTCAGGACTGAGCCAGGCCAACCCTGATAACTTAAATAAAGCATTTCTGTCAAACTTTGCTTTCAGAGCTGAACATTACTGTTCCGCCTGCCCCCAAGGGGAGAGCATTGTTTACATCCTGGCTGGCTGAGTGGCTCACAGAGCTAGGAGAGTGGCTGAGAGTTCCTGACCCCCAGGCGGGGAGACCCCAGTTGTCACAGAAACTGGTCAGGAGCTGATTCTGAAGAGCTTCTGTTCTTTCCGATCTGCCTCTGAACTCACATTACTGAGCACTTTCCCCATGCCAGACACCACACTGATGCTTTCATGCATGTAATTTCCACATACACTCTTATCCCCCATCATGGGTGGAGGCTGGGCTCTGGGAATGCCATGGCAAGGCAGCATCTGAGCCCAGGGCTGTCTCACTGCAAAGCCAGCCTTGACCCCACCTCTTACCCAGCATCTTTCTTGTGCCTCTTTCCTGGATGGGGACAGTGTTTTAAACATCTGCCGCAGACCTTGTTTCCAACGACACCAAGTTAGAAATGCACAGGGCAGGCCCCACCTTAGCACTCAGGAGAGTATTCCAGGGAGCCTTCCAGAGGTTGGCTTCCTCAGAGGTGGACAGACGGAACTGGGGCTGGGTGGGCAGTCAGGGCGGGCAGTCTGAGCCCCTGGAGGAGGGAGCAGCTGCCACCGGGGAATGTCCCTCCTCGCATTGAGGCAGGGGGTCAGCGTGTGTTGATGGTGTGGAACCCCCAACCCCCCTGCAAGGCCAGTGTCTGAGGCTTTCTGCTTCTGGAAGGTGGGAGTGGGGGCCGCGGGCAGCTCTTCAGAAACTGGAGGGGGATGCTTTATGTGTCCTGGAGGTTAACCTCTTATCTCTTTTGTTTCAGACCGAGAGGACCAGTCCATTTTGTGCACGTAAGTGTTTCTGTCTGGGTGACGGGGCCTTGGTCACTCTGTTCTGTTCTTACTCTTGGGGAACTCCTAACCAAAACCTAGGTCCATGAGATCCATTCCCAAGTCAATCCCCTACCCCTTCCCCAAAAAGTGAAAAGTGAAAGTTAGTTCCTCAGTCATGTCTGACTCTTTGTGACCCCATGGACTGTAGCCCGCCAGGCTCCTCTGTCCATGGAATTCTTCAAGCAAGCATACTGGAGTGGGTTGCCATTGTCTTCTCCAGGGGATCTCCCTGACCCAGGGATTGAACCTGGGTCTCCTGCATTGCAGGCAGATTCTTTACTGTCTGAGTCACCAGGAAGCCCCCACTTTCCCAAGGAACAGGCTTAATGTTTGCTGCTCAGTGGTCCCACAGTATGAATGAGCTTTATTTCATGGCCAATCTCCTTTTTCAATCTCCTTCTTCTTTAATCTCCTTCCTCAAAGGAGGGGGCGGGGCTGGGGTTTATAGCCAAGAAGAAAAGCAAGCATTTTCTCAACAAGACAGGGTTGGGAGCTGATGGCCCCCAGAATGCATTCTCCTGCTTTGAACCTTAGCTTTCTTTACCTGGGCTTCTCACCTCTGTCCTCTGAACCTAACGAGGAGCTGATAAATCAACCCACTGCCGAGGAAGTTAACGGTACAGAACATTCCTTCGAGTGAAGTTTCAAGGGAAGATGTATAAGTGCCATTGACCCCTGAGTCAACAGCTGCTGCAGACTGATTCCTGAGACTTTTGGAAGCAAAGGCTGCCCAGTGACCAGGGCAGGCAGTGGACTGAAGTTTACTCTTGTCACGCCTCTGGAGGGCCGTGGGAAAGGGCCCCAGTGAGGAGTCCAGAGTTTAGCCTGTCCCTTTCTTGCCACGGGCTGTTGTCGGGGTGCGGGGGGGGGGTGTCCCGCATGGGCACCCACAGAATGGGAGACAGTAGAGCCTGCAGTGGGAAAGGGGAGACACCAAAGATTTGGCCACTTCTCCCCTGAGAACATCTCTGGCTCTCCTGGCAGGGGTGAGTCTGGAGCTGGCAAGACGGAGAACACCAAGAAAGTCATTCAGTACCTGGCTCACGTGGCCTCATCACACAAGAGCAAGAAGGACCAGGTGAGTGTGACCTTCCTCCCCACGGACGTGCCTGGTCTCCCCAAGGAAGAGCACTTAGTGATCCATGGCTTGGCGTTTGGGGGACTGAAGTAGAGGCCAGGCCCACTTTCCTTGAGACTGCGTCCTGGCCATCCTGGGAGTGGGTCTGGCGCTAGCCAGCCCATTTCCTCCTTGACCGGCCCTAACTGCGTTGCTGTGGAAGCTGGAGACTGTTGGAAGTTTGCAGCCTGTGCTGTATGGCCTCCACCTCTGAGGTTGGAAGGCAGATTCCAAAGCTTGGCTCTCAAGTCGACGGAGACTTGAAGGATCTCGGGCAGGCCGGCACTGGAACCCCTGCTTCTGTTCCCTGGTGTTTTCATGCCTCTGGGTGGACAGCTCCCAGCGAAGAGAAAACAGGCAGCTGCAAAGTCATCTCACTTCCCTTTTTCTCCCCCTCTCCCCCTTGGTGGCCTGTGGTCGAACCCAGCAGTGTCCTCGCTAGGTGAGCTGCACGTTTACTGCACGTTGCACACCAGGAATGCGTGTTCTGCCCATCGTGTGCCCTTGAATTACGATTTTTCTCTAAGCAGCTTTTCACTCCACACCATTGGTCACTCTCTGCAGCTAGACCTCTTCTTATAGGCTCGGTTCACTGACTGTCTTGGGAGGAGGGGCTGGGTTGTGACACATGGTGACCTCGCGGGCACTCTGCAGTGACAGCCCCGGCAGGAAGGGGACCATTCTCACCACCTAGCTGATGTCAGAAGCTCAGAGTTCCCATGCGCATGAGGGCCAGAAGTCCCTGTGCGGAGCCCTGACCGAGGCACAGCGGAGTGAGCGTCTGCCTGACCAGACCCCCACACGCTCAGCGTGCTGGGCCAGATGGGGTGGGCGGCCTTTACCGCACTGGCCGGAAGCCATGCCAGGAATCTGCTCACTGGGCTTCCCCAGAGCGGGGTGTGGTCAGTCTGAAGCATGCCCGTGTGGTGCTCTCTCTCTGTCTCTCAAGTACACACTCTTGAACTTCCCTATGAAATCTAAGTGCCACTGGTGTCCCCTGCAGCCATCTGGGCGCCCCCCCCAGGGCGCTGTGTGCAGCGTATGTAAGTAAGTAGCGGTGTGTGTCTTCTTGCATGCAGACCTGGGGTGTGTCCTGCAGAATGTTCTAAAGAGCATAGTCTTCTGGAATCAAACCAGAAGTAACGTTTCACGCACCAGACTTCACCAGACACTCTGAATCTTTTTCCAAGGGGTGTCAGGAGTTATATTTAGAAACGAGTAAAGTTTTCTTTTGCTCTCTCTCTCTCCCCACCCCTTCCCCCATTTTCCATTCTTTTTAAGGGACCTATTTTAAAAACAGGGCTGGGGAGGTTAGGAGTTCTCTCACTGCGGTTTTCCATCTCTGGATTTGCAGGAAAATCCATTTCCCAACTACTGGTTGAATGCCTAGTATGTGTCTGGATCTCCAGAGGGTGGCCTTGGTGTCCCTGCCCTGTAGGACAGGAGGGGGAACCACAGTTAGAGAGCAGTGATGTTGACCCACGTGCGTTATGTCTGGGGCTGATCCATCTGCAGGTGTGGGGAGAGGCAGGCCCCCAGCACTCAGAACGGCATGTGAGAGCTGTGACGAGTGGAGGCCAACTTGTCACGTCCTCTTTCTCAGGCTACTGTGTGATGGGCACCCGGTACCCAGCTCCAAGTTCAACTTAAATGATTGAATAGGCTGCCCTTGGCTTCCCACGACCGTCCAGGCCTTCAGTTGTACAGGCTATTGACCGGTTTGTTTGATTTCCTTGCCTGAAGCTCTGCAGTGATTTTCCACACACAGCTAGGCCACGAGACACTCTTGAACTTGGTTTGTACCTTGTGTTCTAGACCTGTCGTGGTATTCGCTGGGGAGCTCGCTCCCCGCAGGGACCCAAGTGCTCATCCCAAGACCCCCCAGTGGGATACCCCAAACCTCACCTTAAGGGGCCAGGCTTTGGCCAGACGGCAAGTTGGCAGAGTGGCGCTGAGTGAAGGGTCCTTCCAGATGGACTTCCAGAGTCTGAACAGTGAGCTCTGATGCTCTTCCTCACTGTGGTCTTTGTGTACTGGTTGGAAGCCCCTGGCAAAAATTCCACCCAGGAAAGCCCTTCAGAGACCACACAGATAATCCCAAACCTCACGAGCACACGCTGCCTATAGCAGTGCCTCGTAATTTCACGGTATGCAGGTTTCATTGACAAATAAAGGTCTCTCCTGTGCCTGGTTAGGCGTCAATGAAGAGAAACCTGTAGGTTAGCCGCCACCACTCGGTTCAGCTGAGTTCAGCTCGGGAATCCGAGCTGTTCGCTCCTGGGTTGGCCTGGTGGCCCTACGTTTCCACGGCAGCAGCCTGTGTTCCCAACAGAGGCCTTAGCTTTGCCTCTAAGCAGGCTGCCTGCTCCGATGGGGACCAAGCTCCCATCTGACTGTGGAGACAGGAGTGGCTTGGCCAGCCTGGCAGCCTGGCCTGTGCCTGGAGAAGGTGTTTTAGTGGGGGAGCAGCGCTCAACCAACTCTGGGTCCGTGGGCTGCCTCGCTGTCTTCCCAGCCCGTCTGAGCCTGGGGGATGGACGCCAGTGTCCTGTGACTGCTGGTGCCCTGCACTCCTGTAGGGCCTGCTCTGTGGCCTTGACCTCTGCCCCTTGACCTGGCTGCACTGACCCTCCTCCACTTAATCTCTACAGTCCAAAATCAAGACTCTCCAACCCTGGAAGGATCCCTGACCAGGGATGGCTGTCGTGGGGCGCCCTCCAGTCTCTGGGGGCCTTTCCAGACCCAGGAGCATCCTTGGTGTTCTGTAGACTTACCTACAGAATGGTGTGCCTGAGCGGCCTTGTGTGCCGCAGGCGTCCCTGGGAGGCTGCAGTTCTTGGCTCTTCGGGGAGCGCCTGCCGCCTGTTCTCCCTTTCATCACAGATTACAGGCAACCTTTATTCTCAGCAAGTCCTGGCTTGACTCCAGCCCTGCCGATAAATAGAAACCCCACCTGGCCCTTGTGTGATGTGCTGTCTCCCTAGAGTGCCCAGGTAGTAAGGTGAACAAGCGCCGTCTTTTCCTCAGGCAGCGTCAGTTATTACCTGGCCTGCCAGGATGATGATAACTGCTTCCGAAGGCCTGCCCACCTGATGGCAGGGAGCCCCAGGTAGGGCTGGGTCGTGGCGAGAGAGAGTGTGACTGACAGGTGTGAGGTAGAAGCCTTGAATTCCATGACCTCGGGCAATTCATTCCCCTTCCCTCAACTTCAGTTTTCTCTTCTGTGAAATGGGGCTTTCCTACTCTAAGTATCACGAGGACACAGGGATAAGAAGGCGTAAATAAGAGGACATTTTTGCCAACCACCCAGTATCATGAGACCGTAGTAGGGCTTATTGATGTTATCAGTAAATAATTAGAACTCAAAGTGGGCCTTGCTGATCCCATGCTCAGACACCTGACTTGCTGGGAGCAGGTTTAGGGGGGTGGGGGTGGCTTGGGGAGCGGCAGGACGGGGGACCCGCAGGACAAATGCAGAGTTTATTAGGACACAGAGGTGACAAGGTGGTGTCTTGCGGATCTAGTTCCCTGTCTCCTTGTCCTATGAAAAGGGAGAATTTTTTGTGAGCTGTTGGGTGGGGAGTAGAGGCCCGGGGGGCAGAGCAAGGGCGGCATCCTGGATGGACACAATCCAGGGGAAGGATTGATGCCTCTGTGTCTCTTCTTGTTTTGAGTGCTGCTTCCAGTGCATCCTCCAGGGCTGATCCAGGCCGTCCCGCCAGGTCCCCGAGCTGGATGGGCAGCCTGCTTTCTCTCTCTAGGGCCGCTGGTTGGTTAGCTTAGGAAGCAAGTTCAAGTCAGGCAGCATTTCCAGACGTCTGGCAGGAAGGTTGCTCTGGAGTGACGATGGGGACCAGGCCAAAGCCGGCGTGGTCAGAGTCCGGAAGCCCCCATCCCTGGCACGTGGGGCGTGTGGACACGGCTCTGCTGCCTCCCCTCCGCCTGGCAGAGCAGGTCTGGCAGCCGTGCCACTGCCTGGCCCTCACCACGCCTCTGGGTTCCTTTCCAGGGTGAGCTGGAGCGGCAGCTGCTGCAGGCCAACCCCATCCTGGAGGCCTTCGGGAACGCCAAGACTGTCAAGAACGACAACTCCTCTCGATTTGTGAGTGGTGGTGCTCACGGGCACCTTCCCACCGGGTGTTTGTGCCCCAGACGCAGAGAAGGGTCAGACTTGGTGCTTTTGGGCCTGTTGCAGGCAGCAGACGGGATCACGCACCTGCGTAAGGAGCTTCCTTAGCTCAGGTGACGAAGACAGTGAGGCAGCGGGGAGTCCCCACCGGTCCCCTGCTTGTCGGGCTGTAACCGCAGCCAGTTAGAACCCAGTCAGACCAAACAGGAGGAGCGACTCCAGATAACTGCTTCTCTCCTCCCCCCTGGAGGAATTTGGGCATCCCTGGGGCTGGTCCTGGCTCAGGCTTAGCCGTGTGGCCCTTCTGAGTCCTGAGTTCCTGTGCGGTTGGGGTGCCGGGTCCCTGGCTGCCAGACGCAGGCTCAGTCTCTTGGTTTCCTGCCTCCAGGCTGTGCCACTGGGGGAGGGGCTGGACGATGGGGATCTGATCTCTTCATCCGTCTTTCCTCAGGGCAAGTTCATCCGCATCAACTTTGATGTCAATGGCTACATCGTGGGAGCCAACATTGAGACTTGTATCCTTGTGGTTAACTGTAAAAAGTGTTCTGGGTCTGGGGGTGGGCGAAGTGACCTTGATGGAGAAGAGGCTGCTCCCTGATTCCTGTGGTTTCCCTTTTACCAGCCTCTTACGACACCTCATCTATGGCATCAGGGAGAGGACCAGGATAAGTTGATTTTTCTTCATAGGAGGGATAAAGTTGAGCTTAGGGTTTTCCCAGGTGGCTCAGTGGTAAAGTATCCATCTGCCAATGCAGGAGACATAGGAGACATGAGTTTGATCCCTGAGTTGGAAAGATCCCCTGGAGAAGGAAATGGCAACCCACTCCAGTGTTCTTGCCTGGAGAATTCCATGGACAGAGGAGCCTGGCGGGCTACAGTCCAGGGGGTTGAACACGACTGAGCATGCGTGCAAAGTTGATCTTCGAATAGGATGGAGCTATCAAAGGTCATCCAGTGTGGTTCCCTGAGGGTAGAGTGGAGTGGATGCTCCTTTATGTTAATAGCCTGGGGAGGTGTTGGCTCCCATGTGTGGGGGCTGCTGTTTGGACAGGCTGCATGCCATGAGGGATAGAGCCGGGGTAGTTTGCCTTTGTTTTGTTTTGCTGTTTTCTGCTGGTGAAGTTCCATGGCTTTTGAATGGGGGAATGTGGGGGGCTGCCTTCCCAACAGTATGCGCAGTTCCTTAATGTTCTTGAAGATCTCCTGGAGAAATCTCGTGCCATCCGCCAAGCCAAGGAAGAGCGGACCTTCCACATCTTCTACTACCTGCTGTCTGGGGCTGGGGAGCACCTCAAGTGTGAGTCGTGGGCCCACCTAGGGGATCCCCCCCGCAGTCAGGCCACACACTACAGTCGGGAAATGAAATCTCGGCCTGGGGGCAGGCAAGGGAAGCCTGACTTCTGTTCCTGGGCCGGCTGCGGGCTTGGCCCCTATTTCCAACTAGGCCAGAGGGAGCCTGGGCAGGTCACTGCAGCCGCAGACTTCTGGGCCTTGATGCTCTTGGGTGGGGGCCTCTGTGTGTGCCTGTCTCACATGCTGGGGAGAGTCAGCATTCCTGGGGTGTTTCGGGATGCTTCCCCATCTCCCACACCTTTGAGGTCACAGGGTTGACTGGAGCCTCCTGACCCTCACTGAACTTTGCCCTCTGCCCCCTACAGCTGATCTCCTGCTGGAGTCATACAACAAATACCGCTTCCTGTCCAATGGACATGTCACCATTCCCGGGCAACAGGACAAGGACATGTTCCAGGAGACCATGGAGGCTTTTCGGATTATGGGCATCCCAGAGGAAGAGCAGATGGGTATGGGCCAGCCCTTCCCGGGGAGGCTGGGGAGCGCTTCCTGTTGGCACTGGCCATTAGGAAGTCCATAGACACCGGAGGAAGGCTGAGTGGTGGGAGATGGGCCCACAGCTTTGAGGTTCAGGGTTATTTCTTCCTGGTCATATCGCCTGGGGACATATGAGGACAGAGGACAGGTTCCTAACTGCCCAGGGCCTGGGTCTACTGCTCCTGTCCTTGCCATTTGCTGGAAGTGGAATATTCCTGCTTTGTCTGAGCTGAGTGTGGAAGGGGCTGGGGTTTCTGCACTGGTGACGCCCAGGGTGACAGGGGTGTGGAGCTTGCCTGTGTCTTCTCGTTTCTCTAGAGGGAGGTGAGGGGGGCCTTGATGCTGCATTTCAGGAAGATTAGGGGCTGGGGCGTGTGTACCCTGTTCTCCAGCATTAGAGTCAGGGTCACTTTTGCTCTCCCACTGACAGCATGTACATGGACAGGCCTGGCTGTGTTCCAATAAAACTTGATTTGTAAAAACAGACAGAGGGCGCTAGATAGAGGCACATCTGAACTTAGAAGCATTAACAGAGCTTGTATCTAAGCACAAGACTGCCCCAGCGGAGGTCGACCAGAGGCCCTGGAGATGGTTTAGGCCAAGGCCTGGTGCCCCACATGGCTTGTCTTACCTGAGGGCCTCTGATGGGTGACACCCCAGCTGGTTCTGAGCTGCCTTTCATTGCACCCCAAGGCTTGCTGCGAGTCATCTCGGGGGTCCTCCAGCTCGGCAACATTGTCTTCAAGAAGGAGCGTAACAGCGACCAGGCCTCCATGCCCGACAACACAGGTAACCCCGTGGGCCCCTCACCTGACTATGCGGGTAGGGGCCTGGGTGGGATGGCTCAGGAGAAGGAGTCTTGGAGAGATCTTAGACACTCTTCTTTTTTACTGCACATGTGTTTGTGGCTGCCTGTCACTCCGTATTTTTGTAAAACTCTTGTGAACGTGACCCTGCTGCTCCTTCATGGAGTAAGTGTCAGAATGAGCTAGAAAACCCATGATCTGTGGCCCTGAGTTTCTCTCATTTATGCTGAGACCAGACTGATTGTCTCCGTTTGTAAAACAGTCATTTCTGCTGTCGTTCAACTTGCCTGTGAACTTGGGAGGACATGAAACACTGTCCTCACCCTAGCTCTTCGGCCATTGCTAATTCTCAGGTCATTGCAAGTGGCCCTCCTTAAGTTAGCCTTAACAAGTGCTTCTGAGGGGCTTTCAAAAGAATTTAATGCATGGGCCTGTGAGTTATCCTGTTCTGTCCCTATGTCTAGGGCGGTGCTGTTTGTGTTCAGGACCCTCTTTCACACTCAGGATGTGGCCAAGGGTGTGCAGAGGTCCCGATGTGGGGCCCTGAGTTGGGAGCCATGCCTGCTGGCCTGTCTAAGGGGAGAGCCAACTGTTCTGTGCCCTGTGGAGGAAGGGCTGGGCCTGGGTTGATTGTCCTGGTAACGATCACTCAGTTACCACACCTTTCGCAGGTTGAGCAGAGGGACTTGTTCTCTTGGGTTTAATTAAAACCTTTTACCCCTTCCTTCCTTACTCTTTGAAAAATATTAGCTGCCCAGAAAGTATCCCACCTGTTGGGTATCAATGTGACCGATTTCACCCGAGGAATCCTCACCCCGCGCATCAAGGTGGGACGGGATTACGTCCAGAAGGCGCAGACGAAGGAGCAGGTGAGCCCTCTGGCTGGGGGGTTGGGCCACCTCCTTGGCGAGGACTGTTGCAGGGGCCACGTTGAGGCCTGCCCTGGGGCGTCCCCTGTGTTAGCACTGTCACCTCTCTGAGTCCTCACGGTACCGTGGAGAGCAGGTGGTGTCACCCGCACTGAGAGCAGGAGGAAGCTGGGCCCAGGGTCCAGGCTTCAGGAGTCACTGACTCATGGCTGGTCTTGGCTCCTGGTTAGTCTGGTCTCCACACCCCTAAATGTGTTACTTGAAGTACATCTCAGATGTCATTTCTTCTGTAGATACCTCAGTTCATATCCATTTATTTTAAAAAAGTCTTTGCAAAGCTCTAAGTTCATTCTGGGTCTTCCCAGGTAGCACTAGTGATAAAGAACCTGCCTGCCAATGCAGGAGACCCAGGTTTGATCCCTGAGTGGGGAAGATCCCCTAGAAGAGGACATGGCAACCCGCTCCGGTATTCCTGCCATGCACAGAGGAGCCTGGCAGGGCATAGTCCGTTGAGTTGCAGAGAGTCACGACTGAAGCGACTTAGCATGCACGCACACAAGTTCATTTGGCATGTAATGTTGAAAGTTTAGGCTCTTGGAACTTCTTTCATTATAAATAACATTGCAGTGAACCTATCTGTGCTTGAAGGTTTTTCCTCATCTTTGGGGCTATTTTTCTGGGGGTGGGCCCTGCAGGTGACGTTGTTGGGGTAAAGGGAATGAGAGCTTAAAGGCTTCCTGTGTCTGACCTTCCCCCCGCCCCACCCTGTGTCCCCTCAGGCTGACTTTGCCATCGAGGCCTTGGCCAAGGCCACCTATGAGCGCATGTTCCGCTGGCTGGTCCTGCGCATCAACAAGGCTCTGGACAAGACCAAGAGGCAAGGCGCCTCGTTCATCGGGATCCTGGACATCGCTGGCTTCGAGATCTTTGATGTGAGCTTCTCCCTCGAGCCCCCTCCCACCTCCCGAGCCTCTGGGGCTGCCTTCTCCTTGGGCCGGGGTCCTTTCTTGGTCCCACAGCAATTTGAGCTGGCCACCTCCTTGCTTGTGTGGAGACAGGAGTTGAGTACATTTAAAGCTTAAACAAAGTGCCCTTTCCCAACGAGAAATGCTGGCAAGACTGGTACCATCTAGACGGTGTTCTAGGAGGCCTCACAGGCAGGGGCTTCCTGTTCGTTTATTGTTTATGTTTTCTCAAATGTTTATTTTGAGTGTTGTGACATGACTTTGTCCCTGCCCATAAAGACTTTGAGGTCAGGCAGCAAAAACTGGTAATTACAGGAGCTCGGATATTCTTCCAACGTAGGGTCCATGGCTGTTTTCAGAGGAGCCGTGAACTTGGGTGGGGGAAGAATTACCTCTTTATTTTCACTAATCTCTCATTATATGATGCAGTTTTTTCAGTCGTGTGTTCAGCAGAGTACACCAACTACAGCTGTTCTGTCTCTAGTAGAAATCAGATATTTTCACATCATAGCAGTCATTGTGTGTTGTTGTATTCTTTGGGTTCCCAGGTGGCACTAGTGGTAAAGAACCTGCCTGCCAATGCAGGAGACTTAAGAGATGTGGGTTCGATCCCTGGATAGGAAAGTTACCCTGGAGAAGGGAATGGCAACCCACTCCAGTATTCTTGCCTGGAGAATCCTATGGACAGAGGAACCTGGTGGGCTACAGCCCATGGGGTTGCAAAGAGTCGGACACGACTGAGCAACTTGGCATACATGCATACCGTTTGCATTCACCTCTACTTCAGATTCTAGTAGCTGATGGCTTGGACTTGTGCTTGTTAATTAAGAAGCACTATGGATTTCTATGTTACCATGTTTGATAATTACATTTCAAGATAACTTCTTTCTCTTTTGATCTATTTTGTGCATTTGAAAACATCATCTTGATACAGAGGCTCCACCAGACTGCTGGCGGGTCCGCAGGCCCCAGCAGTGCAGCCCCTGCTGTGGGTGTGATGAGGGAAGGCCCACAGGGGGCGGCGTGGTGGGGCCCCAGGAGATTCTGCCCAAACACCCCTCGGGTCCTTCCTGGGGGCTCGCTGGCAGCAACAGGGATCTGCCTGACCCCATCTCCCTCTTGCAGCTGAACTCCTTCGAGCAGCTCTGCATCAACTATACCAACGAGAAGCTGCAGCAGCTCTTCAACCACACGATGTTCATCCTGGAGCAGGAGGAGTACCAGCGCGAGGGCATCGAGTGGAACTTCATCGACTTCGGCCTCGACCTGCAGCCCTGCATCGACCTCATCGAGAAACCGGTAAGAGCCGCTGGCTGCGCCTCGCCCCGCCTCTCGCTCCGCCCCTCGCTCCGCCCCTCTGGGCACGGAACCATCTGTGATCCTAATACTGAATGTTTTACTTTGACGATGAGTTTTTTGTTTAAATCAGTTTTGATTCCCAACAAACAAGATGGTGTTTGGTTCCCAGGCATGTCAACCAGTCCTACAGTGGCCGAGTCTGCTCTCTAATAAACTCAGTCTTTGGAAGGCTTTGGGGCTCTGGGGTGCTTTCTCTTCCTCAGGAGCCTTATCCTAAATGTCCCCGCTCACCACATAGTTGTGTGGACACACTGTGTGTTGAGTGGGGTCCGAGAGGGGCTCCAGGGGCCAGGACCCCTGTTGAGGGGCATCCTCTGGACGTGGGTCAGGGGTCTGCATGGCCCATCAAGCCACCAGGTGATTTCCATTGTTCTCATGGGAGAAACTTGCAATGGATTGTTGGGTTAAGGTGTGTTCGACATAGCCTAGACCTCAGAAATTCTTTTTCAGCTAGAACTTGTAATTGGAGTGCTTTCAGTCGTGCTCCTTATTTTTTTCTTGTATGAGGAAAGCACTGTCCATCTTCTGGTGAGATTCTTGAGTTTCTGAAAACCAGGCTGTGACTTTACGAGGGTGAGAGTTGGTGGATTTCTGGTCAAGCTGACCTGCGCGATGCTGTGCTCCCTCCAGGCAGGCCCTCCTGGCATCCTGGCCCTGCTGGACGAGGAGTGCTGGTTCCCCAAAGCCACGGACAAGAGTTTCGTGGAGAAAGTGATGCAGGAGCAGGGCACCCACCCCAAGTTCCAGAAGCCCAAGCAGCTGAAGGACAAGGCAGATTTCTGCATCATCCACTACGCTGGCAAGGTGAGGAGCGCACACCCTGGTGTCATGCAGTGTGTTATTATTAAGTGCGTTTTCCAGGTGTAGACATGCTGTTTGTGCTAAAGTCATGGACTCTGCAGCCTGAATTAGAGCTCTGCTCCTGTGTGACTTTGGGCCAGTTACTTCACCTCTCTGAGCTTTGGTTGCCTCATCTGGAAACTGGACGTGACCACCACTGTACTGGGGAATGTGTGTTAAAGGAGCTCACAAAGCCCAGTGCTGGGCAGTCAGTGCTCTGGGGCAGGGCCTCTCAGCTTCCACACTGCCCACCTCAGTGGCCAGATCAGTCTTTACTGTCAGGGACACTTCTGCTTGTTGTAGGATATTTAGCAGCAGACCTGTCTTCTCCCCACCAGAGGTCAGTAGCGCCCTTCCTACATGTGACAACCAGAAGTGTCTCCAGACATCCTGGAACATCTGCTGGGTGGGATTGGAGGGTAACATTGTCCCCTGGGTGAGAGCCTTGCCTGTAGGTGTTGTTGGCTTTGTTATTGCCAAGATCACCAGCCAGGAAGTAGCAGAGCTGTCTTCATTCCAGCTGTCAGACATCCTCCAGTTGGCTTGATCCCAGGGCTCGGACGAACAGGGGTGTCCTGAGCCTGCAGAGGTCCAAGCTTAGACTAAAGCTAGTTCTTCTCAGGAAGTTGTGTTGCTTGCACAGAATGTCTAACTTGGATGTGTGATGAGCTGGTCCTCAGCCTCCCCATCAGTGAGGATCGGTGATGAGAAACTTGTGCTGTCACATTGGTGCTCCCAAGCCACCCGTGGTCCTCTCCCACCCTTCTGCACGTGGCCCTGTACTGTTTGGCCTCCCCTGCTTATCTCCTTTGTCTCCTAAGGCTGTTGAAGCCACTCTTGATTTTAAACTAATTGTTAGGGAGATCTCTTTTTTTCTGGTTACCTAAGGTCATGCCCCCCGAATGCCGATGTCTCCCGCCACCTTTGTTAGAAACGCAGGCAGGCTTTTGTTGCACTGTTGTAGGTGATACAAAACCTGGGCACACTTGGAAGCCCATGAAGGGCTGAATGGTGAAACTGCCTGTGTGCGTCCTCATCCAGCCTGCACCGCAGCAGCTCAGAGGACAAGGATGCTGGCCGTGCCCAGGGGGACAGATGCCAAGACACCCAACTCTAGGGTTTGTCCTCTCCCAGGAGGTCATTCTGCCTCTAGGGAGAAAGACGCCACCATCTTGCACCTCATCATTGACAGCCTTGCATGTGGGGAAACCTGCAGAAGGGGGCCAGGAGGGAACCATGGGCTGAGTTACACTGTGTTGGTTAAGAAGCAGGCTGTGGTGGCCAGTTGCTCTGTTTGTATTGTTACAATATATGATGTTTTATTACTCTTGTTATTGAGAACATATTTCAAAAAAGGTGAGAAGAATATATGCTGTGAGAAAACCTGAATATCCTGGGAAAAAAAAAAAAAGCAAAAATTATTTGTCCTGTTGCTAAAAGGAATTATTAGGATTTCCCCCCCAATATTCCTATTACCTTAAACATTTTTAAAAACAGAATATTCTACTATGTAGCTGCAACTTAATTCTTAGCCTGTTCCCTGCAGCCAGACGTTGGTGCCGTTTAAATATTTTGCCTTCACGTAACTCTGCAGAGAACATCTCGTGGAGGCTTCCACCCTGGTCAATCATTATTTCCTTCATGGGGATGAAAATACCAGGTTGAGGGTCTTCGCTGTTTTTGATGTTTCCACCCATGGGGTCAGCCTGCTGCCATAGAGGCTGCGTGCACCAGTGTGCCCTGAGCAGCCTATGACTCAAGGTCCGATCTTACAGGTGGATTACAAAGCCGATGAGTGGCTGATGAAGAACATGGACCCGCTGAACGACAACATCGCCACACTGCTGCACCAGTCCTCTGACAAGTTTGTCTCGGAGCTGTGGAAGGATGGTACGCCCTTGACCCTCAGCCTGCCTCCCCGTGCCCACAGCTAGGCCCTTTCCCTTCCTGGCCACTGGCTGAGGGCAGGGCTCAGGTCAGAGGGTTTGTGCCCACTTGGCTCCCAGGAGCATGGGCTCCTTCAGCCCCGAGGGTCACCCTGTCCCTGAATCCTGGTGTGCATGAGCCCCAAGCATCCTTGAACATGGCACATAGCCACTTCCTCTGGGGCAGAGGCTTCTCCAGGCTCTGAAGCCACAGACCTTTCCCTTGTAGGGGGTGGTGTGGTGGCCCAGCACCAGGCCACCCAGGTTCCATCCAACTCCTCACTGCCTTCTTGCATCTCCTTGATAGCCAGTACCTCTGGAAGCTGTTCTTTTCCTTGTTTCTGCCAGTTTCTCCTTCTCTCTGCCTGGGTTTTGCTTTAACCTCTCTGTTGCAGAGATGCAGAGCACCCAGAGAGCCTATTTCTATCAGCGCTTTCCTATCCTCCACCTAGAACCAGGTGACTGGCCGCCTGGCGCGGCGCCAACGTGTGCTGCACCCCGGGCTGCGTGACTGGTGCTTCTGCTGAGCTTGCCTGCTCTGCCTGGCTGCTCCTGCCTGCCTGTGCTCCTTCCCTGGTCTCTGCCCTGGGCTTATGCGCAGGCTCCGGTCCCCTCCCCATCACAGGCCTCCAGTAGAAAGCCAGGCACAACTGGGCTGTGGTTTGATATTGACAGCTTCATGTTATAGATCTTAAAAGGAGAAAAAGAAATTGTTTCACAGTCCACGTCCCCTTCAGAACTCCCCTCGTGAAGGCGGCATCTCACCGCTTGGATGCCTGCTGTGTCTCAGCACAGGGTGCTGTGTGCACTGTTGTGTGTGTGTGTGTGTGCGCGCATGTGTGTATGCGTGTGTGCGTGCATGTGTGTGATGGCTGCTGTGTCTCAGCACAAGGTGCTGTGTGCACTGCTGTGTGTGTGGGCATGTGTGTGTGTGCGTGTGTGTGATGGCTGCTGTGTCTCCGCACAGGGTGCTGTGTGCACTGCCGTGTGTGTGCGTGTGTGTGCATGCGTGTGCGTGCATGTGTGATGGCTGCTGTGTCTCAGCACAAGGTGCTGTGTGCACTGCTGTGTGTGTGGGCATGTGTGTGTGTGCGTGTGTGTGATGGCTGCTGTGTCTCAGCACAGGGTGCTGTGTGCACTGCCGTGTGTGTGCGTGTGTGTGCATGCGTGTGTGTGCGTGTGTGATGGCTGCTGTGTCTCAGCACAAGGTGCTGTGTGCACTGCCGTGTGTGTGGGCATGTGTGTGTGTGCGTGTGTGTGATGGCTGCTGTGTCTCAGCACAGGGTGCTGTGTGCACTGCCGTGTGTGTGCATGCGTGTGTGTGCGTGTGTGATGGCTGCTGTGTCTCTGCACAGGGTGCTGTGTGCACTGCCGTGTGTGTGCGTGTGTGTACATGCGTGTGTGTGCATGTGTGATGGCTGCTGTGTCTCAGCACAAGGTGCTGTGTGCACTGCTGTGTGTATGTGCGTGTGTGCGTGTGCGTGCATGTGTATGTGCGTGCATGTGTGTGATGGCTGCTGTGTCTCAGCACAAGGTGCTGTGTGCACTGCTGTGTGTATGTGCGTGTGTGCATGCGTGTGCATGTGTGTGTATGAGTGATGGCTGCGTGTATGTGCGTGTGTGCATGCGTGTGCGTGTGTGTGTGTGTATGTGTGATGGCTGCTGTGTCTCAGCACAGGGTGCTGTGTGCACTGCCATGTGTGCGCGTGTGCGTGTGTGGGCCCAGACACTTCAGTGCTGACAAGGGCACCTGTGTGTCTATGCAGCAGTTACCTCTCCTCCTGGGCAGGGTTTTTTGGGGCCAGGATACCCTCACATGAAATGACCAGTTGTTTTGGGGCATGTTCAACCTTCCCTTGGGCAACCTGAGTGACTTTCACAAGCCACCCAGTCCCAAGACACCTTTGGTGGCCAGAGGGGCCCTGTGGGGGCTGCAAGAGCTACAGTTGCCTCCCGTTTTAACTGAGGGGTTCATTGGGTCTATCCTTACTCTTGGCTTCCCTCTTGAGCAGCTGTCTTTTCTGTTGCTTTCAAATAAATAACAGAGATCTGGCCACAAAGGAACAAGAACCTGACTTTGTTGTAGAATTCTTAACTTTTGCATCCAGCGATGGAAGTCTTTAAGTTTAATACTGGCTCTGGTGTAAGCCTGACCTCAGATCACTGGCCACTTAGGTTGGGCTTGTTCATCATTTGCTTTTTGCCTGGGAGGAGGAGGTTCATTTCATTGTTCTGGGCAGGAGCCACGGTGATGAGGGCTGCTTCCGTGGAGGGTTGGTTTAGATGAGAAAGACCTGTGATCTTGGAGACCAAGTGAGACCTGAGAGGGAGAAGGATCCTCGGCCTTTGGGGTAGCCATGGGCAGTGGTGGTTCTCTGGAACTCTGCCCTGGCACCGTGCATGTTGCTCTAGGCCCCTGATGTAGAGAGCTCTGCGTGGGGGGATTGCTGACAGAGAGAGCGTGGGCCAGACTCCTGCAGGTGATGGCCGAGTAGCTTTAGAGCTCCTGCCTTCTGACCTAGCCCAGTGCTTTCAGGTAGTGGTCAGTGTGAGTTCAGGATACTGGTCTGCTTTTTTCAAATGACTGAATGGACTGTCGGGTTCCTGCCAGTCAAGTCTGAACACCTCCTCAGAGCCAGGCTAGTGGACCAGCTCAGCTCACTCCTCCAGGATGCATCGTCAGCTCTTGTGTCTCTGGGTTGGGAGCATCCCAGGGTGGCTGAGATAAGTGACAACGTGGAGTCAGCCTTCACGAATGTGCTTCCCCACTTCCGGCTCTGCGATCTTTCCAAACCTCTTCCTCCTCCCTCCTCCCTGCTCACAAGGTCACCTTTGCTGTCACCCTTTGGAGATGACCTTAGCCTGCTTTGTATGTTCCAAGTAGAAACTGCATTCTGTAGTCTCCTCTTTTTCTGACCAGATTGGCCTGTCTGTCTGTCCCGCCCCTCGGCCCTGGCCCGGACTGCCGGGTACTCACATGCTCTTGCCTGCTCTCTCCAGTGGACCGCATCATTGGCCTGGACCAGGTGGCTGGCATGTCGGAGACGGCAATGCCTGGGGCCTTCAAGACGCGCAAGGGCATGTTCCGCACGGTGGGGCAGCTGTACAAGGAGCAGCTGGCCAAACTCATGGCCACGCTGAGGAACACCAACCCCAACTTCGTCCGCTGCATCATCCCCAACCACGAGAAGAAGGTGCGGCTGCTTGGTTGTGTGGCGCGGGCTGCCCAGCCCTTGTCTGTCTCCCTGAGCAGAAACCCCTCACCCGTGGCACACAGAGCCCGTGGTTCAGTCACCCTGCAGGGTGGTTCGGGCACTCTTAGGGTTCAGCCTGCTCATGTAGCCTGCGTTTCTGCCTCTCAGACCTTGATCATGTAACTGAGCTGTCAATACTATGGGTGGGCGGGCAGTGACTGCTCCTTCCTGGGGGGCGTTTGCCCTGTTGCATCCAGAGGGGCCTGCCCTCTCTCCATCAGTCCCTGGGCATACAGGAAGAGCACGTGCGTGGATTTCTTCCCTAGGCCGGCAAGCTGGACCCCCATCTGGTGCTGGATCAGCTGCGTTGCAACGGGGTTCTCGAAGGCATCCGGATCTGCCGCCAGGGCTTCCCCAACCGCGTGGTCTTCCAGGAGTTCCGGCAGAGGTGAGTGCAGAGCCTTTAGTGGGGGAGCCATTTCCTCATCCACACTGAGCTGGGGTCCTCTGTGCCACCCTCCACATGAGGAAGGACTTCCTGTTCTGTTGCTAAAATGAAAGTTATCTTGTTGGCTTCCACTCCCAGTCACTGTCGGGGCCTGGTGCTGTTTGCTATAATTAGAGGAGCTCTGAAAAGACATTAAAGGAGGATCAGCTGGAGCCTTGAGTATTAAAAAAGTCAATGGAATTGGATGTCTGCTGTGTATGCGGAGGGGGGACAGTCGTGACACCAGCCTATTTACCTAATGACGTGTTTAGCCCTGGTTGCTGTCTATTGCAGCACTCTGGTTAATTTCTTGTACCACCCCATTGATTAGCGGTTCTCTGCAGCATCTCAGCAGAGACAGGTCTGGCTGTGTTCACCAATTGTGGTCTGTTACATAGAGATTGTTAGGAAAACGTTCTGTAGCAAATGGTTTTCTCTTTGTACTCAATATATGCCATTTATTTCTTTTTTTTTTTTTTTTGGTAACAAATATGGAGGACATGTTTGGAAGTGGGAAACAGTGGCTTTAGACATATCTTGACTTGATTTTTTTTCTAATAATGCCTGAACTCCACATATCTTTCTAATCATGAGGTCATGAGGCATTTTCTGATTTGTATCAGATGATATTTGTAAAACTAGACATTTAATTTCAAAAACTTCTGGGGCTAAAGATGCAGGTGCTGGTTAGCAGTTAGTAAGCCCACTTCAGAGCTCACCCATAAGTGAATGAAACAGTCTGACACAAGTTTCCATTCACTTTCTGGAAAACACCAGGCCTTCCTCATGCCATTCAGCCTCAGGAAAGAGCAGGATATGATTCACTGAGTGTCCCCTTTCCCTCGGACACTCTGTGGAAAGAATCCTACACCTGCTCCACTGTAGGGACGGCCCTCGTCTCACGGATATTCCAGGCCACATAGAATCCGAGCAAGGGGGTGTACTGACCTGCCGCCCTTTTCCTCCTCAGATACGAGATCCTGACTCCAAATTCCATTCCTAAGGGCTTCATGGACGGGAAGCAGGCATGTGTGCTCATGGTGAGTGGGCTCTTCTGGTGGGTGACGTGTGGCTGGTATGCACACCTGAGGGGCCAGCGCCCACGTGCCTGGTCAGGCCCCTTTGGATCTGTCAATGCCTGTGCTCTCCTGTTCCTCCAGTGAGCCTGTTCTGGTTCTGCCAGGGGCACTGAGCATCAGGTGGTCAGGATGGTGTGTGCAGAGGAGGAGGCCAGGGCTCAGATAGCAAGGCTGTGGTGTGAGGCAGAGACCCTTCCTTCTGGCCACATTTGGTTCTTTGTTGCTCCCATCTCCTCTCACCTTCACATGGGGCAGCTCACCGCCAGGGCCCCACGACTGGCCCAAAGCTAGCAGAGGCCGAGTTTCTGGCCCTTTTCTCTCTTTCCCACCACTGGCCAGTGTTTGACGGGCAATGGGCACTGGATTGTGCTTAGTGAATGAAGGCCCCGAGGTGGCCACACTGGGGCTCTGCCCACTCGGTCATTTTTCTGCTTTGCAGGCAGGCATCCAGGTGGGTCTCATGTGTCCAGGGGTCAGCAGCCAGTGCCCCTTTCTTTCTATACTTTGCATCTTTGCCAGAGAGTCAGCAGAGGATGGGCTGGGGTGGGCATCAGGGAGGAAAGAGAAAAGGGAAGAATAATTCAATACCACCTTTGGTCAGAGCTGCCCTGTAAGGGACAGGGAGGTGGAGCCTAGAGAAGGAGGGAGGAGACACGGGTCCCTGCTCTGTGATGCTTGTCACCAGGTGGAAGGGAGGTGTGAAGGACAGAGGTGCGCCCCTAGCTCATGTCTGGGCCACTGTTTGTCCGGAGACTCAGCTGCTGGCCAGTGAGGGCTGTCCCTCCTTTAGACATAAGCAGGTCCCCTCCGTCCAGCCCTGTAGGGAAGAGAGTTGGCCAGGCTCATCATGACGGGAGGTGGGGCACTGGCGATGGCTCTGCCCTCCCTGGCCTGCCCTTCTCCCAGGGCCTCTTCCAGACCTGCAGGGCCTTTCGTTGGGCATCAAGGGCCCTAGATTCCTTCCTCTTACCCTATTCAAGGCTCTGCCTCTTGGAGCTTGTTCTAAATCCCCTCTCTCCCAGGCAGACAGATGGACAGACAGACCCTTGCCAGTGGGCTTAATAAGAGAGCCTTGGTACTGTACCGAAACAGCCCTGGGACAGTAACGACATGTTGCCTAAAGCTCATTCAGCAGTGGTCCCACGTGTGACCCATGCTCAGTGCCTTCTGTGCCTTCTCTGGTTTCATTCCCACAGCTCTGCTAGGAAGGAAGTGCTATTTATTTGCTTTGTTAACTTACCTTTTAATTAAAGAAGCCATTATTTCCATTTTACAGCCCGGGAAACATGGGCCCACAGAGGTTAAGGCCTGGGGTCACCTAGTTAGTATTTGATCCTGGTCTGAGCTGGAGTTGGTGCTGGGCTTGGACAAAGCAGTGATGCTTGACCACCTCTGCTAAGAGGGTGACCTGATTGGGTGCTTGTAGAACAGGCACCTGTAGTGAGGGGGTTGGGCAGAGAAGAAAGAGGAGACCTACAGGGTCCCTTCAGGGCTGAGATCCTGTGTTTCTCTGCAAGTCTGATTCCTTACCTGCCCCTTGCTGGTCCCCACCTGCCCCTTCCCGGCATTTCCCCAGCCCCACTTTCCCTGCACCAGGAGAAGGCTGCCCGCAGAGCAGCAGGGCAGATCCTGGCTCCAGGCCCCTGCCCCGGCCTTGGCCTTGCTTCAGGGCTCTGTGTGGCCAGGGTGCCCCGTGGTCAGCAGCCGGCTCTCCTCCTCTAGATCAAAGCCCTGGAGCTTGACAGCAACCTGTACCGCATCGGCCAGAGCAAGGTCTTCTTCCGGGCCGGCGTGCTGGCCCACCTGGAGGAGGAGCGGGACCTGAAGATCACGGACGTCATCATCGGCTTCCAGGCCTGCTGCAGGGGCTACCTGGCTAGGAAGTGAGTCCTGGAATGCCCACACCTTGATCGGGACCCCCCAGCTCTCCTATAGCAGAGGGCACTGAGGAAGCGGGGCCTGGGTGCCCTCATGCCGGCAGGTGTCCCCCGGGGAGGCCACGTGGCTTTCCTTCACCCTGCTTCTTGGATTTCTGCCTGAGGTTTAAAGTGAGCAGGTGGGAGGGGTGACTGTGTTCAGATTTTCCCTCCAAGGAAACCCCTGCCTCCCACTGTTCCTCCCTGTGTCCGTCCTGTAGGGGTGACACCCAGAGGACCCTGAGCTCCAGGGAGGAGGTGCCCTTGAGTCCCAGCAGCTCCTATGGGTCAGGGGCAGGCTTGTGCAGGACAGTGGGCAGGGTAGCTACGCATTTGCCCCTTGACTCCTCTATGTCTGGGCTCTGGGGCTTCTGTTCCAGCCTGAGCTCTGAGCGTTGTGGGGACAGCATGAGTGTGGGTGTTTGGATAGATGGACGTTTGCAGGACATGAGCTGCTGACGTTCTCCCCCCAAACAAAAACCCCAAGATTGTGGGTGGCACGAGGGTGGGGAGCTGCAGTAGACAGGTGGCCTTAATGACCAGGGGTTACACTTGCCTCTGTAGCGACCTCACTCACCCTTTAGTGAAGGAAGGCGGTTGTGACCTTATCCTGGTCACCTCTGCGAGCTCACCTGTAGGACTCAACCCCAAGCCGGCCTCCTTCCCCCCACATCTGTTTTGAAGTGCTCCCGGCAGGGGTTGGTCCCTCCAGTAAATCCCCCGGGAGCGAGGTCAGGACTGTGGGCAGGGAGGTTGGCCGGCCCGCCCCCGCCTGGAGGCGCTGACCGTGACCCTCGCCCCACAGGGCCTTCGCCAAGCGGCAGCAGCAGCTGACGGCCATGAAGGTCCTGCAGAGGAACTGCGCCGCCTACCTCAAGCTGCGCAACTGGCAGTGGTGGCGGCTCTTCACCAAGGTGGGTCTGGGGGGGCTCCGTGCGGCAGAGGGACCAGCGGGCCGCACGCCGGCCTCCTGTGGGGCTCGGGCCCCGGGCTGGCACTTTGCCCCTGTGTCCCCGGGCCCAGAACTTGAGCCGGGATGGTCCTGCCCTGAGGGATCTCGAGGGGTGTGAGCTGGGGCGTGTGTCCAGCGTGGACAGCCGAGGTGCCGTGGGGCTGGGCTGGGGCGGCTCCGAGGGCAGCTCTGGGATGTCAGGGCCCCGCCTGCCCACCACGGTCCCATGTGATAGCACTGCTGCCCACCCAGGAGACTGTGGTCTGTACCCAGTGGCCCCGTCCTCCCTAGCCTTTACAAAAAAATTCTCTTGTATTTTAAAGTCGGTCAAGCTACTTTTGTTTATGGTACGTAATTTCTGGTAACTGCAAAACACTATACCAACAAAAAGGATAAATAAGAAAGTAAAAATTCACCTATAATCCCTTCAACCTTGAGCCAACATCAATATTGAATAGATGTTTCAATATTTATTCCGTTTTTTTTTAAACACGCCCATTAAATCTCTGCTGTGTAAACCATACACCTTCTTACATAGCTGAGCTTTTTGACTTGTGTAAGCACTTTTTTTTTTTGCGTTTTCCATTTAAAATTTTTTCATAAGCATAATTTTTTAAAAGTCAGCATACTGTTCCCTAGAGATGTTTCATAATTTATCTAGCTACTTTTTTCGGGCAGTGGATCTTTATCTCTTTGCTAAATTTTCACTGTTGTAAACAATGCTGTCCCGAATGTCTTCATGCACATACAGGGCTAGTTTTCCCGAAATGTAATTAGTGGGTCAGTGGCCTATGGCACACAGCACCAGATTGACTTCCTGAAAAGCTGTACCCGGGGGCACCTGCTCCGCCCGGTGGCCTGCCTGCCCCTCGCTCTCATGCCCTGGCGCTTCCCCAAGTGAGGGGAAAACCCCCAACTCTCAGCCTGGACGGGCTTCTTTCCCTGAGCTGTCTCCTCCACCTCCTCTCCTAGGTCAAGCCGCTGCTGCAGGTGAGCCGGCAGGAGGAGGAGATGATGGCCAAGGAGGAGGAGCTGGTGAAGGTGCGGGAGAAGCAGCTGGCTGCTGAGAACAGGCTCTCAGAGATGGAGACCCTCCAGTCCCAGGTGAGTGTCTGCAGACTCTGCCCTCGCGGTGCTGCCTCCTGCTGGCCACCGGGGCTGCTGCTTAGTCGCTTCATTTGTGTCTGACTCTGCAACCCACGGATTACAGCGTGCCAGGCTCCTCTGTCCATGGGATTCTCTGAGCAAGAAGACTAGAGTGTGTTGCCATGCCCTCCTCCAGGGGATCTTCCCAACCGAGGGCTCGAACCCAGGTTTCCTGCATTGCAGGCAGATTCTTTATCACTGAGCCACCAGGGAAGCCCCATAGACAAAGCATAAACTTGGCATTGAAGGAAAATCGGGGGGTAGTTTCCTCGATGCAGGATGTGATGTTTAGACATGCCTGGCAGCTTAAGCATGCTGAGAAGGAGCCTTCGCTGGGGACCAGCTCTCCCACGGGGACAGGCAGCCCGCAAGCAGCTGTCAGAGCTCACATTTCCCCCATGTTCCCGCAGCTCATGGCTGAGAAGCTGCAGCTCCAGGAGCAGCTCCAGGCGGAAACGGAACTGTGTGCCGAGGCTGAGGAGCTCCGCGCCCGTCTGACGGCCAAGAAGCAGGAGCTGGAAGAGATCTGCCATGACCTGGAGGCTCGGGTGGAGGAGGAGGAGGAGCGCTGCCAGCACCTGCAGGCCGAGAAGAAAAAGATGCAGCAGAACATCCAGGTGCCCAGAGGAGGGGCCGGGCCAGACTGGACCCAGGAGGGGAGGGGGGACGGGGCGGGCGGGGAGCAGGGACATCCCAAGTGCTGTGGGAGGACAGTTCTTGTCCTGGGGGCAGCCTTGGGGAGGTGTTATTTTTGAGGCATTTTGTTTGTTTGTTTGCTATGCTCCGTGGCTTGTGGGATCTTAGTTCCCCAACCAGGGATTGAACCCTGGTGCTTGGCAGTGAGCTTAGACTTCTAACCACTGGACCGCCAGGGAATTCCCTGGCTCATTATTTCTGACACACGTGTTAGGTGTCCATGAGACCTGCCCCCGCTGAGCATTGAATCCAATTTAATTCCCATCCTCTGTGATCACTCCGGCTGGTCTGAGGAGCGGAGGGTGGACTCTCACTAGAGGAGGCCCCTCAGAATACATGACCCTGTGTTGGAACTGGGATCTGGGGTTCTCATCCCCGCACCCCAGTTTTAAATACGTGACCCTACATGTGGGCACTGGGCCCTGACCCATCTGTTCACGGTCGCCCCGGCTTCACGGCAGGAGCTGGAGGAGCAGCTGGAGGAGGAGGAGAGCGCCCGGCAGAAGCTTCAACTGGAGAAGGTGACCACTGAGGCCAAGCTGAAGAAGCTGGAGGAGGACCAGATCATCATGGAGGACCAGAACTGCAAGCTGGCCAAGGTGAGGCCGGTGGCCGGGCCCCTATCAGCGTCTGCCAGGCCACAGATGAGAGCTGGGAATCACGTTAGAGAAGTGAGAGAGACACCGTCGGGATGCTGACCTTCATCTCTGGAGGATGGGGTGGCCAGCTTTGCAGGGCAGGATGGCTGTCTGGAAGCCTGTGACGTGGGGAGTAAGCAGGCTGTGTGGTCGCTGTTGTGGAATCAGGACTCCAGTGGTGGCCACACAAAGCAGAAAGTGAGAAGAGCAGGGGCACTTTAGGGGATGAGGAAGGGCGAGGTCACAGGCATAGAGAATGTAGCGCCTTCCTGCCCCAAATTCTCTCTGACACTCACCATCACCTGGAAGTTCTTTTTACCTGAGTAGAAAGGGATAATGCAGACCTAGGAAAGGGCTTGGACACCCTGTTTATGGGTTCCAAGGAAGCTTACCCAGCTGTTTCAGAGGAGCTAGTGACTTTCACAATGACCCCTTTGATCTGGGAAATCCTAATGCACTTGACGAGGTGTTTAAGGTCCTACCCCTCCATTCAGACCTCAGTGTCTGGGTGAGTCATGCTTGAGGAGACCCAGTGCCTTCTGCATTCAACTAACTTCTAGCTCTGACCCAACCTCGCCCCCCAGGAGAAGAAGCTGCTGGAAGACAGAATAGCCGAGTTCACCACCAACCTCATGGAAGAGGAGGAGAAATCAAAGAGCCTCGCCAAACTCAAGAACAAGCATGAGGCGATGATCACTGACCTGGAGGGTAAATGGGGAGCACAGGGACTGTTGGACTTGGGGTTGCTGGGGCACCCACCACTCGAGGACCAGATGGGCTTCGCTGCCAGGAGCTGGGGTGGCAAGCAGGTCTCTCGGGGCCTGTGGCATCCAGCCACTGCCCTCCAGACCTGAGACACGGCAGCCACTCCCTGTGAAGCCTGGTATTTTATGTAAGATTTGAAGACAAAGAGAAGCCACTGAGGACTCTGTTGGCATCTCTCCACTCTTCCTTCTCAGAACGCCTGAGAAGAGAGGAGAAGCAGCGCCAGGAGCTGGAGAAGACCCGCCGGAAGCTGGAGGGAGACTCCACCGACCTCAATGACCAGATCGCCGAGCTGCAGGCTCAAATTGCCGAGCTCAAGATGCAGCTGGCCAAGAAGGAGGAGGAGCTCCAGGCCGCCCTGGCCAGGTGAGGGTCAGAGCGTCAGGCCGGATGGCCAGTGCCTGCATTCTCGGCAGGCTTCCTGCTGTGGTTCTTGGTGCATCAGTGAACTGCGGGTATGCGCTCCACTGTTGTCTGGGAAGCTAGCTTACAGCAAAGCGTTTCCTGTTCACTGAAAGTGCAGTCTGGGCTTCTTGGTCATCTGTAATCCCTCCCAAAAGTCATCTACAAGCCTAGTCATCCAATCACAGCAGTTTTTTCTTTTATAAAATTTCATGGCTACAAGTATGCTTTTTAAAAATAGATTTTATTTGGGGGTGCATTTTTAAGTTCATAAGAAAATTGAGCAAAAGTTGTAGTGATTTCCCAAGAACCCGCCATTAGCAACTGCCCCCACAAGAGTGATACCTTTGTTACAACTCATGAATCTGCTGTGAAGTTCGTTTATCACCCTAAGTCCAGAGCACCTTTGTGTCTCTACTTTGTTGTTGTAATCATGGACTGTAGCATTTTATTTCCTTTTTTTTTTTTTTAATTTTAAAAAATGTTTAAAGCACTGAAGCTTAATTTGGAAAATGAAATTTTCCCTCTATGAGGTTTTTGAATTCTCCAAGTGGAATAGCCCTTAAGTCTTCCGGATGCCTTAGTGTCTGTGCCAAGAAGAGCTCCTAAGGGGCTATGATTGGCACCACCAGGAGTGGCTTTGGCCGCACCTCTCTAAGCCTTTTCTGCAGACTCTGCTCTCTGAAGGTGACAGCGACCTCATCCTGACGTTGGTGCTGTCTTTGGCAGAGTGGAAGAAGAAACCACCCAGAAGAACATGGCCCTGAAGAAGATCCGGGAGCTGGAATCTCAGATTTCGGAGCTCCAAGAAGACCTGGAGTCTGAGCGTGCTGCTAGGAATAAAGCCGAGAAGCAGAAACGAGACCTCGGGGAAGAGCTGGAGGCTCTGAAAACGGAGCTGGAGGACACTCTGGATTCCACGGCCGCGCAGCAGGAGCTCAGGTGTGCCTGGCGGCTGCCTGCCTAGTCACTGAGGAGGGAGGGGTGCTGCAGGGAGACGGAGGCTCTGGCCTCGGAGGGGGACCCCAGGCCTCTGCACACACACAGTGTGGCCTGTTGTCATGGAGCTTGGAAGCTCTGGGAGATAGTGAGGGACAGGGAGGCCTGGTGTGACATAGTCCATGGAGTTGCAAAGAGTCAGACACGACTTAGTGACTGAACAAGAACAGATGGAAGCTGATGGTGCCTCAGCAGCTTCTCCCTAGAATTGAAGAACCTGGCTTGGAGCTGGGCTGAGGCAAGGGTGGGCTTTAAGGCTGAAAGGCTACAGAAGTCCCTACAAGGCATGTCTGTGGGGACTTCCTGGCTCTCTAGTGGTTAGGGCTCGGTGCTTCCACTGCAGGGGGGCATGGGTTCAATCCCTGGTAGGGGAACTAAGATCCAGAATGCTTTGTGGTGCAGCCAAAAAAATAAAGATCTTAACAAATTACTCCTGGCTCCCCATATTTAGAATAAAACCCAATTCCTTGGCTAAAAGGCCTATGTTACTTTTTTTAAAGGAGAGGAAAAAAAGTGTGTCTGTGAGCCTGTGCTACAGGATGGACAGCTGAGGAGGGAAGCCAGCAGGCAGAAGCCTGCCTGGGGTGGCCAGTGCTCCCCACCAGACTCTGTGCCACCAGGGCAGCGTTGCTCCTGGGCCCTGGCCTCCCTTCTGAAGGCGTTTCTCTGTTCAGGTCCAAACGTGAACAAGAAGTGAACATCCTGAAGAAGACCCTTGAGGAGGAGGCCAGGACCCATGAGGCCCAGATCCAGGACATGAGGCAGAAGCACTCGCAGGCCGTGGAGGAGCTGGCTGAGCAACTGGAGCAGACAAAACGGGTGTGTGGCCCCCCCACCCCCCCACCCCGGGACTGGCTCCGAGGGCCGCTGTGGGCCGGGGGGAGGGCTGGGGGACCCTCATGTGTTCCAGGCTCCAGCCCTTCCTGACTGTGACTTCGGGGGAGCATACAGGTCCATCTGTGCTTCAGTGTCCTCTTCTGTGAGGGAGGCTAGTGAGAGTCTATTTCATACAATTACGTGAGGGTTGGAGTTGGTAACTTGTGACAGTGCACAGTCAGTAAGGGCTCAGTGAGTTGTTCTAGTCTTATTATTACTATTATTATCCTGTTCAACAACCTGCCAGACCAGAATGTTTCATGGAATTGGAGTGACTCTGAAACTGAAGTTTCAGAGGGCCATTGGGTCCCTTTTCTGAAGCCCAGCCCTTCTCTAGAACACTTCCAACACATGGTCAGCTGGAATCTTCGGGGAGAACCCTGGGGATGTTAACCCGGCTGGTTTCTCAGCCTGGGGACTGTGACCAGGCAGTTCCTGAGCAAGACCAGTCCTGCCTCCTGTGGTTTCCAGCTCACGGCCACCCTTGTTGGCAGCCCGAGAGGACAGAGGCTCTTCTGCATGGCAGCCTGTACAATATTTTCAGAAACATGACTGTCCCTCTGTTTCCCTTTGACTTCCTTCTGGTTCTGGGCAGATTGAAGCATTGCCTGTTCCTCTAGCATTTTTCACCCAAAGAGCTTTTGCATGTACTCAGGGTCCGGTTTACCCTTGAACTTGTCTTCGATATTGTGACTGACTTGATATAGAATAGATTGGGATTGTGTTTGTTCTGTAAACTTGGCTTTTACAAAACTTGGCTTTTATTTTTTGGAAGAACATTTCAGTGTTATGGTGAACATTAAATTTCTAAGAGGCTTTCCTGGAAGTCTAACTATGGACAGTTATAATTTCCCTCAGCCTGTAATAATAATGCTAAAATCTTAACATCAGCAATGACGATGTCTTGCCCTTGGACATTCCGTGCACCCTGTGCAGGAGGCCAGGCAGGGATGGTTTGAGAGCCAGGGGAGCCGTGGTCCTCAGAGGTGAGGCCATGCACCAGGCATCCTGTTCCAGCTGGGTGATGAGTCCACATCAGGCCTGAGCCCTCCAAGTCCATGGCCCTCGCCAGCTCGCTGCCTCCTGGACTTGCCCAGTGTCACTTTTGCTGCAGGGCAGCTGATTCTGAGACTGGCTCCACCGGCTCTTTGATGATGTTGAGAAAACCAGCCTCACGTCCCAGGCTCCCCCTTTCACGTCTTTGCTTTCTGCTCCTGCAGGTGAAAGCCAACCTTGAGAAGGCCAAGCAGACCCTGGAGAATGAGCGAGGGGAGCTGGCCAACGAGGTGAAGGTGCTGCAACAGGGCAAAGCGGACACGGAGCACAAGCGCAAGAAGGTGGAGGCCCAGCTGCAGGAGCTGCAGGTCAAGTTCACCGAGGGGGAGCGCGTGCGCACGGAGCTCGCCGACAAGGTCTCCAAGCTGCAGGTGAGGCCCCCACCGGATTGCCTGGGTCCTGGCCCCTGCTGCCAGGGCCCCTGCTCTTCTCTCTCTCTCTCTCTCTCCACAACCCGCCTCATTTGTGAGCCCCCCCGGGTTCAGCCTGTGGCTCAGGTCCAGCATGGCTGAGAGAGCCAAGGTGGGCCCCGAGCAATCCTGCTCAAGCTCACGGGGCTTTGTCTCCCGTCCACGCGTAGGTCGAGCTGGACAATGTGACGGGTCTTCTCACCCAGTCGGACAGCAAGTCTAGCAAGCTCACCAAGGACTTCTCTGCTCTGGAGTCACAGCTGCAGGACACGCAGGTAAGGGCAGCGATGGGCCCCCCGCAGCTGTTCCTACCCTGGGAGGACCCTGTGCCCACACGGTGTTAGCTGCCAGGCCTCTGGGTCTTCCTCATAGTGTCCTCCCCAGGCTCTCTGGGACCTCTTGACTCCCCTCCAGATCGTTGCCAGCTGCCCCCTGAATCTGGGGCTTGCTCCTCTCTCCCGCTGAGAGGCATGGGGACCACAAGGCCCTGACAGTGTGGGTCCTGAGCCCTGGCCCCCCTTGTCCGCTGAGCAGGAGCTGCTGCAGGAGGAGAACCGGCAGAAGCTGAGTCTGAGCACCAAGCTAAAGCAGGTGGAGGATGAGAAGAACTCTCTCAAGGAGCAGCTGGAGGAGGAGGAGGAGGCCAAGCGGAACCTGGAGAAGCAGATCTCCACCCTCCATGCCCAGGTTCGGAGCTGGCTCCCCTCAGATCACCCCGGGAATGGTGGTCGGAGCCTGCGGGCTGGGGAGCTTCTGGCTGGGTAGCCGCCTGGACCTGGAAGCACAGCCAGGCCTCCCCTGAGCTGGCCACCCTCCCTCGGAGAGCTCCTGCCCTCTCCAGAACAGGGCTTACTCCTGGGGTCCCCGAGAGAATTCAGGGATCCATGAACTTGGCTGGAGTTCATCTTCATTTCACCAGTCTCCAGCTAACCCTCAGCATTCTGTTCCCTTATGAATGTAGGCAACAAGCTGTGACGGTAGCAGTGCCTGTGGCCTGTTCAGTGGAAACCACTGGTCCTTGTGTCTGAGCTGAGGCCAGGCTTTGGGAAGGTCACTGTGCTCCTCGCTACTCAAGAGCCTGCTCTCTGCTGTGCTAAAGAAGCACACTGGTCTTAAAAAAATACCTGACAACTGTTCTCTACTACAGTGGTTTCTTGGTAGTCCTACGTATTTCGCTTTATGCCTGTTAAATCATCCTCATGGAAAGGAGGCCATGGTCTTTTCTAGACCCTTAAAGGATCTGGGGCCAAAGATAGAGAGCCCTCTTGTGGATTCTGTCTTAGGACTTAAATGTGCCTGAAGATCTGCACCAGCTCAGGGGAGGGTGCGGAGTCAGGTCCACACCTGGGTGGGGACAGGGAGCAGGTTTCTGGATGGGGACAGGGAGCAGCTGTGTGTCCAGGTGGGAGGAGGGGGCTGCAGGATGGACCCCTGTGGGCGGGGGATGCCAGGCTGCTGCCTGGGAGAGGGGAGGGGTGGAGGCTCCCTACTCTGGGCCTCAGTCTTGGTACAAGTGGCTGGTCAGGTCAGGGTTGGGTGGCCTTTCCAAGCTGACCTGCGACGTCTACCTGCCTTGGACTCTGTGTGCTAGACACCTACACTCTGTGGAACGTCCCATTTCCCTGGTCCCAGAGGAATAGAAAAGCGGCTGGGAAGCTATTTCCATAACTGAGTTGGCACCCCATAACTCTGCTCGCAGTGGCAGCCCAGCTCCCGGAGCAGGTGCCAGCTGGGTTCTCCTTACTCCTTGCTCCCACCCAGGTCACCGACATGAGGAAGAAGATGGATGACAGCGTGGGGTGCCTGGAGACGGCCGAGGAGGCCAAGAGGAAGCTGCAGAAGGACCTGGAGGGGCTGAGCCAGCGCTTTGAGGAGAAGGTGGCTGCCTACGACAAGCTGGAGAAGACCAAGACGCGGCTGCAGCAGGAGTTGGACGACCTGCTCGTGGATCTCGACCACCAGCGGCAGAGCGTCTCCAATCTGGAGAAGAAGCAGAAGAAGTTCGACCAGGTGGGTGCCGTCAGCGCATCCGTCCATCCTCCCGTCCATCTGCAGACGCCCTGCCTCGGGCAGAGGCTGTTGTCTGTCAGGCTCTGACCCTTTCCGAGAGCCCGTTGCTCATACTCATGGTGCCCGCCTGTCCCCCCAGCTCCTGGCCGAGGAGAAGACCATCTCTGCCAAGTATGCGGAGGAGCGTGATCGGGCGGAGGCGGAGGCCCGGGAGAAGGAGACCAAGGCACTGTCTCTGGCCCGGGCGCTGGAAGAGGCCATGGAGCAGAAGGCAGAACTGGAGCGGCTCAACAAGCAGTTCCGCGCCGAGATGGAAGACCTCATGAGCTCCAAGGATGACGTGGGCAAGAGCGTGAGTCCCGGGGCCTGCGGCCGGCTCTCGGGGTTGGGGGGCGGCCTCTGAACACTGAGTTAGGGCCTCACAGACACTGGAGCCGGGGACCTGGGGGCCTCGCACCCCTCTGGTCCTGACTGGGGCCCCTGGTGACAGGTCCATGAGCTGGAGAAGTCCAAGCGGGCCCTGGAGCAGCAGGTGGAGGAGATGAAGACGCAGCTCGAGGAGCTGGAGGACGAGCTGCAGGCCACAGAGGACGCCAAGCTGCGGCTGGAGGTCAACCTGCAGGCCATGAAGGCCCAGTTCGAGCGGGACCTGCAGGGCCGTGACGAGCAGAGTGAGGAGAAGAAAAAGCAGCTGGTCAAACAGGTGCGGAGGGCCTGCCCACTCCCTGGGCAGAAGCGGGCAGGAGTGCCCCAGAGTTTGGGGGCTCTTTTCTCCTTCCACTGGTCTGTGGGAGTGTCCTCTACGTCCTCGCGTCCTAGTTCTCTGCCCAGAGGTTGGTGACCTCCCTCTACCAGGGTTTTATGGTCAGTAATCCTCACTTTCCCTGGAGGCCCTGTGGACTCCCTGGGACTGGACCAAGCCCCACCTGGGCCCTGAGCTGAGGCGGTATCTTTGGGTCCATCCTGCCCCCTGAGCTGTCAGCACCTCCCCAGGTGCGGGAGATGGAGGCCGAGCTGGAGGATGAGAGGAAGCAGCGCTCGATAGCTGTGGCCGCTCGGAAGAAGCTGGAGATGGACTTGAAGGACCTGGAGGCCCACATCGACTCGGCCAACAAGAACCGGGACGAAGCCATCAAGCAGCTGCGGAAGCTGCAGGTGAGCTCAGGCTGGTCTGATCCAGCCGCACGCGGCAGCATTGGGCCCAGCACGGGCTGGACGCTGCTGGGCTGGCCTGTGAGTGCTGGGAAGTGCCACCTTGAAGGTCTTGGGTGTGGTGCAGTGAATCTGCCTGCAAGGCGGGAGACCTGTGTTCGATCCCTGGGTGGGAAAGATCCCCTGGAGAAGGGAATGGCTACCCACTGCAGTATTCTTGCCTGGAGAATTCCATGGACAGAGGAGCCTGGCGGGCTACAGTCCATGGGGTCACAAAGAGTCGGACACGACTGAGAGGCTAACACTACTACTACTATGCAGATGGAGACCCAGAGGCTGAGTGGAGACAAAATATTATAGTCAGAAGCAAACTTGCAGTAGTGAAAAATTGTTGACTTCACCTTAAACAAAGAAACAAATGTGAAGCTAAAAGTGCAATGGCGTTATAGTCACTTAGTCACTTAGTGGCAGTTTTCTAGAATAAGCCAGACATGACTCAGTCCAGCCTTAATGGACAGTGACAGAAGGTTCCAAGCTGATGAATCAGTGCAGCAGTCCAGAAACAGAACACCTGCTTGGCCTTGTCAGTAATTAAAAATAACAAGTTTAAAAAAAAAAAAAACAACCAGCTCTGAGATGCCTCATTATACCCCACAAACCAGCAACAATAACACATGTCAACATCTGGTGCTGGCAAGGCCGTGGGCCATAGATGCATTGATGGTGGTGGTTTAGCTGGTACCACCTGGCCACACACAACAAGGCTTGTATTGTACCCTTGGGCCTGGGGAATCCCAGTTTGGGATTTACCTACAAAAGAAAAGGGGGGATAAAAGTATTTCCCAAGATCTTTAGAGTTAAAATGAATCACAGGAGAACAAAGGACATAGGCTTATGTCTTGTGGTTGGGGCTAACCTGGCAGGCAGCCCTTGACCTGGAGCTTGGGATCCAAGTCAACCAGAAGTGGAGAAAGTAAACAGAAATGCAGGTGGACTAGCACACACCCAGGGCCTGACGCTGCCACAGGTGTCCTTTGTAAATCCTAACGATCGGAAGACTGTCAGTGGTGTAGGACAGAGACGCTTTGTCTTCATCCTGCCCTGTGATAACTGAGCTGAATGTGGGCGCAGGCCGAGAACCAGCCCCTGTTCCCTGCTGGTGCGGTGTCCTCTGGTGTGTGGGGGGTGGTGCCAAGCCTCTCCTCCCTGCCCCCAGGCCCAGGTGAAGGACTACATGCGGGAGCTGGACGACACGCGCGCCTCCCGCGAGGAGATCATGGCGCAGGCCAAGGAGAACGAGAAGAAGCTGAAGGGCATGGAGGCCGAGATGATCCAGCTGCAGGAGGTGGGCCGGGTGCAGTGCGCCCTCTGACCAGCAGGGGGCAGCCCAGAGCCTCCACGCACCCGCCCGAGTCACCCGGGAAGGCCTGGGCCAAGCTCCAGGCGTGGACAGGGCTGGTTCTTGTTTTCTCAAAGGTAGCCCTGCAAGGTTTCATTAAGTTGGAAGGCTCCCTGGTGGGATTAAATTGTGTGTGAATTAAACTGTCACCATTTGGGGCCGACTCCTTTGCACAAGACGGGGCTCTGTGGTAACCACCTCTGCCCACTGTGACCTGGTGCCTGGCGAGCAGGGGGCCCTCCCAGAGGCTTCCTGCTCTGAACGTCCCCTGGCGGCCTCTTGCCTCATGTGAGGCTGGTTGTGAAAGCATTCCCCAGGCTCTAGGCCATCTTCTGCAGAGAGGGTGCTGGGCCAGGTAGCCAGGCTTCCTGTCACGACTGGCTGTGCCCTCTTGCGCATGTGGGTTTCTGGCGAGGCCGCCTCAGCCTCAGGGTGAAGCCCTCTCCCCTTCTGGCTTTCAGAGCCCTGGCACCCTGGCCTTAACTCACATCTCTGTCCTGTTGCCCCTGCTTCCTGTCTCATTGGAAAGCAGAGGGACCACTGTTCCATCAGACCAGGGTGATTTCTTATTTACTACAATACCTCTGGCTTAGTTTTTAGCCTTAGATATGGGGGCTGTGTAAACATATGGTACCTAAGCTGTGACCTCAGAGGGGCTCATGAGAATGGGTGTCATGGAGGAGGCAGGGCTGGGAAAGGGGTTTGAGAAGAGGAGGCCAGGGTCTCAGAGTACTGGGAATGGAGAGGGGGTGCTGTCGGCTGTGGGGGCCCCCGTGGGTCATGTTCCGGGTTCCCACGGCAGGAGCTGGCAGCCGCCGAGCGCGCCAAGCGCCAAGCCCAGCAGGAACGGGACGAACTGGCCGACGAGATAGCCAACAGCAGCGGCAAGGGGTGAGCCGGGGCAAGCGTGGCGTGTTCCACTGGGGGAGGTGGCGGGTGTGGGGGCTCCCTGCTCCGGCTTAGCCGCTCTTACCTTTCTCCACCCTCCCCAGTGCCCTGGCGTTGGAGGAGAAGCGGCGGCTGGAGGCCCGCATTGCACAGCTGGAGGAGGAGCTGGAGGAGGAGCAGGGCAACACGGAGCTGGTGAACGACAGGCTGAAGAAGGCGAACCTGCAGGTGGGCAGCCGGGCCTCACTCCACACGGGCCCCCCAGCAGAAGCCATCCGATGCTTCTGAACCCTTCCCATTGGGCAGCTCCCTCTTCCAGGAGGGTCTGGTGATGAGGGTCCCCGCCTTCCTTGAGCTCACCAGCCCTTCTTCCCACAGATCGACCAGCTCAACACCGACCTGAACCTGGAGCGCAGCCACACCCAGAAGAACGAGAACGCGAGGCAGCAGCTGGAGCGCCAGAACAAGGAGCTCAAGGTCAAGCTGCAGGAGATGGAGGGCACCGTCAAGTCCAAGTACAAGGCCTCCATCACTGCCCTGGAGGCCAAGATCGCACAGCTGGAGGAGCAGCTGGACAACGAGACCAAGTGGGTGCCCCTCGCCCCTCACCCAGCACCATCTGCGGGCCCTCTGTGTGTCCGTCCCTGACACTGTTTCCCCCCATCCTAATGGGGCTCTCATCTTTTTCCCTGGGGCCTTTTGCTAGGGCTTTGGAGTTTGAAGAGGAGCCCATGACCCATTTCTAAAGTTGGGCCTGGTGACTCTCTCAGGGCTGAATCAGAGAGAGGTGGTGGTTCCCACTCCCTGGGCAGCCCACCTATGGGCTCAGCAAGACAGACTTCTTTAGAGGGGAAGTGAAAGTCGCTCAGTCGTGTCCGACTCTTTGCGACCCCATGGATTGTAGCCCACCAGGCTCTTCTGTCCCTGGGATTCTCCAGGCAAGAGTATTGGAGTGGGTTGCCATTCCCTTCTCCAAGGGACCTTCCCAACCTAGGGATTGAACCTGGGTCATAAGGGGCGTCATTCTTTTTTTCTAGCTTTATATATGCTCTCTGAGATGTGTCACTTCCTTGAACCTCAGTTTCCTCCTCATCTGTGAAATGGGGCTAATTCTAATGCCTTTATAAGAGCAATGATTGGGGCCTCCCTACAGGGGACAGGCCAGTGAGACCCAGACATGGGTGGCCCAGTTTGTGGATTTGTCCACCAGGCCCTCCAAAAGAGCGGATCCCCCTGAGTCACTGTATTCGTGCCTCACAGGGAGCGCCAGGCAGCCTGCAAGCAGGTGCGTCGGGCCGAGAAGAAGCTGAAGGATGTGCTGCTGCAGGTGGATGATGAGCGGAGGAACGCCGAGCAGTACAAGGACCAGGTGAGCTGGGGTGGAGCAGGGCCCTGCCCTGAGGCAGCTAAGAACGGGATATGCCACCGGTATGTGGAGGTCTGACTTGGGCCCCTGGCCTTGCATCTCCCCAGGCGGACAAGGCATCCACCCGCCTGAAGCAGCTCAAGCGGCAGCTGGAGGAGGCGGAGGAGGAGGCCCAGCGGGCCAATGCTTCCCGCCGGAAACTGCAGCGTGAGCTGGAGGATGCCACTGAGACGGCGGATGCCATGAACCGCGAGGTCAGCTCCCTCAAGAACAAGCTCAGGTGAGCCCCGCCAACCGCCCTCCTCCCCACCCCACCCCCTCACCCACACCCGCCCTGCTGCTTGACCCTTTCTCCTCCAAAAAGTTCCTTTGTCCTGAAAAGCAGAATTCTGACCATGAGGCTCTTGTAAACTCAGTCCCCTTTCTCAGCCCTGTCAGTGGGCAGGGCACTTTCTGATGCCAGAAAGGTGCTTTTCAGAGAGCCCTTCCTGGTTCTTCGGCCTCCAAGGCTGCAGCCCAGCCTTTTTAATAATCTCTCTGGGTGATTGATTCCCATCCTGTCTGAAAAGTCTGCTCCTGTCACAGTCTTTAAACCCGATGAGAATGTTCTCAGGTTTTGTGAACTAGAAGTTGCTCAAGGCCACCCACCCAGCTAGTCCCTGGCACAGCTCAGGTCAATCTTCCAACCCTGATCAGGTGGAGAGGGCTGCTTGGCGTTTCTCCAAGGAGTGTTCTGATCAGGCAGCATGAAATGGTTGAGGGAGAGGGCCTTTTTGGTCGAGATTCTCATTGCTGACCTCCTTTTCCCAGTGATCCTTTTTTTTTTTTTTAAAGCATAAAAGCAACAGTCTAGTCAGTGTGTATGTTGCTGGTTCTCCTATCCCGGGCTGGAGGAGATGCCTGCTTGTGTACACTGCACTGTCGGCCAGTGGCTCCTGGTCTCCCCTGTTTGGTACCAAGTGTGACCAGAGGTGGTGTTTTGCAGAGCTGGCTCCGTCTGCTCTTGCGCCTCCTTCTGTTGTTCAGTCGCTCAGTCGTGCCTGACTCTTTGTGACCCCATGGACTGTAGCCCACCAGGCTCCTCTGTCCGTGGGATTCTGCAGGCAACAATACTGGAGTGGGTTGCCATTTCCTTGTCCAGGGGATCTTCCCCATCCAGGGATCGAACCCGTGTCTCCCATATTTCCTGCATTGGCAGGTGGATTCTTTACCACTGTGCCTCCTTTTAATCAGCCTTTACTACCTGACAGTTTTTTGCTGGTGTTTGGGCTGAAAGCAGGAAGCTTCAGTCACCCCCTTTTCGTGAGCCCTCCTGCCCTGCCCCCAAAGCCCCCCATTGCTTCTCCCCGTGGGATGTCAGGAGCTAGTCTTCCTCTGAGGTTGCTTTGCAACACATGAGTTGTGCTGTGGCCGCCAGGCCAGCCCTGCTAACCTCTGCTTCTGCCCCCAGGCGTGGGGACCTGCCGTTTGTTGTGCCCCGCCGAATGGCCCGGAAAGGTGCCAGCGACTGCTCGGACGATGAGGTGGATGGCAAAGCCGACGGGGCTGAGGCCAAAGCTGCCGAGGCCAAAGCTGCCGAGTAACCGGCTCTTCTTCTCCTGCTGCCCGGAGACGGACATCGGTGACTCCTCCTCCCCTCCCCAGCCCCCACAGCACCCCCTCCTCCCTCTTGGGACTGCTGTGACTGTGACCCCACCTTGTCCCCCCAGGCCGGGGACCTCAGGCCCACCTCACCACCCCGCCCGTCCCCCAGGCCTCCCTGAGGGCGTTCGGCTTCCTCTGCTGCGGCCCCCCTGCTCCCCTCCCACCCCCACCCCGAATCTGATACCAAAGAGTCAGGGTCCTGGGCCCGGGCCCAGGGACAGAGCGACCAGCCGGATTTCCCGCCCTCTCGCCACAGAGCACAAGATGGTGAGGTGAGGAGGGCAGGAGCAGGCCTCCGGGGATGGGCAAGAGAGTTTTCTATGAATCTATTTTTCTTCAGACTAAGGAGTTTCGCTAGCCCAGCGCCCCAGAAGAGTTGTCACCTCCCGCCGCCTCCGCCACCAGCTCTTCCCTCTCTCCTTTGCTGTTGGCAATCACACTCGGTGACCTCACACCCTCTGCCCCACCGGCCCCCTGCTCCCGTGGACTCTGGGTGGTCCAACATGAGCGGACCCAGGGGGTCCACCTCTGTGCAGGGCACAGGATGCCAGGGGCGGGGAGCGAAGGGCCTTCCTCCCCACCCCGCTGGGCAGCGCCACTGTCCCCTTCCTGCTTCTCTAATGTCTCAAGTGCAATGACGACCCCTTCCCCTCCCTGGCCCAGGGCAAGCCATCCCTGCCGCAGCGGGGCTGTTTGGCCGAGCAGGCAGGGCCTAGGGGCCAGGCTGGAAAGGCCAGCAGTGGCCTCTCTCAACACTCTTGGGGACCAAATATATTTAATGGTTAAGGGACTTGTCCCGAGTCTGACAGCCAGAGCAGTGGAAAGGGCCAGGACTGGGCCCGAGGGTAGTTGATCAGCACCGTTGACTCAGTATAACTCAAGACGCTGCCGTCTGCACAGACATTTTTAAAAGAGAAAGAAAACATTGTTGTCTTTTCTCCCTCTCACTGTAATAAGTGATAAAATTCCCAGTCTTTATCACTGCCTTTCCTTCAGAAGCACGTCTAGAAGAGAATAGCTTGTCCTACACTGGTCTACACTGGTGGCTGAATTTCCTTGTATTCCTAACTATTTTGTATATGCTGCATTTAGACTTACTTATGGCAAAGAAGGCATTTTTTTTTTCTTTTAAGGAAACAAACTCTCAAGAAATCATGAAGATATATTAAAGCTACATATGCCTAAAAAGCTCTGAATTCAGGTCCCAGTCGCTGTCACAAAGGAGTGGACAGAACTCCCACCCCCGCCCTTTTTTATATAATGAAAGTGCCTTAGCATGGTTGCGGCTGTCACCACTACAGTGAGCTGGTTTACAGATGTTTTCCACTGAGCGTCACAATAAAGAGATCCTTGTGCTACGAGCCACGTGTCTGGGGGCTGTCTGTGCGCTGGAGCAGGTGGCCTAGAAGGCACTGTGTCTGGGCCCCTGGAAGGGACTGTGCTTTAGTTCTGCAGCAGGTAACGTCCTTTGTGTGATTTCCGGAAGCTTCCAGGAGTGCAGCACGGTTGGGGCCCAGGCTTTAATAGGGGGTGGTGGTCATGCAGAAAGGCAGGCTGGCCAGATTCAAGGATGCTACAAATGTCTTATAAATCTTGGCTCCTTTCAGTTACTGAGCACCTACTACGTGCTGGACACTGAGCTGGCTCAGGGGATAGAGATGCCAGCTTCTAGGAGGTTCCTTAGTCATCAGACAAGGCAAAGCCTGCCCTTTGGAGGTTCGTCCTGGGGCTGTAGAAGCAGGAATGAGGGAGTTGGTGCCTCAGCCTGTGGGTGCTGGGGCAGAGGCTATCCATAGGACTGTAGCTTTTGTTCCTTCATTCTTTCAACAAAGGCTGGGTGTAAACCAGGCCCGTCACCAGGCACTGGGAGTGTGAGGGCAGTAAAGACAGATGTCCCTGCAGTTGCAGGCAAGAGGGGAGGGAGAAAAAGGCTCTCCTTAGAGAAGGGATTGGGCTTGCACTTGATTCAAGGTGTGGACTCTAGCAGCCTATCTGCACGCAGGCCCCCTCTCCCCCTCAACCCAGGTCACTGTTTGGCCGGCCTGGTTGCTCAGGAGAGCTGCAGGCTCCTAGACCGGATGCTTGCTAGGCCTCCAGCAGCTGACCTGTCCAGCTTCTGAGCAGGTGTACTTTCAGGCCCTGGGAAGGGAGTGGCAGGAGGTGATGGGAGAGGTGGGTGGGGGCCAGCACTGGAGTCTGGGGCCCTTCTTCCTGTCAGCGGGGCCCACTCCCATAGAAGTTCTGGGGTCCCTCCCTGCCTCTCCCAGCTGGTGGAGGCTGCAGCGTTCCTTGGCTGTGGCTGTACGCCTCCATCCTGCCCCTGTCTCTTCGTGGCCTTCTCCACCGACTCTCTGTGTCTCTTATAAGGATGCTAGTTACTGGATTTAGGTAATCAATGTTGATCTCAAGATATTTCACTTAAAGGATTTTCAGAGACCTTTTTCCACCTAAGGTCAATACACAGTTGCAGAGATTAGGTCATGGACATACTTTTTGGGGAGCCGCCATTTAACTCACTACAGGACCCACAAATGTTAGTTCTCCCCCTTAAGGGCCTGTGGATTGGCTGTTCTCCTTGGGCATGGGAAGTACTGGACGGTGCCCACGTCTGCACATCAAGGGGAGGGAGCAGGCCCCAGGGCTACCTGACCACCCACCATGCCCGAGCATGAGAGCCCAGATTCCAAAGTCCCCTGTGGAAGGGAGGGGTCCTTGCTCCCTCTCCAGGCATCCACGTGTGTCTGTGGAGCCTAAAGCATGCTAATGCCGCCCCTCATCCAGCCTCTCTTGTTCCCCCTGCGCATCCCTCCTCGCTGCTGGCCCTTGAAGTGGACCGTCCACCCTGGTTCCCACAAGTGCTCACCTCTTCATTTGCCTCCACTGAGCCATCAACTTTCCCACTGGTCTCTGATTGCTGGTGTTAGAGACTTCATCCCTAACTCTGCTCAGTTGCTTATTTTTTCCAGAAAATTCCAAATCTTGCATCCAGACTATGGTTATGAGCACAAAGGCTGGCTTCTGCACATGGTTGCCAAGTGTCTGGCTCAGTGGTTCTGTGCTGAGAATGTGAATCCAATGTGTTAAGTGAAATACACTGCACCAGGCCCTCTGTACACAAGTGAAACCACGAATCACAAAAGAAGAGGGTAGACCTTATCACCTAGATTCCATCTTATTTTTCCTGGGGACCCTAGTGGGCTTTGCCAGTGATACTGGTGATTTTTGGTATTGGAAGAGTCTGTTTTCAGAAGTTAGTTTATCGGTTAAATCTTGACTACTAATGGAAATGAAAGGATGGGCATGTGGATAATTAAAATCGATGAACCGCTGGAAGGGAGTCAAGTTGGTAAGGTAGAATGACCTTGAACTCATCTCCTCTCAGGAGCACACCAAAAATCACAACTAACTGCTAAACAACTATTGATAAAAAAAAGACTGGAATCTACACACACACACACACAAAAATTATACACCCAAAGACCTAAATTAGGAGAAATCACGAGACAGTAGAAGGCGTGCGCTCACAATATAGTCAAATCCCATCTCACCCAGGTGAGCACATCACAAACTGGAGACTAATTATATTGGAGAAGTCCTCCTTCAGGAGCGAGAGCTCTGAGCCCTACACCAGTCTCCCCAGCATGGGGGTCTGGCACCAGGAGGAAGAACCTCCAGATCATTTGGCTTTAGGTCAGTGGGGCTTGATTGTAGGAGCTCCACAGGACTGAGGGAAAGACTCCACTTTCGGAGGATGCACACAAGATGTCACACACCAGGACCCAGGGCAAAAGCAGTGACTCCATAGGAGCCTGGGCCAGACCTGCTGGTCTTGGAGGATCTCCTGGGGAGGTGGGGGGAGTTGTGGCTCTCTCTGGGGTCATAAAATCTGGTGGTGCACATAGCGGGGAGTGTTCACCTATGTGAACTCACTGCAGGCAGGTATCTCGGGTCCTTGGCACTGAGACCTGATCTCACCCTGCTACTAGAAATCCTCAGGCCAGACAACCAAAAGGTTGGGAACACAGGCCCACCCATCAGCACACAGGTTTCCCAGACTTCCTGAGCCCACAGCCACCTCTTGACACAGCACTGCCCACCAGAGGGCCGAGACCCGGCTCCACTCAGCAGGGGGCAGACACCGGCCCCTCCCTGCAGGAACCCTGCACAAACCTCTCCACCAGCCTCACCCACCAGGGGGCAGACGCTGGCACCTCCCTGCAGGAAGCCTGCACAAGCCTCTCCACCAGCCTCACCCACCAGGGGGCAGACACCAGAAGCAAGAAAACAGATCTTGTAAGTGAGTGTGCAAACGCAGGTCAGAACTACCTGCACCAGCTAGCTCCTGGCCCTTGGGTGACGAGAGGGGAGTGTACTGCTGGGACTCTGGACATCTACAAAGGGCCAATTCTCCAAAGCTGAGAAGCGTAACTCACCCACTATATACAAGTAGAAATTGAAACAAAATGAGATGGCAAAGAAATATGTTCCAGATGAAGGAACAAGATAAAATCCCAGAAGAACGAAGTGATGTGAAGATAGGCAATCTACCCAAGAAAGAGTTCAGGGTGATGATTGTAAAGATGATCCAAGAACTTGGGGGAAAAAAAGGATGAAGAGAATGAGAAGTTACAAGAAATTTTTTAGCAAAGAATTAGAAAAGATAAAAAACAATCAGAGTTGAAAAATATGATAACTGAAATGAAAAATACACTAGAAAGAATCAATAGCAGAATAAGGCAAAAACAAACAAACAAACAAAAAAACCGAATCAGTGAGCTGGAAGAGAGAGAGAAACCACTGCTGTGAAGCAGAATAAAGAATGAAAAGAAATGAGAGTTTAATGGACTTTTGGGACCATATTAGATGGATCAACATTTGCATTGTAGGGTTCCCAGAAGGAGAGGAGAAAGGGCCTCAGAATATATTTGAAGAGATAACAGCTGAAAACTTCCCTAACATGGGAAAGGTAACAGTTACTCAAGTTCAGAGTGAAACATAACTCACCCACTATATACATAAAAATACAAATTTCAGAAATTTAGAAATAGTCCCATACAGGATTAACCAAGGAGGAACATGCTGAGACACATAATAGTTACACTGAAAAAAATGAAAAACAGAGAAAATATTAAAAGCTACAAATAATACACAAGGAGGACGTCCCCGATGGTCCGATAGATTAGAATCTGCTTTCCCATGCAGGGGACGTGGTTTCAACCCCTGCTCTGGGAAGATTCCACTTGCTGTGGGGCACTGAGCCCGTGCCCCACAAGCACTCAGCCCACGCTCTGTAACAAGAGAAGCCACTGCAATGGGAAGCCCACACACCACAATGGAGAGTAGCCCTTCTCTCTGCAACTGGAGAAAGCCTGCATGCAACAACAAAGACCCAGTGCAGCCAAAACAACAGCAATAACAAAGTTTAAAAAAGAAAGCACAGCCCTGCTGTCAAGGAGCCACAGTCTGAGGGGAGACAAGGGAGAGACAGACCTGTTTCAGGATGCATCACTATGAGAAAGAATATGTGTATACTAGGGAATATTCATAAGGCTATCAGCTAATTTTTTAGCAGACAGCCTGCAGGCCAGATGGGAGTGGCACTGTATATTTTAAAGTTATGATAGGGAAAACCTACAACCAAGGGTACTCCTCCCAGCAAGGCTCTGATTCAGATTTGTTGGAGAAGTAAAAATCTTCACAAACAAGCAAAAGCTAAAAGGATTCATACCAACAATCCAGCTTTACAACAAATACTAAAGAATTTCTCAAGGGAAAAAAAAAGACCACAATTAGGAATCAAGAAAAAATATGAAATGGAAAAGCTCACTGGTAACTGCCAACATACAGTAAAGGCAGGAAACTATTCACATATCATATTTGATATCAAAACAAATAATCATGATAGGAGAAGGGTACAAATGCAAGGTATTTAAATGAATTTGAAATTAAGAGACCACCTTAAAATGATTATATATATACAGACTGTTATACCAAAACCTTAGGGTAATAAATCAAAAATCTATAATGAGTTTGCACACAAAAAAGAAAAAAGAATCAAAACACAACACTGAAGACAGTCATCAAATCATAAGAGAACAAAAGAGGAAAAGGGGAAAGAAAGACCTATTAAATTCAAAACAACAAAATAAGAACACTCATCTCAATAATTACCTTGAATGTAAACTGATTAAATGCTCCACCAATAGACACAGATTGGCTGAATGGATTAAAAAGTAAGACCCATATTTATGCTGTCTACAAGAGACCCACTTCAGATCTAGAGACACATATGGACTGAAAGTGAGAGGATGGAAAAAGGTATTCTATGCAAATGGAAAGCAAAAGAAAGCTGGAGTGTGGGGGCTTTCTTGGTGGCTCAGTGGTAAAGAATCTGCCTGCCAATGCAGGAGACACAGGTTCAGTACCTGATCCGGGAAGATCCCACATACTGTGAAGCAACTAAGCTGGTGTATCACAACTATTGAGCCCTAGAGAGTCCGAGAGCCCACTGAAGCCCGTGTGCCCTAGAGCCTGTGGCCCCCAACAAGAGAAGTTGCCACAGTGAGAAGCCTACACACCACTAGTGAGTTGTCCCCACTCGCTGCAACTAGAGAAAAGCCCACACGGCAACAAAGACTCAGCACAACCAAAAGTAAAAGAAACGAATAAATAGAATTATATACATATAAAAAAGAAAGCTGGAGTAGTAATACTCATATCAGACAAAATAGCCCTTGAAATAAAGACTGTTACAAGAGACAAAGAAGGACACTACATATGATTTTAAAAAATTTTTATTTTGTATTGAGGTATAGCCAATCAGCAATGTTGTGATAGTTTCAGGTAAATAGCAAAGGGATTCAGCCATACATATACAGGTATCCATTCTCTCCCAAACTCCCCTCCCATCCAGACTGCCACATAACATCCAACAGAGTTCTGTGTGCTATGCAGTAGGTCCTTGTTGGTTATCCATTTTAAATATAGCAGTGAGAAGGACACTACATATGATTGAGGATTCAATCCAAGAAGAAGATATAAGAATTGTAAATTTATACGTACGCAATGCAGGAGCACCTCCATATATAAGGCAAAAGTTATCAGACATAAAAGGAGACACTGACAGTAACAAAATAATGTGTGTGTGTGTTAGTAGCTCAGTCGTGTCTGACTCTTTGTGACCCCATGGACTGTAGCCCACCAGGCTCCTCTGTCCATGGAATTCTCCAGGCAAGAATACTGGAGTGGCTAGCCACTCCCTTCTTCAGGGGATCTTGCCAACCCAGGGATCAAACGTGGGTCTCCTGTATTGCAGGCAGATTCTTTACCATCTGAGCTAGTAGGGGTACTTTAACACTCCACTTACACCAATGGACAGATCATCTAGATGGAAGATTAATAAGGAAACACAGGACTTAAATGGCACATTAGACCAGATGGACTTTATAAAGCCTCCTGTCTGAAAGCAGCAGAAAATGCACTCTTTTCAAATGTACATGCAGCTGTCTCCAGGGTAGATGGAGACAAATGCTGGCTTACAAAACAAGCCTTGGTAAATTTAAGAAAGCTGAAATCATATCAAGCATCTTTCCAACCATGACACTATGATACTAGAAATCAGCTACAATAAATAAACTGCAAAAAACACAAACATGTGGATTTTAGCCCTGGTATGTTTCACTCAGACTTTCCACTGGGATCACTAAAACATCAATATATTTGTACCATTTTTCAGATGAGAAAACTGAATACTGTGACAAGCCCCTCCCTGAGACTACTTTAGTTGAATAAGGACCTGCAGCAGAAACAAACTCCTGGTCCCTGTGGCCTGCTAGATGAAGGTCAAATCCTATGGGTCCCTCCCTTGACCCTCTATGCTCATCATAACCCTGCCCCAGCCCATTTGTCCCACCTCATCTCCTGCTGTTCTGGCCATCACCCCAGTAGGCCACCCCCTCTTCTTGTCTCCACACTTTCATGCTGCAATACTTTGGGTCAAGTGGAAAAAGGTCAGGTAGAAGAACCAGGTCCAAATATCCACTCTATTACCGGCTGTGTGACCTTGGGCAAGTCGCTTAACCTCTCTGAGTCTCCTTTTTCTCAGCTGTAAAGTGAAGAAAGGTCTAAAAGGCCCAAGTCTCAGCCTAGCACCTGCCTGCCACACTGTAGACTAATTAACGTGAATAATTGAAGGAAGGAAGAGGGGTATTTACTGTGCCCCCAATGAGTGCCAGACCTGTGGAGACCCTGGGGATAGTGTGGTGAACTGGCAGACAGAGTTGTTGCCTTTCTGGAGATTTTTCTCAAATGGGCTGCAGATGTGGTTAATGGCAGCAGGAAGTGAAGTAGCTGGGGCTTTGTAACTCTAGGCAGGATTTCTCCTGAGCTGATGGCCTTGGGCCAGGGCTGAGGGTGGGAAGCACCCTAATGTCACAGCAGCGGAGAGGAGGCTTTGAACTGCACAGCCCTCCCACCCCCTCCCCACCCCATTCACTCAGCTTCAATGGTGGGAGCCTGAATCTGCTTTTCAGGCTTCCCTGGTTCTCCCTGGCAGCATGAGCACTTAGCAATTGGAGGAAGCAAGGCTGGGGGCCTTGCAGAGAGGGCCGGTGAGAGGAGAGGCCTTTAGGCGTCACCCGTGCAGTGAGGCCCAGCCCAGTGGCCCTTGGCAACACCCCAGCCTCAAGTGGGCCCCTTGGCAGGAGGACCTGGCTGGGCCTCTCTCCGGCCACTCTCTGTGGGACGCAGGGCTGAGCAAACGAGCCCCAGTCTCTGGTCCTGTCTGAACTCTCCGCCTGTCTCTGCTTCTCAAACCCACGCACACTTGATCATAAAATGAGCAGGTGGGACAGGGAGGAGGTCAAGGGTTAACCAGAGGCCCCTCAGCAATCACTTCAGGTGTCCACTGTTTTCTTCTGAAACCTTGGGAATTTTGCTTTCCACTCTCTGGTACATCAGAGTCTGATTTCCTAGAACCCGATTCCCTCCCCTCCTGCCACCAAGGGCCGGAGTACATCTGACGGCAGAGAGGGTCCCCTTCCTTTCTAGCATGGCTTCCCTCAGGCCCTGGCACAGTCCCTGTCCCCACAGACACGCTCCCCACTCCTTAGAAGGCAGCCTTCCCGTCCTCTCCTCCTGGATCGTACCCCCCACCGTGTCACCAACGTCCTCTGAACGCGACCTCCACTCTGTACCACAGCCATTTGTTTCTCTGGCCGCCTCAGCCTCCATGGTGGCCTCTCCCGAGGGCGGAGACACAGACTGCCTCCCTCTGTGCCCCCGGCCCTCAGCACAGGCATAGGCCTGAGGTGGACCACGCAGGGAAAAATGAGAGAATGAATGAATGAATAGGAAGGGCGATGGCCACTCAGGGGCTGTTGTCAGCTTTCCAGAGATGTCCACACCCTAATCCGGGAAATCTGTGAACATGCTGCCTCAAAAAGCAAAGGGTTCCTTGCAGGGGTGTTTACATTAAAGATCTGGAGATAGGAGGAAATTCTGCCCTGGACTGCAGATTTGTCCTAGACCTGAGTTTTGCCATCCCTTCCTGACAGCCTGCCTGGCAGACTTCAGACCTGTCTGGCCCTCCCACTGCTGCAGAAGCCAGTTCCTCACCATCAATCCATCCATCACTCAGTATTGTCCACTGAAGGAAGGCACAACCTAAACGTTGAGCATTACTTTATATTCATTCAGTGACCTTACTGAGACTAGTCCAATAGCCAGTCTCTCGGGAGCTCTGCAGGGCTCTTCCAAAGAGGTAAAGGAGGAGACAGGACATATAGGAGTTTTCGCTGAAAAAAGAAATATCCCCCAATCCCCTCTGGAAAAACAACCCAAACAAACATGTAGTAGAACATCAAATAATTACTGCTAATCAAAAATTTATGGTTACCGAAGGGGAAGGGGTGTGGTGAGATAAATTAGAGGTTTAGAATTAACGGATAAACACTACTGTATATAAAATAAATAACTGAGAAGGACCTACCATATAGCACAGGGAACTATATTCAATATTTTGTAATAACCTATAAGAGAAAAGAATCTGAAAAATACATACTCTTTGTATATATACATAACAGAATCACTGTACTATATACCTGAAACTAACATGATCTTGGAAATCAACCATACTTCAATTTAGAAAACTCGATGAACACAGAAGCTAGAAAGTTCTGTTTGTTTTCTGCCTGGGGTCCCCTTGAGGTGATGTAGATCTTTGGTGAAACGCTCAGAGGGGCACCACGGAGGGATGCAGAAATCAGAGGAAGAGAGGTCATACGTGATGTTATGTCACAGCCTCTCCCCTCTACATGCCAACAAAGGACAGACAGAGCAAGAGGTCGGGGCTGGTGTCATGAACTGGGCTCCCTGATCATGTGATTGTTGGGCAAATAAAAAGGTGTTGGTTTCCTATTAAGCTTTTTAAAAATAAATGCAGAGGAAGCAGATCTAGAGACATGAACAAATTGGTGACACTTATTCTGTATTTTTTAAAAAAATACTTTTTGAACAGTGGTACTTGAAGCTTTGTGACTCATCTTGAGCCAAGAGGGAGAAGTTAGGGAAGAAAATGACATGTTTTGAATACAAGAGGATTTAAGGATTTCTCTTCCTTTGGGAAAATGGCATAGTCCAGACAATAGCCTAAAACAAGTCAGGAGACCAGCCCAGTTTCCCCCTCTGTCTCGCTTCCCCTCTAAGAAGGTACCTTCTTCTCTTGGCCCCGCACATGTCCCTGCTCCCTACACTGCCCTGGTAGGGGCCAAGTCCAGCCCTCCTGCAGACTCTCATAGTTCCGGGTGAGCTCTTCCAACTTCTTCTGCAGCTCCGCGGCCAGGTGCCTCATCCTTTCTGCTGACTCTGTCTTTGCCCCTTCATGCAAGTGCTTTGCCTCTTTCACCAGTAAGGCCACATCCATCAGGAGGGCAACACCTGCCGTGGCTGCACCCACGATCCGGGCGCTTTTGGTCATTGCCAGAGCCGTACCTCCAAATGCTCTCTGCACCTGCTTGCCTCTTTGGATGGAGACTCGCCCCGTAGTCATGAAGCACTTAGCGTGGGACGCTAAGCGAGGGTTGACTTTGGCCAGCTTGATGGCACGAACATTTTTCCCAATGCCTTGCAAGGCTTGGATGAGGTTCTTTGTAGAGGAAACAATCTGGGTTGTGCTTTTATGTAAAACCTCTGCAAACGCCCCCTCTTCATTGATATCTGTTGGCACAAGGCGACTGGCTTCGGTTTCTGCTGATGACCTGCTTACGTGTTCCACAATGCTGGTGGACACGCTGGTCACAGCAGTCGCCGCTCCCAGCCCTAACCCAGTGGCCGAGAGTCCCAGACTGATGCCTGCTGTCACGGGTGCCAGAGCCAGGCCAAGGATGGTCAGGACGCCAGACACAGCGCCGGCAGAGGTGGCCACCACGCTGGAGATGGTGCAGTCCCTGTGTACCTTGTCGACCTTGTCTGCCAGCGCATGGAGCTTTGCTATGCTGTCCTCCAGCTCCTGTTTCACCCGAGGAAATTCCTCCAAAAACCGCTTCCTGTCCAGCTGGTCCTGTTGTGGCCTGTGTTGGTCCTCCTCTACCAAGTCTGTTTTCAGCTCCAGCAGCTTTTCATGTAGTGCATCTGTCTCTTCCCTGTAACAGTGAACATCAAGGGACTCCATAAAATAGGCTTGACAAGAGCTATCCTGTGTAAACCACAGATATTTTATTATAAATCACAAGGAAAGAATTTTACAAATGTAAAATGTTTTTCTACATTAAACATGTTTGGACATTGTAGACGCTCCATATACTTATTCTGTCATGGGAAAAATCAGCAAAGGTCATCTTAGAATATACTTAACTTCAGAGAGGTATTTGATAAAGAGGCCTCAGAGGCAGGTCAACACCAACACTTCCAAAGAGTTTTTAGAGTGGGAACGCCACAGAGAAACAAAGAGAAGCGGGATTGGAGGAGAAAACCTTCATTCAAGGGCCTCAGTGTCTAGTGAGGAGTCAACCTGCTCTTTGCCCTTGGCTACTGGAAAGTGGTCCTTAAGCCCTAGAATATTCTGGCTGATAGGAGTGTCCTCCTCTGCCTGGGACTTTAGACACTGGACAGTCTGACAAAGTGACATAATGGGGCCTTGGGTGACGTGGTGTCAGTTCTCACCTCTGGAGGAGCTGAACTCTAGGGCATTAGTCTGACCTCTGGGTAGGGGCTGGAGAAAACAGGTCAGGATACCTTGTTGTTAAAAAGGGTGAGGGTCCCTGGTGGGCAGTGTTCCGTATGTCCTGCCACACACTGAATACAGCACAGTAATGCATCCTGATGAAAATGGAAGCTTTGTGTGTGAAACCTACCCAGACTCTGTCCTCTGGCTGATGGGAACATTCATCCTTCCCTGTAACAAACTGTAACTGGGATCATGAAGCTTTCAGTGAGTTCTGTGCATCCCTCTAGGGAATTCTCAGACCTTCGAGTAGCTTTGGGAACCCCCAAACTTGCCATTGATGTCAAATGTAAGGACAGTCCTGGGGACTGTGCCCTTGCAATTTACAGATTGGCTAACTCTGTGTACACAGAATTTTTTTAAACACATTACTCAGAGCTATAAGGACCCTTAAAGGTCATTTTGCCTGGCATCTGCTCTCCCTCAAGCCTGATAACATTGGCCTTCCCAGTTGGAGGTCACTGGGTCTATCCACTGTCCCAGCTGATAGAGAACCAGGAGATGTGCTGTGAGCCTGTTTCCCTGGGACTCTCCAGCACATCTCCCTGACTCCTGACTCATCACCCAGCACCCTGACTCTCAGGGGTCACCAGTCTAACTCACACTTTACCTGTGACAACTTCAACTGCCTGCCCTCCAAGGCTGTGTACAACTTTATGGAACTTCTAAAGATTCAAGAGACATGAGGAAACACCCATCTGAACGGCTGAGCCTGAGGAGACCGGCACTTGCACAGCTGGTGGAGGAAGCATTTTCCTCTTGGTGGGGATGCGTGAGGCTCCTCAGAATCCCTCAAATGACACACAATCACAGCCACTCACTGTGACCCTGGAGGGCCCCCTGAGCCACACGGCCTTCCACTGTCGGGGCAGCTCCATGTAGACTAGAAGTTGGTCCCGGATGAAGGGAGAAGCCAGGTCCCAGGCAGGGTGTGCAGTCAGGGTTACTCAGGGCCCTCTAGCCCAGCATGGGGGGATCCCGTCAGGGAGAGAAGAAATGTCCCCCCTCCCACTCAGGGGACCTCTGCTAGGGTCACAACCCCTTCGGTTTGTGTCCTTGAGGCCCACTCTCCTCACTCTAGTCCTGGCCCTGCTGCCCAAGCCTGCCTACTAGTCCTCCAACTTGGACCCTCTGCTCCACCCTGACTGTGGGTCTGACCCTGATGCAGGCCTCCCTGGGCCTTTGGACGAGATGATTGCATTTGGTTCCCCACCTCTGACCCTGCAGTTCACTCTGAGGCCATCACCACAATTCATCAGATTGAACTGCTATTCCCATTGGACACAGGACAGATCTGAGGCTCCAAGACATAAGCCCAGAGCCCCAGAGCTGGGCAGGACTAGAGCCAGGACCCCACCAGCTCCATTCAGTTCCTCTCCAGCCTCTCTGCCGTATGGGGCAGCAGGATCTTGCAGGGCTGGTACAGTTCCTAAGATGGGGAATGAGAGCACTCTAGTCAGAATCTCAGGAACACAAAGTGATGCTGGTGTCAGGATTTTCTGACTTATCCTAAATAGGGCCCCACCTGGTTTTCATCACCAGGAAAAAGGACCTTGGCCCCTGTCTCTTTCCAAAAAGCTTATTTTAAAAGTTAACATTGAACACCTACTCTGTGGGCTTCCCTGGTAGCTCAGCTGGTAAAGGATCTGCCTGCAATGCAGGAGACCCCAGTTTGATTCCCGGGTCAGGAAGATCTCCTGGAGAAGGGATAGTTTACCCACTCCAGTATTCTTGGGCTTCCCTGGTAGCTCAGACAGTAAAGAATCTGTCTGCAATGCAGGAAACCTGGGTTACATCCCTGGGTTGGGAAGATCCCCTGGAGGAGGGCGTGGCAACCCACTCCAGTATTCTTGCCTGGAGAATTCCATGGACAAATAGCCCGGTGGGCTACAGCCCATGGGGTTGCAAAGAGTCAGACAGGACTGAAGCAACTAATCACCACACAACACACCGACTCTGTCAGTCATTACAGAAGCACTTTGCATGCATGACCTCAGTGTCCTCACAATAAAACTGAACAAATGAAGAAACGAAGGCCAAGAGTAGATCGATAACTTGTCCAAGGCCATGTAACCTGCCCCCTTCTTTGCACGTTTCATCTCTTCTCAACCTGAGACCGTTCACTACCAGAAAATGACACGGAGGAAACTTTCCTCATAGAATCTTAAGAAGGAACATCCTCGACCCCCAACCATAGTCCTGCCTGGAGGAGGTGTGCCTGCCAGGAGGAAGCTACCCTGGTGCAGGGGGATACAGGTGACATTTCTGATGCATCCGTGCATGTTACCTGGACAAATCAGCCTCAGCCACAAAACTCTCCCAGGCTTCCTCTTCAGTGAGCAGGAGTTCCAGCTGTTCTCTGCTCACTGTGTCCTGCAAATACTGAATGATATCCTCAAAAAAGTTTTCACTCTCTAGATGGAAAAAAAATAAGATTAGAGGAAATAATGACAGAATCTAAATGGTATTGAGTATAAACTGGTTAATCTTCCTGGGTAGCAGTCATTCGGGGTTCCTGTTGATGGATTCACCTGGGGTTACGGGTGGACTGTATCCACCTCCTATCCAATTCATAAGTTGAAGCTCAAACTCCCCACCCCCCATGACTAGTAGAAGATGGGGCCTTTAAGGAGATCATTATAGTGAAATGAGGTAACAAGTGGGGGGCCCTAATCCAATAAGATTGGTGTCCTTATTTGAAGAAGATACCAGATATCTTCCTCCCTCTCTTTCCTGCAGCATAAAGAGCTGTTAATTTTTCTTACTTATTCTGCTTCACTAAGAGTGAAAGGAATCCAGGGTATACATGGAAGGAATCCACAGCACTACCTGTGTGTTGATTGATTGGGGTGAGTCGGAGAAATAACTGAGTCTCTGCAGGGGTGTTTGAGATCAATAGAACCAGTACTGGGTACTGCCTGAGGCAGTCACACCTGGCAAACAGGTGTTTGTATATGGGAGCCCTGAACAGATGCCCGAACACAGCATGGAGGAAGGAGGATCCTGGAGGAGGGGGAGAGGTTTCCACCTGGAACTAACATATTTCAGGTAGAGGGGACAGCACTGCACTAGGCAGGGCCTAATACGTGGCCCAGGCCACGCTTGTTGTTGTTCAGTTGGTAGGTCTTGTCCGACTCTTTGCAACCCTATGGACTGCAGCATGCCAGGCTCCTCCATCCTCCACGATCTCCTGAAGTTTGCTCAAATTCATATCCATGGAATCAGTGATGCCATCAAACCATCTCATCTTCTGTCATCCCCTTCTCCTTCTACCTTCAAACTTTCCCAGCATCAGGGTCTTTTCAAATGAGTCAGCTCTTAGCATCAGGTGGCCAAAGTATTGGAGCTTCAGCTTCAGCATCAGTCCTTTCAATGAATATTCAGGACTGATCTCCTTTAGGATTGACTGGTTTGATTTCCTTGCATTCCCAGGGACTCTCAAGTGTCTTCTCCAACACCACAGTTTGAAAGCATCAAGTCTTCGGGGCTAAGCCCGCTTTATGGTCCAACCCTCACATCTGTACATGGCTACTGGAAAAACCATAGCTTTGACTATAAACACCATTGTCAGAATGGCCCAGGCCACGGACACACATTGTATTTGATTCTCATAACAACAAAATGTAATATTCTTTTCATTTTACAGGTGAGTTCAGGTAAGGCAATCCAGGTCACACAGGTGGGAGGTGGCAAAGCTCAGACTGGGGTTCAGTTCAGAGTTTACTGACCCTTGAAAAGCGACTAGGCTGGTGGCAGGGGGAGAGCCAGAGGAAGCAGCCTCTGTGGTGACGCCCCAGGGTCTGGGAGCAGGAGGAGGATCAGAAAAGGGAGAGGGCAGGAGAAGGCCCAGAGATGCTGGGGGGCCTCCTCTCCACATCCTGCCTGGCCTTGGGGACTCCATCTGCTGTCCCCCCTCCCTGAGGGCTGTCCTGGCCTCACTTCTGAGTCATTAGCTGGGCTTAGGGGGCTGGAGGGGAGGAAGTGAATACCTTGGCCGTGGCTCTCTGAGGAGACAGCCAGGAAGGAGGCTGAGGGAACAGACCCCTCGCACTCTTTGGGACTCAAGGATGCTTATCCATCCCCTTCTTGGTTCTTGACTCCTCTGTAGGTTAACTCAGACTGGAGACGCTGAGAGGGTAAGAGGCAGGAAGGCCAGAGGCCCCCAAATGGAGGAAATGGGCTGCAAGTGTCAGACATTTTTATCTCTCTCTTAAGTGGCAAGAGGAAACAAACTACAAGTGTCAGACTTTTTTCCTCTTCTCTATACAAAATTAAAAGGAGGTTTCTTTTAAAATTCTCTGTTGCCATGATGACACCTGGTTCCACCTGAACTGAACTTAACTTTTCTCAAAGCTAGAGAGAACCAATGCATTTTTTTCTCATGGAAATGCTTTTCTTAAGCTATGTTAATGAACTATGTATTGAGAGGGTAACAGTCAGGAAGGCCAGGGGTCTCCAAATGGAGGAAATAGGCTGCAAATGTCAGACATTTTTCTCTCTCTTAAGTGGCAGGAGGAAACAAACTAGCGATATTTTTTTCCTTCTCTATACAAATTTAAAAAGAGGTTTCTCTTAAAATACTGTGTTGCCATAATGACACCTGGAGTCATCTGAAGTTAACTATTCTCAAACCTTGAGTTAACCAATGTATTTTTCTTATGGAAATGTTTGTCTTAAGCTATGTTAATGTACTATGCATTTACCCCAAACTCTGTCTTCAAGTGGGTTCCGCCTAATGGCTCAGAACCTACTTGACAAACCATTATGTTATACTCAGATATTGTCTCCCTAATCTATGTAAATGAAACTATTTGTATGGTTATCTACCCTTCTGTAAGATTCAAGTCAATTGTTTTATGGCCCAGGATGAATCGTCTGGTGCCAAGATTATCCCAAAATACATCTTATGGATGAGGGGCCTGGTGCCATTCTGAGTTTTAAGACACTCCTTTTTTTCATTAACAGACCGCTAGTGACTATATAACATCCAGCTAAAGACTAGCTGGGGGGGACTCTTTCTGCCCCCTTCTGATGCCTATGTCAGAAGCTTTCTCTATCTTCTTTATACTTTAATAAAACTTTACTACACAAAATCTTTGAGTGATCAAGCCTTCCCTCTGGCCCCGGATTGAATTCTTCTCCTCCGGAGGCCAAGAATTCTGTCTTGTGGGTCAGGAACAACCTTTCAGTATTTACCCTAGACTTTTTCTTCAAGTTGGTTCCGCCTAAGGCTCAGAACCGAGTTGACAAACCAGTATGTTTTACTCAACAAACTAGTTTCTGCATTTGCATGTTTTACTCATGCAAATGTTCTCTTAAGCTATGTTAACGAGACTATGTATTTGCTTGGAAATCTGTCTTTCTTCAAGATTCATGTCAATAGTTTTATGGCTTGGGTTGACTCACTGTGTGCCAATAAATTATCTCAAAATACATGTTGTGGCTGAGCGGCCTGGTGCCAGTCTATGAGTTTTGAGACAGTTTCTTTTACTAATTAGCAGTCTGCTAGTATGTATATAACTTCCTGCTAAAGACCAGCAGGGGGGTACTCTTTCTGCCGGCTTCTGATGTCTATGTCAGAAGCTTTCTCTATCTCTTTTATACTTTAATAAAACTTTATTACACTAAAGCTCTGAGCGATCAAGCCTTGTCACTGGCCCCAGATTGAATTCCTCTCCTCCGGAGGCCAAGAATCCTAGCATCTTTCACGGCTCAGCGACTTTTCATCTTGGGGGCTCATCTGGGATTCTTTAGGACAAGTTAAGGATGCTTGGAGCTCTAGGACTTTGTTCTCCTAGAGAACACATTTTCTGCTGTACTTTACTAGCTCTATGGTGTGCTTGTGTGTGTGATTGATTGAAAGAGATACATATGTGTGAAGCAAGAGCTGTGTCCTAATCTGTGGTTCTGAGGTGACCTCACATGGCTTTTGGCAGAAACCCCATTGGGGGATTATATCAACCTGCTAATGTCAAGAGGCACCCAATGTCTCCTCCAGGGGAACGGCCAGAGATAGACAAAATGTGTGGACCGAATTCTCCTTTTTCCATCAAACTTTCCAGTGTCTTTGACCATTTCATAACTTCCTGGGAATTAGAGCTACTAACCTGATCTGTAGGATCATAGACTTTCAAGCGACTCATGATCTATGCTATTGCCTAGCCTCTCTAGGAGTCAAAAGTTTGGAAGCTAGATGGAGCTCTAACTCCAAGAGCATCTCTCGGGTTAAACGTTACTCAGACAGGAAGTATAGTGGGCTTCTTCCTTTGGTAATGCTAGCTTTTAGCAGACCAGAGGAGGCTCTCCAGTGGCTTTTGTCCCAACTCCTTAGATATTCTTTCTGTGGAAACGGTGGGAATGAACTGGAAGGACTGGCCCTCATAACTCAAGGACAAAATCACTTTTTCCTCACTGGCCAGCCCTTCACCATCTCTTCTGCTATCACCAGTGTTGGTGTGGTGATGCTTGGGAGGAACATCTTGATTTTATGTTCAGCCCTTTATGATTCACCGGCTTTGTGTTCAGGAATACACCCAGGGTTGTGCACAGGCGCTCAGGAGATGACTATTTCCCCCAGCGGCCTGAGCTTGGCAGGCATTCCAGAAGGTTACTCTGGTGGCACCTCGGTTGGCATCAGAGGCATGCAAAGGCTTTAATGGTGAAGAACTGGATATTAGTCTGGGATGCCATCAAGTCTACCCCTGATGCATCTCCACCCCGCCTCAGTGGTAGAACGGGGAGGGATGTTAGTGGCATACCTGAATCAGTAAGAGACAGGTTGACTCTGGCCAGGAAAGGAAGCTTAGTTGGAAGACCTGTCTCCATTTCCATCTAGAGCAGGAAGGGATGCCTCCGGTAGAAAGACAGTGCTGGTCGCTTTTTTTTTTTCTCTCTTACAGATGGGGGCTAACAATTCCAGCATCACTCCTTTGAAAAACTGGGATAGATTTGATCCCCAGAGCTTTTAAAGAAGACATGCCTGATCTTCCTAGGAGACACTGCATGGCTATGGTATCCACTGGAGGGTGGCGACGGGTGGCTGGTTGGAGGGTCTCTTAATTATAATACTGTTTTACAATTAGACAGGTTCTGTAGAAAACAAGGGAAATGGATAGAAGTAGCATATGTGTTGCCCTTTTTCTCTCTGTGAGACATGCCAGATTTATATCCTAAGGGTATCGATTTGGGTAGGAAACTTTCAGCTCCCTACTTGGCTTTAAGACCTTACTTGGAAAGATGTGATGTATATCCTAGGACAGATGCTAACTCCTGACTCAAAAACTCGAGTTTTGGGGAAAGCTGTTGCCTATGGAGATGAATGGCTTGGTAATGAATCAGTAGGGAAGAGGGAGGATGAGATAGCTGCCCTCCCCACTGGGAATCAGGTGCTCCCAACTATAGAACCAGATTGGGATTATAATATGGCTAAAGGAAGATGGGATTGGAGTCATTTTGTCAGATGTGTTCTTGAAGGACTCAAGCAAGTGCGTGCTAAGATGTTAAACTATGCCAAACTGACAAACATAGAACAGGAAGAGAAGGAAGCTCCTGGTAAATTCCTAGATAGACTGAGGAAGCCCTTTTCAGATTCACTGAGATTGATCCTGAAAGTGAAGAGGGAAGAGTGAATGATCTTGAAGCACCGATTTCTCACTCAGTCGGCTCCAGATATCCACCGTAAGCTACTAAAACAAATGTATGGACCAAATCAGTCTTTAGATAATCTGTTGCAACTGGCTCAGACAGTCTATTATGGCAGGGAATATGAGGAAAAGGAAAGGCAGAGAAAGACCAAGGAACAGGTGGAAGCCCTTGTAATGGCTGTCAGAACTGTTCTTTAACAGCTTGAGAAAAATACCAGGAGGGACATAGGTGAAAAAGGGATGGCTTGCTATTACTGTGGAAAGGAGGGGCACCTCAAGCGGGATTGCCCTCAGGCATCTAAGCCACCCCAGGCTCCATGTCCAGTCTGCAAGGGACCACACTGGAGGAGAGATTGCCTCCAGAGGTGTAGGTCCAAGGGGTCAGACTCTCAAGACAATCAGGATTGAAGGTGCCTGGGGGTTTCCACACTAGCTCCCATCCTAATTATACCTGAGGAACCCCAGGCATTAATAACTGTGGGGGCCCAATCTGTCGATTTCCTTTTGGAAACCAGGGGAGCTTATGCTGCGCTTCCTGAAGCCCCGGCCCACTTTCTCCCCGATCTGCTTCCATAATGGGGCTGTCTGGATTAGCCAAACGTTATTATTTCTGTCATCCTCTAAGCTGTCACTGGGACTCTGTGCTATTTTCACATGAATTTCTCATCAGGCCAGATTCTCCCTCACCCCTTTTGGGAAGGGATACACTGAGCAAGGTCCATGCCTCTGTTTTCATGAATATGGAGCCTTCCCTTTCTCTCCCATTAATTGAACAAAATGTAAATCCTAGAGTGTGGGCTGATGGAAAAACTGGTCAAGTACAAAATGCTATTCCTGTAGCTGTCAAGCTCAAAGACTGACACTTATTTCCACATCAAAAACAGTATCCACTAAAACCAAAGGTTAAAGAAGGATTAAAACCCATCACTGAAAATTTAATGGACCAGGGGCTATTAATTCCCTGTAGCAGTCCATGCAACACTACTATTTTGGGTGTAAAGAAGTCAAATGATGAATGGAGACTAGTTCAAGATTGACAATAAATGAGGCTGTAGTTCCTTTACACCCTGGGGTGCCTAATCCTTATACTCTATTGTTTGAAATTCCTGAATGAGCCAAATATTTTTAAATCATCCCCTACCTATGACTTTAAGACAATTGAGAAGGTTTTTAGGAATCACAGGCTACTGCCACATTTGGATTCCAGGTTATGGGGAACTTGCCCAGCCTTTATATAAACTTATAACTGAAACTCAGCTAGCCCAAACCAACAAACTGGTTTGGTCTCCAGATGCTCTAAGACTTTTAGGGCTCTTCAGATTGCTCTCCTGCAAGCTCCCACTATGATCTTGCCCACAGGGTCAGAATTTAATTTGTTTGTCACTAAAAGAAAAGGTACGACCTTGGGAGTTTTGACACAACCCCAAGGGCCTCACCAGGAGACTATAGGATACCTGAGCAGAGACATAGATGTAGTGGGTTAGAGTTAGGGCATGTGGGTGGCCACACTATCTAAGAGTAATTTCTGAAACTGCTTTATTAGGATGTGAAGCTCTTAAAATTATTAATGGGTGAAATCTTACTATACTAATGAGAGAGTCAATTCCTGGGCAGGTTGATAAGAAGTCCAGGGGTCCCCAAGGAGAGAGGGGTCTGGAATTCTCAAGGAGGAAGAAAGGACAAACTTTTTTGTCTTTCTATATTCCTTAGGATTATATAACAATAATGTATCCTGCTTGAGGACAGTCTCTGGAAAAAAAACCTTCTGGCTAATTCTGTTATCTTAAGGTGTAAATTATGGGAGTAGGTCTAGTGAGGTCTTTATAACCTCCAGACATTCTTTTGATTCACTGTAATAACCAATTAGAGAGTATATAACTCCATGGGTAACACTAGCAAGTGGGTACTCTTTCTGCCCCCTTCTGATGCCTATGTCAGAAGCTTTCTCTATCTCCTTTATACTTTAATAAAACTTTATTACACCATGTCTGATTCCTGTCAATGTATGGCAAAAACCACTACAATATTGTAAAGTAATTAGCCTCCAACTAATAAAAATAAATGGAAAAAAAACTTTATTGTACAAAAGCTCTGAGTGATCAAGCCTTGTCTCTGGCCCTGGATTGAATTCTTCTCCTCCAGAGGCCAAGAATCCTGGCATCTTGCATGGTTCAAAAACAACCTTTCATCTTGAGGGTTCGTCCAGGATTCTTCAGGACAAGGTAAGGATGCTTGGAGCTCTAGCTCTTTGTTCTCTTAGAGAACACGTTTTCTGCTGTACTTTACTAACTCTACGGTGTGCTTGCGTGAATGAATGAAATGCCCTGCGTGAAGCAAGTGAGGAGCCCTGCTCTGCGGTTCTGCGGTGACCTCATATGGCTTATGGCAGAAACATGTCGGGGGTTTATACCGACCTGCCAATGCCAAGAGGCACCCAATGTCTCCTTTAGGGACAAACCAGAAATGGGCAAAGCATGTGGACCGAACTCTCCTTTCTCGGTCAAACTTTTCAGTCTCTTTGATCATTTCATAACTCCTTGGAATTAGAAATACTAACCTAATCTGTCGGATCATAGACTTTCAAGGGACTTGTGATCTATGCTGTTACTGCGTACTATGACTTAGGTCCCAAACTTGGATCGGTAGTCAGGAAGCACCTAGCTTCGAGAGGCATGGAAAGTTTGGAAGACAGATGGAGCTCTAGCTCCAAGAGCATCTTTGAGGTTAAAGGTTACTCAGATTGGAACTACAAGGGATTTTTTTCCTTTGGTAACACTGGCTCTTAGTGGGCCAGAGGAGACTCTTATACTGGTGTGGTAACGCTTAGGAGGCTTTTATATTGGTGTGGTGATGCTTGGAAGGAACATCTCAGTTTTATGTTAGTATCGGTCTTACTGTCGTCAGGAATATACTCAGGGTCGTGCACAGGCACTCAGGTGACGAATGTTTCCCCCAGCAGTCTTAGCCTGGGAGGCATTCCGGAAGGTTACTCTGATTGCACCCTGGGTGGCATCAGAGGCAAGCTAGGTTTTAATGGTGAGGAGTTGGACGTCAGTCAGGGATGCCATCAGGTCTACCCCTGGTGCATCTCCACCCCGTCTCGGTGGTAGAACCGGGAAGGACGAGTAGGTCGCCTGCGTCGGTAAGGGACAGACTTAAGTCCAGCCAGGAAAGAAAAGCTTTGGTGTAAAGTCTGTCTACACCCCCATCTAGAGCAGGGAGGGATGCCTCTGGTAGAATGAGAGTGCTAGTCGCTTTTTTTCTCTCTTACAGATGGGAGCTAACAATTCCAGCCTCATTTCTTTGAACTGTATCCTGAAAAACTGGGATAGATTTGATCCCCAGGGCTTAAAGAAGACACACCTAGCCTTCCTATGTGATAGTGCATGGCCATGGTATCCACTGGAGGATGGCGAATGGTGGCTGGTTGGAGGGTCTCTTAAGTATAATACTGTTTTACAATTAGACTGGTTTTGTAGAAAACAAGGAGAATGGGTAGAAGTAGCATATGTGTTGCCCTTTTTCTCTCAGCAAAATATGCCAGACTTATGTCCTAAGGGTATAGATTTGGGTGTGACACCTTCAGCTCCCTCCTGTCCTCCTACTTTGCTAGATGAGATGGAGGACAGGAGACAAAGAGATAAAGAAAAGCAGGTTTCTCCAATCTATCCCTGGGATCATATGTGCAGAGCAGCCAGAGAGACTGAGGAACAGCCACACAAGCTGTTGCCTCTTCGTGAAGCACCCACCAGGAGAAATAATCAGTCTATGAGAGTTAATAAGCCTTTTTCTTATCAAGAAATACAACAAATCAAGGAGGATCTGGGAGACTATTTAGAGGACCCAGAAAAATATATTAGAGCTTTATATATAAAGCAGGTGTTACTCTGCTTTTTTACCTTACTTGGAAGGATGTGGTGTATATCTTGGGACAAATGCTGACTCCCGACTCAAAGACTTGAGTTTTGGGGAAAGGAGTTGCTTATGGAGATGAATGGTTTGGTAATGAATCAGCAGGGAAGAGGGAGGATGAGATAACCGCCCACCCCACTGGAAATCAGGCGGTCCCAACTACAGAACCAGACTGGGACTACAACACAGCTAAAGGAAGATGGGATCAGAGTCATTTTGTCAGATGTATTCTGACTCAGGCAGGCGCGTGCTAAGCCTTTAAACTATGGCAAATTGGCAGACACAGAACAGGAGAAGGAAGCTCCTGGTAAATTCCTGGATATACTGAGAGAATCCTTTCACAGATTCACTGAGATTGATCCCGAAAATGAAGAGGAAAAAGTGATCTTAAAGGATAGATTTCTCACTCAGTCGGCTCCATATATCCGCCTTAAGCTATTAAAACGTGTGTATGGACCAAATCAGTCTTTAGATACTCTGTTACAACTGGCTCAGACAGTCTATTGTGGTAGGGAATATGAGGAAACGAAAGAAAGGCAGAAAAGGACAAAGGAACAGGGGGAAGCCCTCGCAATGGCTATGAAAACTTTCCTTAAACAGCCTGAGAAAAATGCCCAGAGGGACCCAGGTGAAAAGGATGGGCTTGCTGTTACTGTGGAAAGGAGCGGCACCTCAAGCGGGATTGCCCTCAGACATCTAAGCCGCCCCGGCTCCATGTCCGGTCTGCAAGGGACCACACTGGAAGAGAGACTGTCCCCAGAGGTGTAGGTTTCAGGGGTCAGACTCTCAAGATAATCAGGACTGAAGGTGCCTGGGGGTCCCCACGAAAGCTCCCATCCTAATTACACCTGAGGAACCCTGGGTATTAACTGTGGGGGGCCAGTCCGTCGATTTCCTTTTAGATACTGGGGCAACTTACTCCGTGTTTACTGAAGCCCCTGGCCCAGTTTCTTCCCAATCCACTTCCGTAATGGGACTGTCTGGACGAGCCAAACCGTATTACTTCAGTGTTTCTGTCAGTTGTGACTGGGATTCGGTGCTATTTTCACACGAGTTTTTGATTGTGCCAGAGTCTCCCTCACCTCTTTTGGGAAGGGATATACTGAGCGAGGTCCATGCCTCTGTTTTCATGAATATGGAGCCTTCCCTTTCTCTCCCTTTAGTTGAACAAAATGTAAATCCTAGAGTGTGGGCTGATGGAAAATCTGTGGGTCGAGCACAAAATGCTATTCCTGTAGTTGTCAAGCTCAAAGACCCACACTTATTTCCACATAAGAAGCGGTATCCACTGAAACCTGAGGTTAAGGAAGGGTTAAAACCCATCATTGAGAATTTAAAGGAGCAGGGACTATTAATTCCCTGTAACAGTCCATGCAACACTACTATCTTGGGTATAAAGAAATCAAATGGTAAATGGAGACTAGTTCAATATTTACGAATAATAAATGAGGCTGTAGTTCCTTTACAACCTGTGGTGCCTAATCCTTATACTCTATTATCTGAAATTCCTGAACGAGCCAAATATTTCTCAGTAATTGATTTGAAAGATGCCTTCTATTCAGTGCCTTTAGCGGAGGAAGTCAATTTCTATTTGCCTTTGAGGACCCTATGCAGCCAGTTTCTCTGTTAACCTGGACAGTTTTGCCCCAGGGATTTCGTGACAGTCCTCACTTATTAGGACAAAGTTTGTCACGGGATCTACAAAACTTTAATACCTCCAAAGCAGTGGTATTACAATATGTAGATGATATTTTGCTCTGTGCTGAGACAGAGGAAGCTTGTTCACGAGCCTCAGAAAACTTCTTAAACTTCCTGGCAGGCTGCAGTTACAAGGCATCAAGAGAAAAGGCTCAGCTTTGTCAACAATCTGTTAGATATTTGGGTCTAATCATATCAGAAGGGACTAGGGCCATAGGCCCTGAGAGAATTAAACCTATACTAAATCATCCCCTACCTATGACTTTAAGACAATTGAGAGGAGTTTTGGGAATCACAGGCTACTGTCGTATTTAGATTCCGGGTTATGGGGAACTTGCCCATATAAATTTATAGCTGAAAAAAAAAATAAATTTATAGCTGAAACTCAGCAGGCCCAAACCAACAAACTGGTTTGGTCTCCAGATACTCAAAAGGCTTTTAAGGTTCTTCAGACTGCTCTCCTTCAAGCTCCTGCTCTGAGCTTGTCCACAGGGTCAGAATTTAATTTGTTTGGCACTGAAAGAAAAGGTGTGGCCCTGGGAGTTTTGACACAACCCCAAGGGCCTCACCAGCAACCTATTACTTATCTAAGCAGAGAATTAGCTGTAATTTCATGTGGGTGGCCTCACTGCCTAACAGTAATTGGGGCAGCGGCTTTATTAGCACCTGAAGCTTTAAAAATAATTAATGGACAAAACCTTACTGTACTGACTTCTTATGATGTGAGTGGAATCTTAAATTCTAAGGTTAATATTTGGATGGCAGACAGTAGGCTTCTTAAATATCAGTCATTGTTGTTAGAAGGACCAGTAATTAAGCTTAAAGTTTTGGAAACTTAAATCCTGCCTCTTTCCTTCCTGAGAAGGAAAATGAAACACCTGATCACGATTGTTCCCAATTCCTAACTTTAAACTATGCAGCTCGGGATGATCTAATGGATACCCCATTAGACAATCCCGACATGGAAATATTTTTTGATGGCAGTTCTTTTGTTTGGGAAAAGCATAAGCAGGTTACGCCGTGGTGACTGCTGAACAGGTTTTAGAAGCAAAATCTCTCCCCCAGGGAACCAGTGCTCAGTTAGTGGAGGTTGTGGCTCTGACCCGAGCTCTAGAGTTAAGCAAAGGGCAGCGAGTAAATATCTACACTGATTCTAAGTATGCTTATTTGACTTTACATGCTCATGCTGCAATATGGAAAGAAAGACAGTTTAAAACAGCAACAGGAGAACCTATTAAATATTTCAGAGAGGTTGAGAGACTTTTAACTGCTATACATTGTCCTGAAGAAGTAGCTGTTATGAATTGCAAAGGACACAACAGGGATGGGAGTAAAGTAGCTGAAGGTAATCAACTGGCTGACTCTCAAGCCAGAAAAGCGGCACTTTACAAAACCCCTTCACTACAGATGCCTTTGATCTGGACAGGTCCTGTGGAACAGGAAAAACCACAATATACTGAGGAAGAATTAGAAAGATATGAGAAAAGAGGAGCAAAGATGGCTGATACAGGATGGTTACAGTCTGAGGATGGACGATTAATAATTCCTGAAAGTGCTCAAAGGAAAATTCTTAAGGGTTTACACCAGAGTTTTCATTTGGGTGCAGAGAGTACTTACCAGATGGCTTCTCCTTTGTTTGAAGGTAAAAATGTAATGAAAACTTTAAAGAACATTATCAAAAGGTGTGAGGTTTGTCAGAAAAATAACCCAAAGACTGAAAAGCTAGCAAAATCTGGATTACAACGACGTGGAAAGTATCCTGGAGAGAACTGGGAAATTGATTTTACTCATATGCCAAAAGCTAATGGATATTCTTGCTTAAAAGTTTGGGTGGATACTTTTACTGGATGGATTGAGGCTTTTCCATGTCGTAGTGAACAAGCTAAGGAGGTTATAAAGATTTTAAATCATGAAATTATCCCCAGGTTTGGACTGCCACGGAGCCTTCAGAGTGACAATGGCTCCGTCTTTAAAGCTGCTGTAACTCAGGGGGTGTCTAAAGTTCTAGGAATAGAATATCACTTACACTGTTCCTGGAGACCCCAATCCTTAGGAAAGGTTGAAAAAACTAATGACATTATCGAAAGACATCTGCGCCCCAGAGGGATGGGATGGGAAGGGAGGCCGGAGGGGGATCGGGATGGGGAACACATGTAAATCCATGGCTGATTCATGTCAACGTATGGCAAAAACCACTACAATATTGTAAAGTAATTAGCCTCCAACTAATAAAAATAAATGAAAAAAAAAAAAGACATCTGCGCAAATTAACTCAAGAGACATAGGACAACTGGATTAAAGTCCTACCCATAGCTTTAATGAGGGCTCGAACTGCCCCCCAAAAGGAGGGACTCTCCCCCTTTGAATGTATTTATTGAAGGCCTTTCTTATGCACAGACATTGTTATAGGCCCTGAAACCTTGGTATTAACTAATTATGTAACTCAGCTCTCAGTGTTTCAACAGGCATTAACAGAACTCTGGGAGACAACTCCTGACCCAGCTTGAGTCAAGCAAGCCTCTATTTGAGCCAGGAACTGAGGTCCTCATAAAAACATTGGGATCTGGGGGCTCATCCCTCGAGCCCTCTGGGAAGGCCCTTACCAGGTTATTCTTTCTTCTCCCACAGCTGTCAAAGTGCCAGGAATTGATTCGTGGGTACATCACACTCGAGTTAAGAGGTGGCACCCTGACCAGAACTAAGTGATTTCATTTTATGTCTTTACTTTCTATGCTCTGACTTTGTACTTTTCAGATGGGCCTGATAATCTATGTGAGCCTACTTATGCTGACTTCAAAAAATCCTGAGTCTGTCGTTTGATCCTCAAGACAATGCCTTCCTGTCCTGGGCTCACTCCTACACAGTATTTCACAATCTGTCTAACGGCTGGGTCTGTGGAGTGCTCCCCTCTTCATCAGTGGAAGGCTTCCCATGGTGGACATCTCCACTTCAAGGAAAAGACTTTCTCCAAGTCTGCGAATACCTTGAACAACAATCATATGCGATGCCTCCTCTTCATCTGATGACATCTAATAACCTTAAGATGGACTGATGTAACTATGGACATAATGTGACTTTTCATTTTGATTTTAACTTGGTTTAATAATATTTTACCTTACGTCTGTAACTGTATAATGGGGTTTTCTAACCGTCTAAAAGCTTTTAATTTACAAATGGTTGTCCAAGCTCCTACGAGTGCCACAGCCTCCTCCAACTATTACTTGGGGCCCCTGGATCAGAGACCCTCAATATGAGGGTTAGGAGAATATGTTGCCTTAATAATTTAGGGACCACACCCCTAAACAGCAGGAAGTAGTTATGGAACAAAAACGACACCCCTTTCCCTTGGCAACATAATTCTCCTAAAATAAAGGGGGGGAATGAGAGAGTCAATTCCTAGGCAGGTTGATAAGAAGTCCAGGGGTCCCCAAGGAGAGAGGGGGTCTGGAATTCTCAAGGAGGAAGAAAGGACAAACTTTTTTGTCCCTCTATATTCCTTAGGATTATATAACAATAATATATCCTGCTTGAGGACAGTCTCTGGAAAAAATCTTCTGGCTAATCCTGTTATCTTAAGGTGTAAATTACAGGAGTAGGTCTAGTAAGGTCTTTACAACCTCCAGACATTCTTTTGATTCACTGTAATAACTAATTAGAGAGTATATAACTCCATAGCTAACACTAGCAGGGGGGTACTCTTTCTGCCCCCTTCTGATGCCTATGTCAGAAGCTTTCTCTATCTCCTTTATACTTTAATAAAACTTTATTACACAAAAGCTCTGAGTGATCAAGCCTTGTCTCTGGCCCCGGATTGAATTCTTCTCCTCCGGAGGCCAAGAATCCTGGTGTCTTTGCATGATTCAACAGCAACCTTTCACTGACTTCTCATGATGTGAGTGGAATCTTAAACTGTAAGGTTAATATTGGATGGTAGATAGTCAGCGTCTTAAATATCAGTCATTGTTGTTAGAAGGACCAATAACTAAGCTTAAAGTCTGTGGAAACTTAAATGCTGCCACTTCCCTTCCGGAGAAGGAAAATGAAACACCTGATCATGATTGTTCTCAATTTCTAACTTTAAACTCTCCTAATTACAGTAATTCTGATTGTTCCGTTTTTGCTGTTTTCTCCCTGCATCTATCACGGTGTAGCTGGATTTGTTTCTAGCCACATGAAGGCTTTTAAGTTACAAATGGTTGTGCTCAAACTTCTGCGACTGTGGCGTCTTCTTCCAGCTACTACTTCAGGCCCCTGGATCAGAGACCCTCAATATGAGGGTTAGGAGAATATGTTGCCTCACCAACTTAGGGACAATGCCCCTTATCAGCTCAGAAGCAGTTACAAAATGAGAAGGATGCCCCTTTCCCTAGGCAATATAATTCTCCTAAAAGAAAAGGGAGGAATGAGAGGGTAACAGGCAGGAAGGCTAGAGGCCCCCAAATGTGGGAAAGAGGCTGCAAGTGTTAGACATTCTTTCTCTCTCTCATAAGTGGCAGGAGGAAACAAACTACAAGTGTCAGATTTTTTCCCCCTTCTCTATACAAAATTAAAATGAGATTTCTTTTCAAATTCTGTTGCCATCATGACACCTGATTCCACCTGAACTAAACTTTTCTCAAAACTTGAGCGACCCAATGCGTTTTTCTCATGGAAATGTTTTTCTTAAGCTATGTTAGTTAATTATATATTTACCCTAGACTTAGATCAAGAGCTCCTTATTGCCAAATTTAGACATAAATTGAAGAAAGTAGGGAAAACCACTAGACCATTCAGGTATGACCTAAATCAAATCCCTTATGACTTTACAGTGGAAGTGAGAAATAGATTTAAGGGACTAGATCTGATAGACAGATTGCCTGATGAACTATGGACAGAGGTTCATGACATTGTACAGGAGACAGGGATCAAGACCATTCCCATGGAAAAGAAATGCAAAATGGCAAAATGGTTGTCTGGGAGACCTTACAAATAGCTGTGAAAAGAAGAGAAGCGAAAAGCAAAGGAGAAAAGAAAAGATATACCCATTTGAATGGAGAGTTCCAAAGAATAGCAAGAAGAGATAAGAAAGCCTTCCTCAGCAATCAATGCAAAGAAATAGAGGAAAACAACAGAATGGGAAAGACTAGAGATCTCTTCAAGAAAATTAGAGACACCAAGGGAACATTTCATGCCAAGATGGGCTCAATAAAGGAAAGAAATGGTATGGACCTAACAGAAGCAGAAGATATTAAGAAGAGGTGGCAAGAATACACAGAAGAACTGTACAAAAAAGATCTTCACGACCGAGATAATCATGATGGTGTGATCACTCACCTAGAGCCAGACATCCTGGAATGTGAAGTCAAGTGGGCCTTAGAAAGCATCACTATGAACAAAGTTAGTGGAGGTGAGGGAATTCCAGTTGAACTCTTTCAAATCCTGAAAGATGATGCTGTGAAAGTTCTGCACTCAATATGCCAGGAAATTTGGAAAACTCAGCAGTGGCCACAGGACTGGAAAAGGTCAGTTTTCATTCCAATCCCAAAGAAGGGCAAGGTCAAAGAATGCTCAAACTATAGCACAATTGCACTCATCTCACACACTAGTAAAGTAATGCTCAAAATTCTCCAAGCTAGGCTTCAGCAATACGTGAACCATGAACTTCCAGATGTTCAAGCTGGTTTAGAAAAGGTAGAGGAACCAGAGATCAAATTGCCAACATCCGCTGGATCATTGAAAAAGCAAGAGAGTTCCAGAAAAACATCTATTTCTACTTTATTGACTATGCCAAAGCCTTTGACTGTGTGGATCACAATAAACTGGAAAATTCTGAAAGAGACGGGAATACCAGACCACTTGACCTGCCTCTTGAGAAATCTATATTCATGTCAGGAAGCAACAGTTAGAACTGGACATGGACCAACAGACTGGTTCCAAATAAGAAAAGGAGTATGTCAAGGCTGTATATTGTCACCCTGCGTATTTAACTTATATGCAGAGTACATCATGAGAAACGCTGGGCTGGAAGAAGCCCAAGCTGGAATCAAGATTGCTGGGAGAAATATCCATAATCTCAGATATGCAGATGACACCACCCTTCTGGCAGAAAGTGAAAAGGAACTAAAGAGCCTCTTGATGAAAGTGAAAGAAGAGAGTGAAAAAGTTGGCTTAAAGCTTAACATTCAGAAAACTAAGATCATGGCATCTGGTCCCATCACTTCATGGCAAATAGATGGGGAAACAGTGTTAGACTTTATTTTTCTGGGCTCCAAAATCACTGCAGATGGTGATTGCAGCCTTGAAATTAAAAGACGCTTACTCCTTGGAAGGAAAGTTATGATCAACCTAGACAGCATATTAAAAAGCAGAGACATTGCTTTGCCAACAAAGGTCTGTCTAGTCAGGGCTATGGTTTTTCCAGTGGTCATGTATGGATGTGAGAGTTGGACTGTGAAGAAAGCTGAGAACCAAAAAATTGATGCTTTTGAACTGTGGTGTTGGAGAAGACTCTTGAGAGTCCCTTGGGCTGCAAGGAGATCCAACCAGTCCATCCTCAAGGAGATCAGTCCTGGGTGTTCATTGGAAGGACTGATGCTGAAGCTGAAACTCCAATACTTTGACCACCTCATGCAAAGAGTTGACTCATTGGAAAAGACCCTGATGTTGGGAGGGATTGGGGGCAGGAGGAGAAGGGGATGACAGAGGATGAGATGGTTGGATAGCATCACTGACTCGATGGACATGAGTTTGAGTAAACTCCCGGAGTTTGTGATGGACAGGGAAGCCTGGCGTGCTGCAATTCATGGGGTCGCAAAGAGTCGGACACGGCTGAGCGACTAAACTGACTAACTTGTCTTTCTTCAAGTCCGTTCTGTCTATGAGTCAGAACAAACTTGACAAACCAGTATGTTTTACTCAACAAACCAGTATGTTTTACTCAACAAACCAGTGTGTTTTACTCATGCAAATGTTCTCTTAAGCTATGTTAATGAGACTATGTATTTGCTTGGAAATCTGCCTTTCTTCAAGATTCATGTCAATAGTTTTATGGCCTGAGATGACTCACCTTGTGCCAATGTTATCTCAAAATACATGCTGTGGCTGGGTGCCCTTGTGCCAGTCTATGAGTTCTGAGACATTTCCTTTTACTAATTAGCAGCCTGCTAGTATGTATATAACTTCATGCTAAAGACTAGCAGGGGGCACTCTTTCTGTCCCCTTCTGATGTCTATGTCAGAAGCTTTCTCTATCTCTTTTATACTTTAATAAAACTTTATTAAAAGCTCTGAGCGATCAAGCCTTGTCACTGGTCCCGGATTGAATTCCTCTCCTCCAGAGGCCAAGAATCCCAGTGTCTTTCACCGCTCAGCAACAATCTCTCAACACCACCCTCAATTCTGGATCACAAGTAGAAACCAGTCAGAGACGAGGCAGCTGATTACCTGAGCTTTCCTTAAGGTCTTCTGAGTTCATGATGGCAGCAGCTGGGTCTCAGAGCTCTCCCTCAGCTCCTTGTCTGGGTCAGGCTGGAAGGAGGTGATGCTTCACCCCTGGGGAAGAGAACACAGACTGTGGACTCCGTCAGTAGTGAACAGTGGCTGCAGGGAGCAGTGAGGGGGCGAGGTCTCTGGCGGGTTCCCCTGGGGCGGCCGCAAGCGCCACTGGGGACTTAACCTGGCTTGTTTCTCTGTCTCCTGGGCTCTGCTGGCTGCTACTTAAGGAAAGTTACTCATCCTCCCACGAGCTCCCTCCAAGCCAACTCAAAGTCCTGATCTCCTGTTGGGGCACAAGGAGAGGATAATCAGACAGGGGACAGCCATCTGTGAAGTTATAAAAGCAATAAAACCAGAGACAGAAAAACAGATAGGAAGGGAATACTCTGGAAATTATATGAGGTTGGGAACACTTGTGCTTACTAACTGGTAATAACCAGTATTGATCCATTGTCTATGATGTGCAGGCTCCTGAAACTCACCTAAACTTAGGTCAGCCCAAGTTTTCACGCTGCTACCAGAGCCTGGACTTGAACCCAAGTGTTTCTGATCCAAATCCCAGGTTTGTGATGACTATGCTCTACTCCCTTTAATGTAAAAAAAATTATAATTGTGGATGTATGCTTATTGGAAAATAACTCTTCTTAATTAAAATGATGTCTTGCTCCTGTGCTTGAGTCTCTGCCTTGATAAAGTTCCTGGTGATACAGCTCCCACAGCCCGCGCTCTCCTTGATTCTACAAGGCTCTTTATCCCACAAGAGCCTGGGGTCCTGCCCCAATCCTTGTATGCCCCACTGGGCGGCTGAGGACCCCGATGGTGCCCCGTCCCCTCTGTTGTCCCCCCTTGACCCTCCCAGACTTTCAGGCTGCTTCTAATTCTTTTATGTAAATAATAATGCAAAGAACATTCTTCCTGTTAAAAACTTCACCTGTATTTGAGACTGTTTCCTTAAGCCATTTCTAGAAGCATAATTACTAGATTAGAAGGCATGAACACCTAAAAAATTTTCATACCTAGAGCCAAACTGTTATGCAAACACATTATAGCAATTTACATTCACACTCATAATATATGAGAGTATCCATCTTTCAAAGGTACTCATTCTCAGTGGACTTTTTAAAACAAAAAAATCCAGATATTTTGGGATACATTTCAATTCTATTTATGTTTAGCTCAATCAATGATATCCATTCTTTGGTTAACGCTAAATCCTAATGTTATTATAAATTCAGCTATATTTTAATTTAAAATTTTAGCTATGTAGACACATAAGATTATCATTGAATCAGAATATATCATATTAAATAAAAGATTAAATTTTGGATAATAAAATAAAAAATCCAGATATTTATATAGAGACAATTTATTTTGGTTCTTCTTGTGATTATGTTGCCTTGAGAGGTGAAGAAAGAGAGCAAATGTTGATTATATTTAGCCACATTTTTAAAGAGCACTTATTAACTACCTCTGCTGAGACCTGACTTAGATGACAGTAAAGATACTTATAGGTGTAATAACAGCTATTGATAAGAGTGACTTGTGTTTGTGGTCTTTGCTCTGCATCAGTATTTGCTGTAAAACTTTACCAATGATAACTCGTATTTCATTCCATTAATCTTTGAGATATGTACATTGTATCAGTATTTACAGATAAGGAAGCTGACTCACAGATGTTACATGACTTGCCCAAGGTCAGAAGTCTTGACTGGATTCCAACCTCCTCACTGGGCTCAAGAACCCATAGCCTGCCTCTTCTCCCTCTGCTACTAATAAAATCAAGCATGGGGGCAATAGGAGACCAGAGTTTTCAACAAATATTTGAAGAATCACTGGATGGAGAAGTGATAGATGAATAAAGAGGAGTGCAGTAGAGGGGTACAAACAGGGAGCGTGTTCAGAGGAGAGAAGACTGGTCTGCTGGGCAGAGCCCCAGAGAGGGGGCAAGATGAGAAGGAGCCCGAGGGGAGAGCAGGGGACAAGCTCACCAGCCCCACATCCCATCCTATATTCACAGCAGCCTTCACTCTTTGCCCAACTTTTCAGAGAGCTACAGGAGTACAATCAGTGATTCAAAATTTTGAAGTTGGTATTTCATTTATATTCATTATTTTATGATTTTTATCTTTTAAGATAAAAAACTATTTAAACATTAGAAATGAATCTACTTGTTAATCAATATAAAAATTAAGGCACGCTGCTACAAGTTGGGAGCTGAAGCACTGGAGGGAGGATGAGGATTAATATTTCATTTTACAAAGCAGGAAGTCAAGAAATACTGGCTTCAGTTGAGGGCTTAAGAAACAAAGGAGTAAGCAAAGTGCTTAAGGTTACAAGGTTTTCTAATAGAGGGTATAAACTTAGTGATATAAAGATATTAGGAGAAAGTGGGGAAAGGTACAAGAAAAAGTATACAAACAAATGAAATCATTATTTTTTCCTAGTAAGAAAATAAATAGTAACACAATTTTTAAATCACGAAAAAGAAAAATGCAATATCTAATATGTATTAGCTATCATGATTGATGACTTCTCTCTTTGTACCAGGCAACATTCCAAGTGCTTGGTAGGCATTCACTCACTTTTAGTTCTCATAATGACCCTGTAAAAAAGGAAGCAGAAGCTCAGAGAGGTGAAGCAATTTACTCAAAGCACACAGCTAGTGCTAGAGCCAGAATCCAAGTCCAGGTTCCTGTCTCCTGAGCACACATTCTCACACTATTCTGCCTCCCAATGTAGTAATATCATTCAAAGACGTTGATTAACTATCTAAAGAAATAGCTTTTCCTTGGGAAGGCATGAGCAGAACCCTTTACAAATTGATCTATTTTAACCATATGCACTTAGGACTTTGGATTGTTTTAACTCTAAGACAGCAGCAGTCACTTTACAGCAGTCAGTAACCCACAAAATGGGGTGGTTTCTCGTACCACCACCTTAAAGATGATTGAAGGTGGTTGAATCAAGTGCCAACAAGAAATAAGCCTGACTCCTGCTGTGACAACTGTCAGTGTAGCAGACATGTTCGTGTGGATGAAACCAACTTCTCTAGAAAAGTAGGAATGATAGCAGGGTTAAACCAGAATAATCAGAGTGAACTGTGACCTTAAACAGACACATTGTCCAGCAGCATCTTGCCCACCCACATCTGCACCCATGAGCTTCCTTCTGTCCACTCAAAGGAAGGAAGACACAGTGCAGGGGAGGTGAGCTCCACAGATCGGCATCTCTGCTACTCAAAAGGGGCACCCACATATAACAATAATAATAAATAAAAAGGTAATGATTACTATAAATATGTTTCATTGGACCAGGTTGAGTCCGTGAAAGGCCATAAATTCATAATAATATTTAAAGGAGAGGACTTTAGAGAAAGTATGGTCAGAAAGGGAGACATAAAGGCTAAAAAGCACGAAGATCCTCTGGAGAAGGGAATGGCAACCCACTCCAGTATCCTTGCCTGGAAAATCCCATGGACCGAGGAGCCTGGCACATTATAGTCCATGGGGTCGCAAAGAGTTGGACATGACCGAGAGACTTTCAGTTTCAGTGGTAATGCAGGAGATGCAAGACTCAAGAGATGTGGGTTCAGTCCCTGGGTTGGGAAGAACCCCTGGGGAAGAAAATGGCAACCTGAACCAGTATTCTTGCCTGTCCCCTACTCTCTGCAGCATCCAATCTAGAGCAGCCCTATTTCCTTAGAGCCTCCCCCAAATCCCCTTACCTGAGCCCCCATCCTAGCATCTTTGTTTCTAACACTTTCTCTCTGAGATAGCCAGGAGAGGGTCCTGCAGCTGGAAAAGATACTCTTCCAGCCTTCAGGAAGAGTAACCACCAGCTTGTTCACTAGGGAGTGTGCCTGGTGGCGGAGGCTGGAGGCACTGACTGTGTGGATGGGAGAGAACTCACACAGGCGGGCCCACCTCCAAGCAGCTTCCTTTCTCTGTCCAAGACACCCCTGCTCTGCTTATTCCCTGGCTGCTCCATTTCCAGCTGCTGCTGTTTGTTCTCTGTCTAGATCTTAACACAAAGAGTTCCTTTGGCCTTGAATGTTCCTCACGCCCACCTGCTCTCCTGAAAGTCTACCTTCTCCATTGCCACCTGCCTTTACCCTGGACCTTTCTGATTCTTGTCTCAGGGCCTGGACATCAGGGATGTGTTTTCTGGGCTGCTCTACGGTGAAGGGTGTCTGTACGACCCTGTCCTGCCGAAGGACACACAGGGGAAGACAGCTGAGGGGTCTGGGGGCTCCTGCTATAGGGTAAGGAGGGAGAGGAGAGCTGGCTGGCCTCTGTCTCCTTCTCTGCCTCAAAGCTGCAGGACCCTGGGAGCCAGGGCAGCCAACTGAAACTCTGAAACACAAGGACCAAGAGCCAAGGAAGAGAGAGGAGGAGGGTGCGGGCAGAAAGGACTGATCCTGGATGATGCCAAACTCTTGTAAACGTGTGTGGACCCTCCACGTCATCCTTCCGTCCTTCCCTCCCATTCCTGGCCTGGTCCTGACCCTTGTCTGGGGCCTCAGCTGCCTGAGGATGCTGATGGTGCTCCCTCTGCTGGATTACTCTCACTGCATCCTCCTCTGTTAGCCTCTGACTGGTCCCTTTCCCAAAGGGCTGTTTCTGAGAAAAGGGAGGACTGCGGAGAAGCCCATTCCTGCCCAACTGCATGGCCAGACACAGAGCCCTTCTCTCCCTGTGGGCAGACAGAGATTCTACCAAACATCTCCCTCCATGTGACTTCAGGGCATCATCCTTAGGCCGGGAAAGGGGCGGTTATGGCAAGATCAAGTTCAAAGTCCTTAGCCCAGCACCCAGGCCCTCCTGATGCTCCTACTCCTGTCTTCCTCACCTTCCTGCCTTCTCAGAGTGTGATCCAGGGGCCTTGAGCACTCCTGGACTCTGACTCCCCCCCAGCTTCCAGGCCTTCACTCAGGCTGCCCCTGCCCCTGCAGGTGGTGAGACATTTCCCCACCTGCCTCACCAGGTGAAATGTTACCTGATCTTGGAGGCCCAGCTCCAAATCCTCCGCCCCCTGCTGTCTACCCCAGTTCCTCTCTAGGCCCCCCTGGAATCTTGCACTTTCCTACCTGTGGGTCTATTTGTATTGAGTTTCTTCAGCTCCCAGCACCAGGCAGGGGTCTTGTCTCTTCTCTGCTGCTCCTCCTGCTCCAGGGCCTCGGGGGCTCCCTCCACCCTCCCGGGCACAGCCTGGCTAGAAGACGAGGTGTGGGCCCCGTTTCAGGCACGTGAAGCAACCAGCTTCTCAAAGACGCAGCACGGCTCTCGTCTCACCTGCGGTGCAGTAATTCTATTTGTTTTCCTTGTCTGTCTTGATGAAAGGCCCTTTCTGACAGATAGCACTATCAGATTTCTGAGTGTTTCCATTTATGGGCATCCCTTGTTTTCCAAAAGATCACCCTGTGTAGCGAGACCTACGTGGCCTATTCCCTATGCCATCTTGGTTTAGGAAAGCTTTTGTAGGAACACTGTACTTTCAGGTAGCAGCAGACACCTGTATTTCCTCAGGTCTCCTTACTCCAGCCATGATATTTTTATAGGAGAAAGAGGAAGAGAGAATTGGGGGAAAATACGGGTCTTACCTAAAATCTGATACTAGCCTGAGCCTTGAGCCGGACATTCCAAAACCTCTCCTCCCACAGGGTGTCTGGGCCAGGTCTGGGTGTGCAGCCCAGCTCTCTCCAGCCTCTTGCTCTCTGTTCCCTAACTGCTGCCTAGAACTTTGCGGGGGGTAGGGGTGGGGAGAAGGAGGAGTCATATCCTGATTGCAATGAATGCTCTTTTGAAGGCACATAAAAGGGTGTGCTCATTTGTGACTGTGAAACGTACCCATGAAGTATGTTCTGTTCGAATGAGAAGAAGACAAAGAAGAAGGAAAATACCAAGGACAGAAGGAGGAAGAGGAAGAAACAAGAAGATTCTAATCAATCAGTGACTCCAAAAGGGATCTAAATGTAAACCAGAAAGAAAAAAACTACAAAGGTACTGGAAAAAAATGTTAAAAATGTTGATTTGAGGAAACCTTTCTCATCAAGACACAAATCCCAGAGCCATAAAGAAAAGTCTGATTTATTTGACCTCTTAAAAATTAAATATTGCCATGGACACCATAAAACGGGCCAGAATACAATGAGAGAGCAGCAGACACTTTTTGCAGTATTTACTGTTCATAAAGGTGAACATCCCTAACACACAGCCTAAAATCCGCATGAAAAGACTGAAATCAGTTTTTAAAAATTGAGTAAGGGATCTGAGAGCAAACAGTTCCCAAGGAGCTGACTTGCCCAGGGTCACACAGCTCTCGGTGGGCAGGGAGGAGGCCAAGACCAGTGCTTCTGACATGGGTATGCGAGAGGAATACTGTGGATTTAATAAACCAGAAGTTTCTAGGATTGTTTCTGCCTGTAAAACACATAGATCTACGCCCATGCCCCTCCTGTTATACTGACCTGTCTACTGTTTGGGTTTTTATCTTAAGATGGCAAAGCCAGGATCTTAGTGTGGGCATCGTGTAGTGAGCCCTTCTCTTTGTCTGCTGGGCCATCTTCCCTACACAGGGCCACCCATCACCTACATCCTGAGCTGAGGCCCGTTGAGCACAGGAAGACAGAGCCCTGCGTCTCTCCATTTGCTCTCCTGTCCTTCCCCAGGCCTCAGTTTTCCCCCAGGGCCTTGCTCTGAGCAGGCAGTTAGGAAGCAGCGGTCAGAGGGTAGGTGATGAAACCTGGATTCCTTACGTCTCAAGAGAAATCCTTTGCCCCCTTGGCCTCAGCACAGCACCTTGGGGGAAGCCTCAAGGTGGCCAGGCCACAAGGAGGAAGGGTTCTGACCCTCCTGACCTCCTTAGCCCCCTCTACTTCCTCCAAATTTCCCAACAGACTGAGCACCCCCAACATTCACCTTCCTTCTGGGGTCACTGCTCATGTCTCAGGAGTCCACATCCTGAGTTGAGCCCATGAGCAGGTGTGACCCTCTGCACTGTTCAGGGACCCAAGGGCCGGGAGGAAGCCGTCAGACGCACCGGCCTCCACAGCCAGGCTCAGCTCCTGCTTAACCAGCCATGTCAGCCATGAACTCACCTCTCTGAGCTTCCATTTTCCCTTCTTCTGTCAACTAGCGACCATTATCAGACTGTTGTCCTGAGGACGGGGTGATGGGGGGCGGGGGGTCCTACCCTGCCTGCTTACCCAGAAATCTTCTCTGGCTGAATGTAAACAAGATCCAGTTGTTCTCAGCTATGCAATGCAGCTACTAGCTTTTTGACTCGGCAATAACCACACACAACCTCTGGGCCCAGATATACCTGGAGAACTGAAAGGGAAAGTGAAACCCTCATCTCTGAGTGGCTCAGGTCAAGCACACATCCTGCGCACCAGGCCCCACCCTGGGCTATTCTCACCCTCTCTGCTGATGGTCTTAGAGAAACAGGCCCAGTCCTGACATCCAGGTCCTTCTGGGCATGGTCTACCCTGTCTCAGGCTTCATGATGGAAGACCTGCCACCAATTGACTATGAAACCCTTGGTCAATCACTCCCCCACTCTATGAACTTCTTCCTGGCTCCTTCCACCCTTTCCACCCACTCACCAGCCTGCCTGCCTTATTCACCTTTGCACCAGAAGCACTTGGCACAGTCTCCCAGAACATACCAACTGCTCACGGCATACTGGTCATACTGCTGCTCCTGAGGGCCACACCCATGTGGGTTCTAGGCATTTGCTCATGCAGTTCCTTCTGCCAGGGACATTTACTCCTACCACCTAGAAAAATCATACTTCCTATAATGCCCAAATCTGTTATCACCTCCTCTGAGAAGCCCTCCAGGATCCTTCCCTGCAGAGTCCACTGTCCCCAGCTCTGCTCAAAGGGTACCTGCAAGAGGGGCCCAAGTCCACCCCTCAGCCACTCTGTCCACACCCCAACCCCACCTTTTTGATCAGGTCCCTCTAGATTGAACCCTGGTGACAGCGACAATACTACTAACTTCAGGCGCTAGTGCCCTCAGGCAACTCACCTGAGCAGGCCCAGCCTTGGTGGTCAAGGCCATCTGGATGGATGCCAAGTTCATGCAAAGGGCTGAGAGCCCATTGCTCTTTGTTCCCTGACTTATTTGCACTTGACAACAGACCTCTTGTCTCCAAATGGAGGAAGGCTAGTGACCTGGCAACTCAGAAAAGTCTACAACAGAAAGCCAGTCTTAATTCCTGTTTGGACGTTCAGCAAAGAGCCAAGGTGTATGGAGGGCTGAAGTGTGCCACACTCTGCAGGCACCGTCCACACCTTGCCTGTTGTACTCTCACATCAGCTCGAGGAAGTGTCGGCTCCATTTCTCAGATAAAGAAACTGAGAAGAAAAGGTCCCAGCGCCTGGGAGTCGTGCAGCTGGACTGCTGGTGCACTTTCCTGCTTTGACCCAAGCAGAAGGAACAGCGGTGGGGCTGGATTCCCCCTCACCATGGAGGCCGCCTGACCTTCCATCTGGGCTGCTTCATCCCAGGAAATGTCCCTGTGTCATCGTGGTCACCTCCCCCAGCCTTAGAGGGAGGCACAGAGGAGTGATGGGTGTTATCCATGAGGACCACACACTATAGTTTGGTCTTACACTCACGCTGGAACATTGGCCAGGAGTCTGATCTGATTTTGTAAATAACAGGGGTGGGGCGAGGCGGGGGATTTCTTCCAGCAACTCAGGGGAGGAGCCAAGATCGCAACCAAGTTTGAGATTTGCACTTGCAAATACCACTCCTAGTTTCAGTTCAGTTCAGTTGCTCAGTCGTGTCTGACTCTTTGCGACCCCATGAATAGCAGCACACCAGGCCTCCCTGTCCATCACAAACTTCCGGAGTTTACTCAAAGTCATGTCCATCGAATCGGTGATGCCATCCAGCCATCTCATCCTCTGTCATCCCCTTCTCCTCCTGCCCCCAATCCCTCCCAGCATCAGGATCTTTTCCAATGAGTCAACTCTTCGCATCAGGGGGCCAGAGTAGTGGAGTTTCAGCTTCAGCATCAGTCCTTCCAATGAACACCCAGGACTGATCTCCTTCAGGATGGACTCTTTGGATGTCCTTGCAGTCCAAGGGACTCTCAAGAGTCTTCTCCAACACCACAGTTCAAAAGCATCAATTTTTTGGTTCTCAGCTTTCTTCACAGTCCAACTCTCACATCCATACATGACCACTGGAAAAACCATAGCCTTGACTAGACAGACCTTTGTTGGCAAAGTAATGTCTCTGCTTTTTAATATGCTATCTATATTGGTCATAACTTTCCTTCCAAGGAGTAAGCGTCTTTTAATTTCATGGCTGCAGTCATCATCTGCAGCGACTTTGGAGCCCAGAAAAATAAAGTCTGACACTGTTTCCACTGTTTCCCCATCTATTTGCCATGAGATGATGGGACCAGATGCCATGATCTTAGTTTTCTGAATGTTGAGCTTTAAGCCAACTTTTTCACTCTCGTCTTTCACTGTCATCAAGAGGCTCTTTAGTTCCTCTTCACTTTCTGCCATAAGGGTGGTATCATCTGCATACCTGAGGTTATTGATATTTCTCCCGGCAATCTTGATTCCAGCTTGTGCTTCTTCCAGTCCAGCATTTCTCATGATGTACTCTGCATATAAGTTAAATAAGCAAGGTGACAATATACAGCCTTGACATACTCCTTTTCCTATTTGGAATCAGTCTGTTGTTCCATGTCCAGTTCTAACTGTTGCTTCCTGACCTGCATATAGGTTTCTCAAGAGGCAGTCAGGTGGTCTGGTATTCCCATGTCTTTCAGAATTTTCCACAGTTTATTGTGATCCACACAGTCAAAGTCTTTGGCATAGTCAATAAAGCAGAAATAGATATTTTTCTGAAACTCTCTTGCTTTTTCAATGATCCAGCGGATGTTGGCAATTTGATCTCTGGTTCCTCTGCCTTTTCTAAAACCAGCTTGAACATCTGGCAGTTCATGGTTCACGTATTGCTGAAGCCTGGTTTGGAGGATTCTGAGCATTACTTTACTAGTGTGTGAGATGATTGCAATTGTGCGATAGTTTGAGCATTCTCTGGCATTGTCTTTCTTAGGGATTGGAATGAAAACTGACCTTTTCCAGTCCTGTGGCCACTGCTGAGTTTTCCAAATGCAGTACTTGGATGCAATCTCAAAAATGACAGAATGATCTCTGTTCGTTTCCAAGGCAAACCATTCAATATCACGGTAATCCAAGCCTATGCCCCAACCAGTAACGCTGAAGAAGCTGAAGTTGAACGGTTCTATGAAGACCTACAAGACCTTTTAGAACTAACACCCAAAAAAGATGTCCTTTTCATTATAGGGGACTGGAATGCAAAAGTAGGAAGTCAAGAAACACCTGGAGTAACAGGCAAATTTGGCCTTGGAGTATGGAATGAAGCAGGGCAAAGGCTAATAGAATTTTGCCAAGAGAACACACTGGTCATAGCAAACACCTTCTTCCAACAACACAAGAGAAGACTCTACACATGGACATCACCAGATGGTCAACACCGAAATCAGATTGATTATATTCTTTGCAGCCAAAGATCGAGAAGCTCTATACAGTCAGCAAAAACAACACCGGGAGCTGACTGTGGCTCAGATCATGCACTCCTTATTGCCAAATTCAGACTTAAATTGAAGAAAGTAGGAAAAACCACTAGACCTTTCAGGTATGACCTAAATCAAATCCCTTATGATTATACAGTGGAAGTGAGAAATAGATTTAAGGGACGAGATCTGAGACAGAGTGCCTGATGAACTATGGATGGAGGTTTGTGATATTGTACAGGAGACAGGGATCAAGACCATCCCCATGGAAAAGAAATGCAAAAAGGCAAAATGGTTGTCTGAGGAGGCCTTACGAATAGCTGTGAAAAGAAGAGAAGTGAAAAGCAAAGGAGAAAAGGGAAGATATTCTCATTTGATTGCAGAGTTCCAAAGAATAGCCAGGAGAGATAAGAAAGCCTTCCTCAGCGATCAATGCAAAGAAGTAGAGGAAAACAACAGAATGGGAAAGACTAGAGATCTCTTCAAGAAAATTAGAGATACTAAGGGAAGATTTCATGCAAAGATGGGTTCGATAAAGGACAGAAATGGTATGGACCTAACAGAAGCAGAAGATATTAAGAAGAGGTATCTGTATATCAAGAATACACAGAAGAACTGTACAAAAAAGATCTTCATGACCCAGATAATCACGATGGTGTGATCCCTCACCTAGAGCCAGACATTCTGGAATGTGAAGTCAAGTGGGCCTTAGGAAGCATCACTACTAACAAAGCTAGTGGAGGTGATGGCATTCCAGTTAAGCTATTTCAGATCCTGAAAGATGATGCTATGAAAGTGCTGCACTCCTAGTTTAAAGTTCTTTTTCTGTCATTTTTTCCCCCAATAAACTCTTCTGTCTTTCACTAGCATGACTTTAGTTTGACAGCCAAGCAAAACCACAGTGAGAAGAAGAACTCAGTTAAACATCCTTTTAAGGTGGGCAGGTTATCATAAAGGTCCTCTGATGAGAATGCAGAATGGACACTGGACATTCCTGGACTCAATAAACACCAGCTCACAGTAAAGCCACCAAGGGGTCTGCAGACTCAAATCAAGGTGAGGATTTAGCATGCCCTTTTTACCACAGTCAAAAGGAAAAAAAAGTTTGTCACAAAAGGACAAATACTGGATAACTCTACTCAAATAAGGTCCCAAGAGGAGTCAAATTCACAAAGACCAAGGATTCAGAGGTGCCTGTCAGGGGTGGAACGGAAGGAGAGTGGGGTGTTAGTGTTTAATGGGGACAGAATTTCACTTTTGATGTAAAACATTCTGTGAATGGAGGGTGATGCTAACTGCATGACAGTGTGGATGTCCTTAACACCGCTGAACTCTACACTTAGTAATGGCTAAACTAGGACTTCCCTGGTGGTGCAGATAAGACTCCTCCTGCTAATGCACGGGATTCAGGTTCAATCCCTGCTCCAAGAAGATTCCACATACTGGGGAGCCACCCAGCCCAGGTGCCACAACTACTGAGCCTGTGCTCTAGAGTTTGTGAGTCACACATATCTGGAGCCTGTGCTTTGCAACAAGAGAAGCCATCGCAATATGAAGCCCGAGCACCATCACAAAGAGTAGGCCCCGCATGCCACAACTAAAGAAAGCCCGCCCTAAGCAAGGAATGGCAACCACTCCAGTTCTTGCCTGGAAAATCCCATGGACAGAGGAGCCTGGTAGGCTACAGTCCATGGGGTCACAAAGAGTCGGACGGGACTGAGCATGCATATCAAAGCAAGAAGAACCCAGCCAAGTGAAAAGTCAAACAAGCGAATAAATAAAAATTGTAAAAATGGCTAAAATGGCAAATTTGATGATTTAAAAAAATTTAAATAAACTGTTAAAAAGCTGAACCTTTATGGAAAAACATAGCAGCACCTGAACCCTTTACAACCTGCAAAGCACTTTAACACATATTGTTGGGTAAGCTACCACAGCCCTCTGATGACAACATTTATTATCCCTGAGTCACAAGGGAAAACTAAGGTTCAGACTTGCCCCTCAAGTGGGGAAACTGGGCTGGTCTCCCTGCCTGTTGTTTTGGTCTGTTTTATGGACTATGCCATTTCCTTAGAGGAAGAGAAATCTTTAAATCCTTGAATAGTCTAAAAATGTAGTTTTCTTCCACAATTGATCCTTCTTAGCTTGAGATGAGTCACAATGTCAAATACCACTTGGCCTAAGAAGTGAGCCCAGCTGCCAGAGTCCCTAGTGAGCACTGGGAGCCGGGTCTGACCAGGCCCATGGGGACCCACTTCTACTGGCACCAAGTCTTAACTCACTCCTGGAACAGCCCCACCTCAGGGGGAAATCTGCCTGAATTCTTTTGTCACAGAGACTCTGGGCCCCATTCGGCTGCGTCCATGACTCCGCATCTTCCGTGAGTGGGGAGAGAATTTGCCATCACACAGCCCTTTTAGGCTACCCCAGGTTTTGCTGTGACTTGGTTTCCTTGCTCATAGAAAGAGTGAGTAGCCTGTAGAGTCACTGAGAGGATGAGTGAGACAGGGCAGGGACTGGGCTTGGCAAACAGTAGGTGCTCAGTCAACAGGAAGTGCTGTTTTCTGGGCTCACCGTGTCGGCATTACCTCCTTTCCTCTTTCAAAACCTCCCTGAGTTGTCTGCCGTTCTCATCATTCCTGTGCGTGGATCAGAAAGCAGACTTAGAGGATTCACTCATTCATTTCCCAAGGTCACAAAGCTGGCCTCGCCTCGCCTACATTTATCCAACGATCCTTACCTCCACAATTCAACTCTTGAATCAGAGGCTAAAAAATAATAATAAGTATAGACTCACAGAGAAAACCACACAGTTGTAAAATTGCTACAGAGAGGTCCTGTGTCCCTTCACCTAGTTGTCCTGCAGTGGTGATATTTTATGTAACTACAGTCACTATCAAAATACAAATAACTAGAATATAGACTGCACTCAAATTTTACCAGTTTTTGCATGCTCTCGTTTTTGTGTCTTTGGGATGGTCCTACCACACTGTAACACGTGTGCGGATTCATTTAACCATCATGACAATTGATGTACAGAGTGTTCTGCCCCAGGAAGGAACTCCCTGTGCTGATCCTTTGGGGTCACCGCTTTCTGGGCCTTCGCTAACTCTGGGCAACCACTGATCTGTTCTCCATTCCTAGAACTGTGGCATTTTGCGACTATTTTATAAGTGGAATCATGTAGCATGTAACCCTTTAAGACCGGCCTTTGCATTTTTTTTTTTTTTTTTAATTTTTCTGTCTGTCTTGAGAATGAACTGAAGGCAGCAACAGCCGGTGTAAGGAGACCAATTCAGAGGCTAGTCCAGGTGTCAATGATGGAGATGGAGAGAAGCAGACAGTCGGTTCAGAGAGCTTTCAAAGGAAGAATACACAAGACCCAGCAATTGATTTATGGAAAAGTCAGAGGGTGAGCCAAGGAGCCGGCTATCATGTTTCTCATTTGAGCACCTGGTAGATGGTAGCGTCTGAGACAGAATACTGATGATCTGTTGGGGGGTGGGGGTGGGGTGGGGTGGGGATGAATGTCTGTGACATGGATGAATTTACTGGGTGACCTCCATTTGAAACAAAACCTAAATTTTACTAACATCTCTTCAGATACTACAAATGAGGTTTGTGCTATAATATCAGCTGGTATCTCAAAGAATATCTCCTTGATTAATATTAATCAAGTATAGTTGTTTACATGTCCTTTCACATTGCTAAATTTCTCTTAAAAATTAAAAGTGGAAAATATGATGGAAATGAGAATAATTCTACAGTGAAAAAAAGAAAGTGCAAGTGAAGTCGCTCAGTCATATCTGACTCTTTACAACCCCATGGACTGTAAGCCTACCAAGCTCCTCAGTCCATGAGATCTTCCAGGCAAGAATACTTGAGCGGGTTGCCATTTCCTTCGCCAGGGGATCCTCTTGACTCAGGGATCAAACCCTGGTCTCCGACACTGTAGGCAGACACTCTACCATCTGAGCTACCAGGCATTGCGCCAATCTTACATAACTAAATGCTAACTTGTGTTTGATTTTATTACTTCAAGTTGAACATGAGGAGGAGATTAGAACTTAAGATCATAGCTCCTAGATAAAGAATAGACATGTGGGTCATTTCAAGGTTAAGAAATGTAGTTAGGCAACGGTTTTCAGTAAAAGCTAACTTTGACATTTCTTGATATTTGTATTAAAACAGTTGCTAACAACTATCTGATATACATTTCAAAACACAAAGTGAACTCCATGGGAGCCAGGATCTGATATGTCACTCCAATATCTCCTAACAACCAGAACCTACAAGGTACCTAAAGCATGGTGATCGGTTTGTTGAACTGAAGCAGCTCATTCAATTTTCTCATTTTTTTTTTTTAAAGTTTTCTCCTTCTTGCTACATTTATTTTTAAACCAGTGAGTGAAAAAAGCCTTCACCCATTTCTCTCAGCTGAGGAAAGAGTACCTGTGACACAGGAGTCTTGAGCCAAAACCCACGATTCTATCTGCATTAAAAACTAAAGAGGGAAACTGGAAAAACAAATACTGAAGACCATTAAAGAAAAAGCTTTGGGAAATAAGAGGCAAACTGATAATCAATGGCTTGGGGCAAACCCTCTCTTACGGTGCAAGGGTCCGCTGTGACTACCTTGGGAGGAGCGCACTTTCATGGAAACAGTTACTAGCCCCGGGTGGGAGAAAGCTGCCCCCACATAGCGCCTCACCATGCCAGGCTCAGAAGCTAGCTCCCCGGCCCCCCACCCTCGTCTCGCCCGGGGGCACCTTTCTTCTCTCAGCCCCACATTCCCCGCCTTCTTGTTGCCGGTGGTGTCCCTGGCTCAGCCTCCCCTACTCCCCAAACCTCCGCTCCCGGTCCCTGCCTTTACCGCTCCTGGAGTCAGCCGTCGCGCACTTTGCCTCGCACCTCTCCCCTGGGGCGGTAGCCGCCTCCCGGCCTTTGCATTTTTTTACTTTTATTTTTCAGTTGTGCCATGTGGCACGCAGGATCAAACCTGTGGTTCTGGCAGAGGAAGTGCAGAGTCTTAACCACTGGACCCCCAGGCAAGTCCCAAGACTGGTCTTTTCAAATTCACTCAGCAAACTGCTCTTGAGATTCACCCAATGGGCTGCGAGTATCAGTAGTTCATTGCTTTTAGTGGATAAGTAATCCTAGAGCCATAAGAGAGGACCGTGGAGGCCTCACCCACCTCCTCCACTGCCAGGATCCCCTGCAGAGCCCCCAGATGTGCTTCACCTCCAGGAACCAGCAGCTCCATGCATGACCCCTGTCACTTGTCACTTGGATTTCTGCAGGAAGACAGCTGGTCACGGCTTCCTCTCCTCTGCCCGGTCTTCCTTCCTGACTCTCCATTACCCCTTTCTTGTCCCTTTCCAGGATGTACTCTCTGAAACTCTTTCCCTACCATTTCCACAGCTTTCTAAAAAGTAGCATTTAAAAGAATTGAGATATCAGTCACATAACATATAATTCACCATTGAAAAGTAGCTTTTAGTATATTCACTATGTGTACAAACATCAGTATTACATAATTCCAGAACTTTTCCATCATCCCCAAAACAATGCCCATACCTATTAGAAGTTAGTCCCAAATCTTCTTACCACCTTGCCTTGGTCCTATGGTTGCCATCCTCTCATTCCTGTCTGTCTATTTCACCAGTTAAGTGTGGAAGTTAACAGGAAGGCTGAGGGATGGGTGTGGGTGTGGGGGGGTGGTCCTTAATCTTGTCTAATATAAGAGCTGGGCTGGGCCAGTCTGGGAACTGAGTCTTAGAAGCCTAAAGAGGTCATTGATTCACAGGCCACAGTGTTGGGATCCCCTGGAGAGGTGAGGGCTCAGACATGGGATTCTGGGAGAAGTCAATGTCAAAGCCACAGGCGATCTAAGCAATGGTCAACTCACAGGGGCTGAACAGAGAGGCAGAGTTCTGAACGGAAGAGAAGACTCAAAGCCTAGAGGAGGAATGAAGCCTAGGGATGGTTTTGTATTGGTTAGGATGTGGATGCTGAGCTGCTGTAACAAAGGGCTCACAAGATATTAACATATTGACTCAAACAATGTAGATGTATTCATTTCAGATGTGAAAGTCCAAGTTGCTAGGCATTTGGGAGGTAGGTGGTAGGTAAGTCAACCAGAAGTCCAGCCTGTTATTACTCGGCCATCATTTCCAGTGAGGGGTCTTATTCAATGTGGAAGCTGGTTTTCATCAGACATTCCAGCCCAAAATAGAGCAGAGAAGGACACAGAGCTCATAATTTCCCTTCAAAGACATGACCTAGAAGATCCACACATCATTCCTCTAACCTTTGATTAGTCAGAATTTAGCAATGAGGTTACATGGAGCTACAAGGGAGGCTGGGCTGCCATAAACTCACCTAAACTCAGTGTCTTCTCTATAAAAAATAAGGACACTAAAAATGGCTAAAGTGGTTAATTTTATGTTGTGTGTTTTTTCCTATAATTAGAAACATTTTTTTTTTTTTAATTTTTAGTTTTTTTTTTTTTGAAGGCGTGAAGGATGAAAATTTAGGAATGACTATTTGGTCTCTTCAGGGCTTCCCTGGTGGCTCGGACAGTAAAGAATCTGACACAATGCGGGAGACCTGGGTTTGATCACTGGGTCAGGAAGATCCCCTGGAGAAGGAAATGGCAACCCACTCTAGTATTCTTGCTTGGAGAATCCCATGGACGGAGGAACCTGGAAGGCTACAGTCCACGGGGTCGCAAAGACTTGGACATGACTGAGTAACTTCACTTTTCTTTCTATTGGTCTCTTCTACAGCCGCTAATTCAGAAAAAAGTATGACATTTTCGTAGGAAAAAAACTAAAAGATATTACCTGGTCACTGTTGAAAAATTATTCAAAGAACAGAATCAGTGTCATCTTTTCTGTTGATCTCTCTAGACTGATCTCACTGCAGTGTTTTATAAAACCTTAACAGGAAGCTAAAGCCTTTTTATTTGCTCAGCGATTAGAGAACAAAGTTCATCAACCTGGCTACCACGTCGTCCTCTGTCTCTAAATGTCCGTTGCTGGCATATAGAAGGGAGATGCTGGGACACAGCATTGGATGTGATCTCCCTTGCTCTCGTATTTATTTATCCCTCTACAGTTCCCCTCTGAGCATCTCACCATCACCCCAGGGGACCACAGCCAGAAAATTAACATAGACATTTCTGGCTTTGTATTCACAACCATAGTCTGGGAGGAAACTTCAGGATTATTTGGAAAAATAAACAACTGTATGAAGTTAGGGATAAGGGGATCTTTAATGCCAGCAATCAGAGACCAGTAGGAAAGTCGACAGCTCAGTGGAGGCAAGTGAAGAGGTGAGCACTTGCTGGGACCAGGGTGGACAGTCCATCTCAGGGGCCAGCAGTGAGGAGGGATGAGCAGGGGTGACAAGAGAGGCTAGACAAGGAGGGGCATTAGGATTTAGGCTCCACGGACACACATGGACAGCTGGAGAGGGAGCAAGGACCCCTCCCTTCCACAAGGGACTCTGGGCTCAGTGGCCCCTGGTCTCTCCTGCTCACGTGTGTTGGGCAGTCAGGCAGCCCTGGGGACTGCTCCCTCCCCCTTGGTGGGCAGACATGGGCACCCCCCAGCACGTCTTCTGCACAAGGTGAACATTAGTCCAGAGGACCTTAAGGGGGAGAACTGATATTTGTGGGTCCTGTAGTGACTTAAATGGTAGCTCCCCAAAAAGTACATCCACGACCTAATCTCTGGATCTGTGTATGGGACCTTATGTGGAAAAGGGTCTCTGAAAACCCTTTAAGTGAAACATCTTGTAATGAGAGCTTTATGGGTTATCTGAGTAGGCCCTAAATCAACTGGCATCCTTGTAAGACACAGAGACAGCGGAGAGTAGGGGGAGAAGCCAGGAAGAGACAGGGGCAGGATGGAGGCGTGCAGCCACAGCCAAGGAACGCTGCCGCCACCACCAGCTGGAAGCGGCGGGGAGGGACCCCAGAATTTCTATGGGAGTGGGGCCCGTTGACAGGAAGCAGCACCCCAGACTCCAGTGCTGGCCCCCACCTCTCTCATCACCTGCTGCCGCTCCCTTCCCAGGGCCCGAAAGTGTACCTGCTCGGAGGCTGAACGGGTCAGCAGCTGGAGGCCTGGGAAGCGTTTGATCTAGGAGCCTGCAGCTCTCCTGAGCAACCAGGCCAGTCAAACAGTGACCCAGGGGCCTGTGTGCTGACCTGCTGCCCAAGTGTAAAACATACCTTCTTTGCCATAAATAAGTCTAAACCCAGCATATACAGAACAGTGAGGAATACAGGGAAATTGAGCCACCAGTGTAGACCTGGTAGGACAAGCCACTCTCTTCTAGATGTGGAAGTGAAAGTGAAAGTCATTTAGTCCTGTCCAGCTCTTTGCTACCGGTGGACTATACAGTCCATGGAATTCTCCAGGCCAGAATACTGGAGTGGGTAGCCGTTCCCTTCTCCAGGGGATCTTCCCAATCCAGGGATAGAATCCAGGTCTCCCTCATCGCAGGCAGATTCTTTTTTTTTTTTCTTTTGCAGGCAGATTCTTTAGCAGTTGAGCCACCAACAAAGCCCAAAACTTGAAGCACTTCCTTTGAACCAGAATCCAACCAGCGACCTAAGGATGACAGCAGCTAACCACCTCTACAGTCCTCTGCTCTACCGGCTGAGCTACCGAAGGATGCAGACGTGGAAGGACAGCGATAAAGACTAGGAATTTTACCATTTTTATAGGAAGAGGAGAAAAGAAACCTTTTTTTAAAATTAAAAATGTAAAAATTAAAAAAATTTGCAACTACCACACATTATTTTTTATGAACAAAGCAGCCTGACACACTTTAATAATAAAGGGATGCTTTTAAGCCTAGGGAGGACCTCGTCAGACGCAGATCCCGAGCCAGATTTCCTGAGTAGGCAGTGCTGTCTCTACGTGGAGCCGACGTGGGGACGTTGGGGTCGACAGCACCTCGGCCGTCCACGCTGGACACACGCCCCAGCTCACACCCCTGGGGACCCCTCAGGGCAGGATCATCCCCGGCTCAAGTTCTGGGCCCGGGGGGACACAGGGGCAAAGTGCCAGCCCGGGGCCCGAGCCCCGCAGGAGGCCGGCGTGCGGCCCGCTGGTCCCTCTGCCGCACGGAGCACCCCCAGACCCACCTTGGTGAAGAGCCGCCACCACTGCCAGATGCGCAGCTTGAGGTAGGCGGCGCAGTTCCTCTGCAGGACCTTCATGGCCGTCAGCTGCTGCTGCCGCTTGGCGAAGGCCCTGTGGGGCGAGGGTCACGGTCAGCGCCTCCAGGCGGGGGCGGGCCGGCCAACCTCCCTGCCCACAGTCCTGACCTCGCTCCCGGGGGTTTTTCCCGGAGCTAAGATCCAGTGGTGTGACCTCACCCAGGGAACTGTGTCACCCCCCACCCCCACCCAGCAGATGTTCCAGGACGTCTGGAGACATTCCTGGTTGTCACAAGTAGGGAGGGCGCTGCTGACCTCTGGTGGGGAGAAGCCAGGGCTGCTGCCAAAGCCTCTGAGAGTCACACAAAATGTGGTTGTGTGAGGGTTGGAACGAATTTCCAGATACAGGGTATTTAGAAGAGAGAAAATATTGGGAACAAAGGGCAGAGGGAGTGAGGAGCGCTGCTCAGACAGTGGGCAGACTTCCTGAAGGACCAGGGACAGCTGACTGAAAAGCCAGCCTGCTTGATGCTCTTTGTGGGCCAGTGGCCAATTTTTATAGCCTCAACACAAAGAAAATTCCTGCTGGAAGGGTGGCATTAGGTGATTCGTTAGGGTGAGTTTTTTTTTTTTTTTTAACCTACTCTGGGCTCAGGGAGCTGGCCGGTTAGATCACGGGACTCATGGCGACGGTCGCTGTCGGGCGCAGTCAGTTTGGGAGATGACCGTGGTGTGGAGCTCTGTATCTGTGGCTGTGGGATAGGGCTCCACATGGCATCTAGCTTTGCCCTCGGGGGACCCCAGGGTCCAGAAGAATACTTTGGGCTGCATGTGTTACAGAATGCAAGTCCCAGAGCCTGACATACTGTGAGCCAAACAGTAGCAAAACATCAGAGTTTGGGGCCCAGAAAGGTTTATTGCTGGGCCATGCAAGGAGATGAGAAGTTGCTCATTCCTTAAACATCCTGAAGTCCCCAAAATCTCTCAGCAAAGCCCTTGGACAGGAAAGATGTGGGAGGGGAGTGGTGAGTTTTTGTAAAGTTCTTGTTGTCAGATCCTTTGTTCTTAAGGTCAGGTCACTGTCAGCTCATGATGTTTGTCAAAACCTCTACAATAGAAATGTTATTTTCTCTTCAGACAAGAAAGGGCAAATTCCCAAAGCTCAACTTTCGCTCTCTGAGGTCCAGGCCCTATCTAAGAGGAGAGGGTCCCGTGTGGGCCGGTTACCCTGCCCAGGAGCCTTCTTCAAGCACCCAGTCTAGGTCCTCTCACCAATGCCCAGGCCCCTATAAGATGGCAGATCTCAGCTGGCAACACTGTCAGGTCCCCAGGCCCTGTCCAGCCGTCATCACTGAGGGAGCCAGGCACCCAGACTCAGCTGGTCCTCAGGCTTCACATTTAACCTGGAGAGATCATTGCATGGGATCCATAGGGACATGTGTTGTAGCAAATGCCCTTCAGGTTAATCCCTAGCCCCCAGCTGTTGCCCTTCTTAGATAACAGCCCCCAGCACAGAGTAGACCTGAAGCAATGCGGTGCAATGTCTTTGCCACTTAACCCTGACCTCTGGCACCTCCTTGGGATCGACAACTGACCTCAGCTGGGCCAGTTCTTGGAACTTGAATGGAGTGACTGAAGCTGGTTAAAGCTGTCACCTTAATGACAGTGTCCAGTTACTCCAATTGCTGAGGCCTCAGTGGACTGGGACCCATGGAGACCTCCACCACCTCATGGCTCAGAGGTGGGGATTGGGGAGAGGTTCACTGTCTTCTCAAGGATGGGCCTGGCTAGTGGGCGGCCAGGTGAGGGTCTGGAGCTCTGCAGGTCACCGTCCCCAGCCTGTCCCCCACCCTTCAGCTCACCTAGAGGCCTGAGGCTAGAAGGCCTGGAGGGTCGGGGAGAAGGTGGCCATCCCCCTCTTATCACACTCCGCGTTGAGAGGACACTGCTGCCAGGCTGACTGTTGGTGGGGTGGGACCTGCTCCCAGGTCTCCTGCTGACAGTCTCCTAACTGTCTCGATCTAACGGCTGTAGGACCCCCCCCCCCCCCATTACACCGGGAGGCTTTGGGCATCTGTGCTCAGAGTCATGGGTGCCAGGGAAGAGCTGGAGGCGGGTGCTGCTAAGGTCGATATTTTTAAGGATCATTCTAGCCCCATGGGGAGTAGATGGGTGGGGGCAGGGCAGTGCCCCAAGGTAAACACAGGAAGATGGTTCTGAAAGTTCCTGGTGAAACGTGAAGGCAGCCTGGGTGAGGCATGTGCTGTCTTTCTCTGCCCCTCTGTTTACGGCTGACCCTCTCTCACACCTGCACACAAGCCCTCTGCCCTCAATCATCCTTGAGTGCCCCATGTCCATCGTGGTCCCCAGGGCTAGAGGAGGAGCATCCCCATGCTCAGCTCAAGTCAGACAACACAGGCTCCCCTGGGGGTCCCATGGGCTATGTCTGTTTGCCCCAGGCTTGTTGACCTCCTTGTCACACCCTGAAGTTCCTTGACATGTTGCAGCCAACCGGTTTCATTTTTCTCTCTTTCTTTTTTGTTTTTTCCAAATCAAACTCTGTTACTGCACAATGTCTGGAATTTCATGGGAATTTCCAGACCAGTGCACTGATCTCTCAGTGCCCAGATCCAAACGGCACCTTGCAATTTGTTAGATGTTCCATCCACTGTGTTGTCATCACCACTGCGACCACCACCATTATCTTCACCATCGTCATCAAGAAGTCACTGCATTAAGATCTACATAGACCATTCTTCATAAAGACATACAGACGGCCAACAGGAATAAATAAAGATGGTCAACATTGCTAATAATTAGAGAAATGCTAATCAAAACTACAATAAGGTATCGCCCCCTACCAGTCAGAAGGGCCATTGTCTAAGTCTACAAATAAACAATGTTGGAGAATATGTGGAGAAAAGGGAAGCCTCCTGCACTGCTGGTGGGAACGTAAATTGGGGCAGCCGCTATGGAAAACAGTATGGAAGTTTCTTAAAAACTAAAAATAGAAATATCATGTCATCCAGCAATCCCACTTGAAGGCATATATCTGAAAAAGACAAAAGCTCCAATTCAAAAAGATACTTGCACCTCAGTGTTTCTAGCAGCACTATTTACTATAGAAAGACATAGAAGTAACTTAATGTCTGTCAACAGACAAAGGAATAAAAACCATGTGGCACATACATGGAATGGAATATTGCTCATTATTTCAAAGAATGAAATAATGCCATTTGTAGTAACATGTATGGATCTAGAGGTGATCATACTAAGTGAAGTAATTGAGACAGAAAAGACAAATATATAGTTTCACTTATATGGAGAACCTAAAAAAATAGCACAGGGAGTACCTTGGTGGTCTAGTGTTTAGAATTTGGTGTTTTCAATGCTATGAAATTGAAAGTGAAAGTCGCTTAGTCGTGTACGACTCTTTTTGACCCCAATGACTGTATAGTCCATGGAATTCTCCAGGCCAGAATACTGGAATGGGTAGCCTTTTCCTTGTCCAGGAGATCTTCCCAACCCAGGAATCAAACCCAGGTCTCCTGCATTGCAGGTGGATTCTTTACCAGCTGAGTCACCAGGGAAGCCCAGTTCATTCCCTGGTCAGGGAACTGAGATCCCAAAAGCTGCTTGGCATGGCCAAAAAAAAGAATACAAATGAACTTATTAACAAATCAAAACAGACTCAGAGTCACAGAAAACAAATTTATTGTTACCAAAGGGGCAGAGGGGTAAATCAGGAGTGTGGGATTAAAAGACACACATTACCGTACATAAATAGATTAAAAAAAAACCCCAATAACTTAATGTATAGTACAGGGGAAAACATTCAGTACCTTGTAATAATCTGTAATGAAAAAATTAAAAAGAACAGATATATACAGAATACGTGATAACTGAAACATTTTGCTGTATATCTGAAACTAATACAATATTGTAAATCAACTGTACTTCCGTTAAAGAAACAAGCAAGCAAAAGAAGTCACTGGCTAATTAATAATTAAGATAAGCTGCTGGGATCAAAGGTGAGTTGATGCTGAAGAAGTAGGGCTAGAGACCACCAACAGGGGGAGACTCTCTTTGCTGGGGCATCAGACCTTGGTGAGGGTGCTAGTGGAGCCCCTGCTACTTCTCCTGGATTCCAACAATCCTAACTCTTTGACTTTCTCTCATTTTCAACCCATTCATATTCCTGGTCTTTCATTGCTAGTTCCCCTGCCTCTCCCTTTATTCTGCCCCCAGTGACTTCTTTAGTTCAAAATAAGTGGTTTCTGATGGGAGGGGGTTTGAGGGGAGAATGGATACATGTAGATGTATGGCTGAGTCCCTTCACTGATCACCTGAAGCTATTTTGTTTCACAACATTGTTAATCGGCTATTCCTCAAAACAAAGTAAAATTTCATAGTATGAAGGGAAAAAGTGGTTTCTCTCCCCCAACCCCCAACCCTTCTCTAGTTCCCCGTCTTCCCTCAATCCAGGCTCCAGGCTCCTTCCTTCACTCTCCCTGAGTGGTCACCAACATCCATCCCTCGCCTGCTGTGCTCAGGTGCAGAAACCCCAAATTCCTGATACTCAGCTCCAAAAATTTTCTGTCCCTCTCCTTTTTTTCTCTAACAAGGTACCTCTGCACCTCGACCCATGTGTATCCTGATCCATGCACTGCTCTGGGAGTGGCTGAGTCAGGCCCTACTGCAGAAGTTCATACATATTGTTGAGCTCCTGCAAATTCCTCTCCAGCTCCCTGGCCTGCTGCCTCAGGTTTTCAGCAGACTCTGCCTTTGCACCATCATGCAAGTGCATTGACTCCCTCACTAGGAAGCCCACATCCACCAGGAGAAAGACACCTGCGGTGGCTGCACCCACAATCCGGGCCCCTGTGACAGCTGCCGGAGCCATGGTAACGGAACAGGCCTTCTTTACCAGCCGGGCGCCTGGGACTATGATTTTCCCAGGGCCCAAGTAGTCGCTTACATTGGTTGCAAATTCAGGGTTGTCTTTGCCTGTTTCCATGGCACGTATATTTTTTTGAATCTGTCGCACAGCTTTTGCCAATTTCTCTATTGATCTAATTCGGGAGTTGCTCCTGAGTACCTTTAGGAGCACCTTCCATTTCTTGACCCCAGTTGCCATCAGGCTATTGGCTTCAGTTTCAGCTGCTGACCTGCTTGCGTTTTCCTTGTAGCTGGTGGACACAGTTACCCCAGCAGCTGCTGCTCCGAGCCCGAACCCAGCGGCCGAGAGTGCCAGACTGCCCCCCCCTGTCACGGGTGCCAGAGCCAGGCCAAGGAGGGTCAGGGCGCCAGATGCAACGCCAGTGGTGTGGGCCATCACTTTGAAGATGGTAGACTCCTTGTGGTCCTTGTCAACCTTGTCTGCGAGCTCGTGGAGCTTTCCTATGCGCTCCTCCAGCTGCTGCTTCACCCGAGGAAACTTCTTCAGAAACCTCCTCCTGTCCAGCTCCTCTTTTGTGAGCGTTTCCTGGTCCTTCTCTATCAAGTCTCCTTTCAATTCATTTAGATATTTGTGTAGTGCAGCCTCGTCTTTCCTGTAACAATGAAGATCGAGGGATTAGAAAGGCAGTTTGCTTGTCTGCAAAATAGGTTCCATAATGTCTATTCTGCATAAATATGGATTTAGCATTATAAATCTATTAGAGAAGAATTTTTCGAATGTAAAATTTTCTCTTTCAACATTAAACACAGGTTTTGTACCTTGTAGATGCTTCATATACTTATTCAATCCTGGAAAGAAAGAAGAGAAAGTGAAGTCGCTCAGTTGTGTCTGACTCTTTGTGACCCCATGGATTTCAGTCTGCCTGGCTTCTCTGCCCATGGGATTTCCCAGGCAAGAATACTGGAGAGGGTTGCCATTTCCTTCTCCAGGGGATCTTATCAACCCAGGGATTGAACCCAGGTCTCCCGCATTGTGGGCAGACTATTTACCATCTGAGCCACCAGATAAGCCCCATTTAATCCTGAAACAGATCAGCAAATGTCACCTTAGGATACTGGTAAGTTAAGGGAGATATTTGATGGAATTCCCTGGTGATCCAGGGGTTAGGACTCTGCACCCTCACTGCCCAGGATATGACTCAATCCCTGATTGTGAAACTAGGATCCCACAAACCATGTGGCTCAGCCAAAAATTAAAAATAGATATTTGGTAAAGATGTCTCAGACAGGTGAACATCATCACTTCCAAAGAGTTGGTAGGTTGGGAACTCCACAAATAAAGAAAAGTGGGATTGGAGCAGAAAATTTGTATTCAAAGGCCTTGGTGTGTAGTGAGGAGTCAACATTTCTTTGCCCTTGACTACAGGGAAGTGGTCCCTAAGCCCCTAGAATATTCTGGCTGGTACAAATGTCCTCGTCTGCCTGGGCCTCTTGCCACAGGACAGTCTGATGAGATGTATGATGGGGCCTCTGGGTCATGTGGTATCAGTTCTGACCTCTGAAGGAGCTGGACTCTAGGACATTCGTCCGACCTCTGGGAGGGGCTGGAGACCACAAGTCAGGGTAATTTGTCTTTAAACGGGCGAGTGTCCCCGGCAGGCAGTGTTCCCTGTGCCCTGCCACTCACCGAGCTCCAGAACGGTAATGAATCCTGGGGACAATCGAAGCTTCGGGTGTGAAATCCGCCCAGACTCTGCCCTGTGGCTGATGGAAACCCACAGGCTTCCTGTAATACACTGGGATCATGATGGCTCTGTGAGTCCTGTCTGTTCTGTAGGGAATTCTCAAACCTGAGGGGGGTTTTGGGGATCCCCTAAATATGCCATTGGTTCAAATGAAAGCATAGTCCTGGGCACTGTGCCCTCACCCTTTGCAGATTGGCTGTCTCTATGACTTAGAATTTGTAGAAGAAAGAAAAAAAAAAGCCCAAAGTCAGAACTAGGAGGCACCTTAAGAGTCCTTTAGTCTGCCATCTGCTGTCTTCTAAGACTTGTGCCCTTGACCTTCCTAGCAGAAGGTCCCTGAGTCCATCCACTGCCCCAGCTGCCTGGAGATCAGGAGATGTGTTGCTGGATCCCCTGGCCTCTGCAGCCCACCTCACTGACTCCTGACCCAGCACGCAATGAGCCTGACCTCTCAGGGGTCACATGTTAATTTGTGACAGCCTCATGAGCCTGCACGCCAAGGTCATGCGCAGCTTTGTAGAACCTCTAAAAAAGATGAGGAAACATCCATCTGAACGGCTGAGCCTGAGGAGACCGGCACTTGCACAGCTGGTGGAGGAAGCGTTTTCCTCTTGGGTGGGGATGCATGAGGCTCCTCAGAATCCCTCAAATGACACACAGTCGCAGCCACTCACTGTGACCCTGGAGGGCTCACTGAGTCACACGGCCTTCCACTGTCAGGCGGCTCCACGTAGCTTAGAAGAGGGTCCCAGATGGAGTGAGAAGCCAAGTCCCAGGCAGGGTGTGCAGACACGGTCACCCAGGGCTCTCTAGCCCAGCATGAGGGGATCCCATTAGGGAGGGAAGAAATGCCCCCCTCCCACTTATGGGACCTCTGCTAGGGTCACAGCCCCTTCAGTTCCGTGTCCTCGGGGCCCGCTCTCCTCACTCTAGTCCTGGCCCTGCTGCCCAAGCCTGCCTACTAGTCCTCCAGCCTGGATCCTCTGCTCCACCGTGACCCCTGGGTCTGACCCTGGTCCAGGCCTCCCTGGTCCTCGCTTCCCCACCTCTGACCCTACAGTTCACTCTGAGGCCATGAACATAGTCCATCAGACTGAATTGCTATTCCCATTGAACACAGGCAAGTCTGAGACTCTAACATATAAGCACAGAGCCCCAGAGTTGGGCAGTGCTAGATCCAGGATCCATCCAGCTCCAACCAGTTCTTCTCTAGCCTTTCTGCCTTATGGGCCAGCAGGATCCTGCTGTTTGGTTTGATACAATCTTTTGGTACAATTCCTAAGATGGGGAATAGAAAGGCTCTAGGCAGAAGCCTGAGTAATACAAATGATGGCATCAGGATTTTCTGACTTGCCCCAAAGGAAATTCTGCTTGATTCTCATCACCAGAAAGAAGACTCTTGGCCCCTGTCTCTTCCCAGCAAGTTTTTAAAATGTTAATATTGACTGAACACCTACTCTGTGTCAGTCATTATGGGAAGCTCTTTGCAAGCATAATCTCAGTGTCCTCACAGTTTAACTGGACAGATGAAGAAACTAAAGGAGAGAGTGGTTCAGTAACATGTCCAAGGTCACATAACCTGCTCCTTTCTTGCAGGTTTCATCTTTTGTCAATTCAGGGTTGTTCACCGCCAGCAGATGACAAGGAGGAAACATTCCTCACGAGATGTTGAGAAGGAACATCCTCAGCTCCCTCCATATGGTCCTGCTTGGAGGAGGTGTGCCTGCCAGGAAGAGACTAGCCTGGTGCTGGGGGTGTGGGTGACCTTCCTGATCCACCTGTGCAGGTTACCTGGACAAACCAGCCTTCGCCTCAATTTTCCTCAGGAATTCAGTCAGCAGGAGAAGCAGTTCCTCCCTGCTCAGTATGTCCCAGAGACACTCAACGACATCCTCAAAAAAGATCTCAATATCTAGATGAGAGGAAAGGGAATAAGTTTAGAACTTGTGAAGTGAAAAAGGGAAAGCGTTTGTCGCTCAATGCTCTTTGACTCTTTGCGACCTCATGGACTATAGCCCGCCAGTCTCCTCTGTCCATGGAATTCTTCAGGCAAAAGTACTGGAGTGGGTAGCCATTCCCTCCTCCAGGGGATCTTCCCGATTCAGGGATCAAATCCAGGTCTCCTGTGTTGCAGGCAGATTCTTTAGTGTCTGAGTCACCAGGAAAGCCCAGAAAAATGTGTGGTGGATAATAAATGGTATTGAGTAGCTTTTTTTTTTTTTTAAACCCTGTGGAATCTGGGCTTGCAGATTTTGGTTTTCCAGCCTAGAACAGGTATCTAGATCACTATAGTGACAGGATAGAAGTTGGTGAGAGCTATTTGAGTTTTTGAATTTGGTGGACCCGAAGTGCTGAAACTCCAGTTGGATATTGCTGTACCAATTCTGAAAGACCACCAGGTTCTAACAAAGTCCAAGCATGTGGTGTAAACCCAGTGGACGCATATATCCACTCTGGCACTCACAGTATAATACCATTTCTACCTTATACTCCTAGCTGAGATGTGGCTGGGATAGTAGAAGCTGCTGGAGAGAACATATCTGCTTTCAAGAAAGGTGACATTCACTACCAGGATGATCTCTGGGGGCTACACCGAGTTTGCTTTGGCAGCCCATCACACTGTTCACACGTGTCCCAAAAAAACTGGATTTTAAACAAGGAGCTGCCATCAGCATCTCATGTTTTACTGCTTATCGAGTCTGCTGCACAGTGCCCATGAAAGCTGGAGGAAGTGTTCTGGGTCTAGTGGAGGAGCTGGAAGAGCAGCAGGCCAAATGGTTAGAGCTTATGGCTTAAAGATTTTGGACACAGCTACTACTAAGAAAGGACAAAAGATTGCTTTCCAAAATGGAGCCCATGAAGTGTTTAATCACAAAGAAGCTAATTATATTGATAAAATTAAGAAATCTGTTGGTGAAAAAAAGTTGATGTGATTATTGAAATATTTGCTAATGTCAATGTTAGTGGTGATCTGAATTTTTGTCACATGGAGGACGAGGAATAGTTGTTGGCTGCAGAGGTCCTATTGAAATAAACCCACAGGATCCATGACAAAGGAATCTAGCATAAAAGCAGTAGCTCTCCAAAAAAAAAAAAAAAAAAAAAAAAGCAGTAGCTCTCCAGTCATCCTTCAAGAAGCATTTCAGCAGTTTGCAGCAGCCCTCCAAACCAGAATGGAAATTGGTTGGTTGAAACCATTAACAGGTCCCCGGTATTCACTGGAGAAAGCAGCCCAGGCTCATGAAGATATCATTCATAGCTGTGGGGCTATGGAAAAATGAATCTTCTCTTCAAATGATTAATCCTTCCATTGATTTCCTGTGTAATTAGAGGTTTCTTACCTCAGTTTTGAGTACACTGTGTTTGCTCTGCTTAGCATTCATTTGATTCAGTGAGTTTCTTCTATTTAAAAAAAAATTCTTTTCAGCTATCATAGGCATTGGAGTGTAGTTTATTTTATAGCTGGCAATATTCTTTATGCCTTCTACCTCTCATCAAGGAATCATCATAATGGGAAACAGGATGCTAGTGGTCACTTGGCATTGGAGGACATTACAGATTCCTAATCGATACTTATCGTTAATTCCATACCTTTGACTAAAACATGCTAATTCAAAAGAGGATCACTTGATTTCCAAGTCTACTTCTCCTTATAAAGTTTCTTTAGTGTCTGATTAGTCCACAACTATACTGGACTCTTTGACGATTCTCTGAACTAAACAAGACCTCTTTTCCAAACTAATCTCAACTAGATCTACAAGTCTCTCAGAGGGGCAAGATAAAAAAAGTCCAGAGAAATCTGTTAGCTTTCCAATATTCCCCAATATTTTATGCTATTCACTAGGTTCAGGATTGACTACCAGTGATCCATGTACTCTCTGAGGCCAGCAGCCTTATCTCTGGTATGATATGATACTAGGAGCACAGTTGGGCTTCCCAGGTGGTGCTAGTGGTAAAGAACCTGCCTGACAATGCAGAAGGTGTAGGAGATGGGGGTTTGATCCCTGGGTTGGGAAGATCCCCTGGAGAAGGGAATGGCAACCCACTCCAGTATTCTTGCTTGGAGAATCCCATGGACAGAGGAGCCTGCTGGGTTGTAGTCCACAGGGTCACAGAGAGTGAGACGTGACTGAGAGGACTTAGCACATCAGGTGCATAGTTTCCAAACATATGTGTATTGATTGGTTCAACGTCCAAGTAAATTTAAAATTACCTCTTTGTGTGACAGGGATCATATATTTTTGTTTAAATTAATAAACAAATTAATAAAAAAATCTCCATATAGAGCAGCCGGGAGCCTGAGCAGCACAGACGGAGAAAGCAGCGTCAGCCCCTCACGGCAGCGCCAGTCCGTCCCCGCAGCACCAGCCCCTCCCCGCAGAGCGATGGAACTAGCTACCTGAATAAGAGTCCACCTCCGCCCGCCTGTGTCAGGGCGGAAATGAGGCTCTGAAGAGACCGGCAAACAGAAGCCAAATAAACAAAGGGAACCGCTTCAGAAGGGACTGGTGCAACAGATTAAAATCCCTCTAGAAAACACCGACTACACCGGAACGGGCCTGTAGATATTGAGAAGCGTAAGCTGGAACGAGGAGCTATCTGAAACTGAGCCGAACCCACACTGACCGCAAAAGCTCCAGAGAAACTCCTAGATATAATTTTACTTTTCTCTCTCTTTTTTTTTCTTTTTTTTTTTTTCTCTTTTATTTTCCTTTAAAATCCCCTATTACTCCCCCATTACTCCTTAACTTTCATTTCCATAGATTTTTACGATTTTTTTAATTAGGGAAAAAAAATTTTTTTTCTTCCTTTTTTTTTTCTTCTTTTTTTTCTTTCCTTTTTCTTTTCTATTTTCTATTTTTCTTTCTCTCTTATTTCTTTTAAAGTCCTCTAGTACTCCTCTACTACTCCTTAATTTTCATTTTCAATACACTATGACCTTACAAAAAAAAAAAAAAAAGAAGAGAAGCCCTATTTTTAAGCCGAAGATTATTCTCTCCCAATCTTGACTCTCTGTTTTCTACCTCAGAACACCTCTATTTCCTCCTTTCCCCTTCTCTTCCCAATCCAATTCTGTGAATCTTTGTAGGTGACTGGGCTACGGAGAACACTCTGGGAACAGACAGCTGCGTAGATCTGTCTCTCTCCTCTTGAGTCCCCCTTTTTCTCCTCCTGCTCATCTCTATCTCCCTCCTCCCTCTCCTCTTCTTCATGAAACTCTGTGAACCTCTCTGGGTGTCCCTAACGGGGGAGAATCTTTTAGCCATTAACCTAGAAGTTTTCTTATCAGGGCTGTATAGTTGGAGAAGTCCTGAGACTACAGGAAGAACAAAACTGAAATCCAGAGGCAGGAGACTTAAGCCCAAAACCTGAGAACACCAGAAAACTCCTGACTACATGGAACTTTAAGTAATAAGTAACTGTCCAAAAGCCTTCATACCTACACTGAAACCAACCACCAACCAAGAGCCAATAAGTTTTAGAGCAAGACATACCACGCAAATTCTCCAACAACGCAAGGAATATAGCCCTGAACATCAACATACAGGCTGCCCAAGGTCACACCTAACACATAGACCCATCTCAAAACTCATTACTGGGCACTCCATTGCTCTCCAAAGAGAAGAAATCAAGTTCCACGCACCAGAACACTGACGCAAGCTTCCCTAACCAGGAAACCTTGACAAGCCAATCGTCTAACCCCACCCACTGGGTTAATCCTCCACAATAAAAAGGAACCACAGACCTCCAGAATACAGAAAGCCCACTCCAGATACAGCAATCTAAACAAGATGAAAAGGCAAAGAAATACCCAACAGGTAAAGGAACATGAAAAATGCCCACCAAGTCAAACAAAAGAGGAGGAGATAGGGAATCTACCTGAAAAAGAATTTAGAATAATGATAATAAAAAATGATCCAAAATCTTGAAAACAAAATGGAGTTACAGATAAATAGCCTGGAAACAAAGATTGAAAAGATACAAGAAATGTTTAATAAAGACCTAGAAGAAATAAAAAAGAGTCAATTAAAAATGAATAATGCAATGAATGAGATAAAAAACACTTTGGAGGGAACCAAGAGTAGAATAACGGAGGCAAAAGATAGGATAAGTGAGGTAGAAGATAAAATGGTGGAAATAAATGAAGCAGAGAGGAAAAAAGAAAAAAGGATCAAAAGAAATGAGGACAACCTCAGGGACCTCTGGGACACTGTGAAACGCCCCAACATTCGAATCATAGGAGTTCCAGAAGAAGAAGACAAAAAGAAAGGCCATGAGAAAATACTCGAGGAGATAATAGCTGAAAACTTCCCTAAAATGGGGAAGGAAATAGCCACCCAAGTCCAAGAAACCCAGAGAGTCCCAAACAGGATAAACCCAAGGCGAAACACCCCAAGACTCATATTAATCAAATTAACAAAGATCAAACACAAAGAACAAATATTAAAAGCAGCAAGGGAAAAACAACAAATAACACACAAAGGGATTCCCATAAGGATAACAGCTGATCTATCAATAGAAACCCTCCAGGCCAGAAGGGAATGGCAGGACATACTGAAAGTAATGAAAGAGAATAACCTACAACCTAGATTACTGTATCCAGCAAGGATCTCATTCAGATATGAAGGAGAATTCAAAAGCTTTACAGATAAGCAAAAGCTGAGAGAATTCAGCACCACCAAACCAGCTCTTCAACAAATGCTAAAGGATCTTCTCTAGACAGGAAACACAGAAAGGTTGTATAAACGTGAACCCAAAACAACAAAGTAAATGGCAACGGGACCACACCTATCAATAATTACCCTAAATGTAAATGGGTTGAATGCCCCAACCAAAAGACAAAGATTGGCTGAATGGATACAAAAACAAGACCCCTATATATGCTGTCTACAAGAGACCCACCTCAAAACAAGAGACACATACAGACTAAAAGTGAAGGGCTGGAAAAAAATATTTCACGCAAACGGAGACCAAAAGAAAGCAGGAGTTGCAATACTCATATCAGATAAAATAGACTTTCAAATAAAGGATGTGAAAAGAGACAAAGAAGGACACTACATAATGATCAAAGGATCAATCCAAGAAGAAGATATAACAATTATAAATATATATGCACCCAACATAGGAGCACCGCAATATGTGCGGCAAACGCTAACGAGTATGAAAGAGGAAATTAATAGTAACACAATAATAGTGGGAGACTTTAATACCCCACTCACAACTATGGATAGATCAACTAAACAGAAAATTAACAAGGAAACACAAACCTTAAATGACACAATGGACCAGCTAGACCTAATTGATATCTACAGGACATTTCACCCCAAAACAATCAACTTCACCTTTTTCTCAAGTGCACATAGAACCTTCTCCAGAATAGATCACATCCTGGGCCATAAATCTGGTCTTGGAAAATTAAAAAAAATTGAAATCATTCCAGTCATCTTTTCTGACCACAGTGCAGTAAGATTAGATCTCAATTACAGGAAAAAAATTGTTAAAACTTCAAACATATGGAGTTAAATAACATGCTTCTGAATAACCAACAAATCATAGAAGAAATCAAAAAAGAAATCAAAATATGCATAGAAATGAATGAAAATGAAAACACAACAACCCAGAACCTATGGGACACTGTAAAAGCAGTGCTAAGGGGAAGGTTCATAGCATTACAGGCTTACATCAAGAAACAAGAAAAAAACCAAATAAATAACCTAACTCTACACCTAAAGCAATTAGAGAAGGAAGAAATGAAGAACCCCAGGGTTAGCAGAAGGAAAGAAATCTTAAAAATCAGGGCAGAAATAAATGCAAAAGAAACTAAAGAGACCATAGCAAAAATCAACAAAGCTAAAAGCTGGTTTTTTGAAAAAACAAACAAAATTGACAAACCATTAGCAAGACTCATTAAGAAACAAAGAGAGAAGAACCAAATTAACAAAATTAGAAATGAAAATGGAGAGCTCACAACAGACAACACTGAAATAGAAACGATCATAAGAGACTACTACCAGCAGCTCTATGCCAATAAAATGGACAACTTGGATGAAATGGACAAATTCTTAGAAAAGTGTAACTTTCCAAAACTGAACCAGGAAGAAATAGAAGATCTTAACAGACCCATCACAAGCAAGGAAATCGAAACTGTAATCAAAAATCTTCCAGCAAACAAAAGCCCAGGACCAGATGGCTTCACAGCTGAATTCTACCAAAAATTTAGAGAAGAGCTAACACCTATCTTACTCAAACTCTTCCAGAAAATTGCAGAAGAAGGTAAGCTTCCAAACTCATTCTATGAGGCCACCATCACCCTAATTCCAAAACCAGACAAAGATGCCACAAAAAAAGAAAACTACAGGCCAATATCACTGATGAACATAGATGCAAAAATCCTTAACAAAATTCTAGCAAACAGAATCCAACAACATATTAAAAAAATCATACACCATGACCAAGTGGGCTTTATCCCAGGAATGCAAGCATTCTTTAATATCTGCAAATCAATCAATGTAATACACCATATTAACAAATTGAAAGATAAAAACCGTATGATTATCTCAATAGATGCAGAGAAAGCCTTTGACAAAATTCAACACTCATTTATGATTAAAATGCTCCAAAAAGCAGGAATAGAAGGAACATACCTCAACATAATAAAAGCTATATATGACAAACCCACAGCAAGCATCACCCTCAATGGTGAAAAATTGAAAGCATTTCCCCTGAAATCAGGAACAAGACAAGGGTGCCCACTCTCACCACTACTATTCAACATAGTGTTGGAAGTTCTGGCCACAGCAATCAGAGCAGAAAAAGAAGTAAAAGGAATCCAGATAGGAAAAGAAGTGAAACTCTCACTGTTTGCAGATGACATGATCCTCTAGATAGAAAACCCTAAAGACTCTACCAGAAAATTACTAGAGCTAATCAATGAATATAGTAAAGTTGCAGGATATAAAATTAACACACAGAAATCCCTTGCATTCCTATATACTAACAATGAAAAAACAGAAAGAGAAATTAAGGAAACAATACCATTCACCATTGCAACAAAAAGAATAAAATACTTAGGAGTATATCTACCTAAAGAAACAAAAGACCTATACATAGAAAACTATAAAACACTGATGAAAGAAATCAAAGAGGACACAAACAGATGGAGAAACATACCATGCTCATGGATTGGAAGAATCAATATTGTCAAAATGGCTATTCTACCCAAAGCAGTCTATAGATTCAGTGCAATCCCTATCAAGCTACCAACGGTATTTTTCACAGAACTAGACCAAAGAATTTCACAATTTGTATGGAAATACAAAAAACCTCGAATAGCCAAAGTAATCTTGAGAAAGAAGAATGGAACTGGAGGAATCAACCTGCTTGACTTCAGACTCTACTACAAAGCCACAGTCATCAAGACAGTATGGTACTGGCACAAAGACAGAAATATAGATCAATGGAACAGAATAGAAAGCCCAGAGATAAATCCACGAACCTATGGACACCTTATCTTTGACAAAGGAGGCAAGGATATACAATGGAAAAAAGACAACCTCTTTAACAAGTGGTGCTGGGAAAACTGGTCAACCACTTGTAAAAGAATGAAACTAGAACACTTTCTAGCACCATACACAAAAATAAACTCAAAATGGATTAAAGATCTAAATGTAAGACCAGAAACTATAAAACTCCTAGAGGAGAACATAGGCAAAACACTCTCCGACATAAATCACAGCAAGATCCTCTATGACCCACCTCCCAGAATATTGGAAATAAAAGCAAAACTAAACAAATGGGACCTAATGAAACTTAAAAGCTTTTGCAGTACAAAGGAAACTATAAGTAAGGTGAAAAGACAGCCCTCAGATTGGGAGAAAATAATAGCAAAGGAAGAAACAGACAAAGGATTAATCTCAAAAATATACAAGCAACTCCTGCAGCTCAATTCCAGAAAAATAAATGACCCAATCAAAAAATGGGCCAAAGAACTAACCAGACATTTCTCCAAAGAAGACATACAGATGGCTAACAAGCACATGAAAAGATGCTCAACATCACTCATTATCAGAGAAATGCAAATCAAAACCACAATGAGGTACCATTACACGCCAGTCAGGATGGCTGCTATCCAAAAGTCTACAAGCAATAAATGCCGGAGAGGGTGTGGAGAAAAGGGAACCCTCTTACACTGTTGGTGGGAATGCAAACTAGTACAGCCGCTATGGAAAACAGTGTGGAGATTTCTTAAAAAACTGGAAATAGAACTGCCATATGACCCAGCAATCCCACTTCTGGGCATACACACCGAGGAAACCAGATCTGAAAGAGACACGTGCACCCCAATGTTCATCGCAGCACTGTTTATAATAGGCAGGACATGGAAGCAACCTAGATGTCCATCAGCAGATGAATGGATAAGGAAGCTGTGGTACATATACACCATGGAATATTACTCAGCCATTAAAAAGAATTCATTTGAACCAGTCCTAATGAGATGGATGAAGCTGGAGCCCCTTATACAGAGTGAAGTAAGCCAGAAAGATAAAGAACATTACAGCATACTAACACATATATATGGAATTTAGAAAGGTGGTAACGATAACCCTATATGCAAAACAGAAAAAGAGACACAGAAATACAGAACAGACTTTTGAACTCTGTGGGAGAATGTGAGGGTGGGATATTTCAAAAGAACAGCATGTATACTATCTATGGTGAAACAGATCACCAGCCCAGGTGGGATGCATGAGACAAGTGCTCCAGCCTGGTGCACTGGGAGGACCCGGGGGAATCGGGTGGAGAGGGAGGTGGGAGGGGGGATCGGGATGGGGAATACGTGTAAATCCATGCCTGATTCATATCAATGTATGACAAAACCCACTGAAATGTTGTGAAGTGACTGGCCTCCAACTAATTAAAAAAAAAAAAAAAACACATTAAAAAACAAAACAAAACAAACAAACAAAAAAAAACTAATCTGATGCCTTAAGGATGATCTGCTTTTGTTATCATAACATGGTATCAGCAATAAATTCTATAGTGCATTAAAAAATGGTATTTAGTATAAATTAGTTAAAATTCATTTTCTTGAGCAGCAATCACCTGGGCACTCTTGGCAGACTAACCTTGGGTTATGGATGAAATTGCTTCCCTCCACCCTCCAATTCATATGTTGAAGATTTAACCCCCTGGTGACTATATTAGAAGACTGGGCCTTTAAGGAGGTAATTAGGGTAAAATGAGGTCATAAGTGTGGGGCCCTAATCCAGTAAGTTGAATGTCTTTATTAGAAAAGAAGACACCAGATTCTCTGTCTATTCCTTCCCTCTCCCCCAGAGGAAAGGCCACACACAGAGAGAAGACAGTTAGAATTTACAATACAGGTGGAGAGGTCTCACCAGAAACCACCACGACCTTGATCTTGGACTTCCAAATCTCCAGAAATAATTATTTAATCCTGGGATTTAGGTGTCTTCAGGAATCTACAATTTTAAACCTTCAGAAAGAGAAGGAGGACTTCCCAGGAGATTCAGTGGTAAAAATTCGCCTGCCAATGCAGGAGATGCAAGAGTCATGCGTTTGATCCTTGGGTCGGAAATATCCCCTGGAGTAGGAGATGGCAACCCACTCCAGCATTCTTGCCTGGAAAATCCCAAGAACAGAGGAGCCTGGCAGACAACAATCCATGAGGCCATAAAGATTCGGACACAACTGAACAACTGAGCGCACACACACACACACAAACAGGTGGAATACAAGGGATGTGTTTTGTTAGTTACTACTTGTGGCAGAGACTGGCAGCACCCTATAAATGACTGCTTTCATGTTTTGGCAGTGAAACAAAAGAATATTCACATTAAATGTGATAAAGAATGGAATGACAATAAATAGCCTCAGATCAGTACAGAGCAAGATCACTGCTCAAATGAGTTACCAAAATCCCTGTGTGATTTCAGGGATCTAGAGGTTATGGAATTGCTCAGTGTTAGTTACTCAGTCCTGTCCAACTCTTTGTGACCCCATGGACAGTAGCCCGCAAGTCTCCTCTATGCATGAAATTCCCCTGGCAAGAATACTGGAGTGGGTTGCAACTTGTTTCTTCAGGGGATCTTCCTGACCCAGGAATCAAACCTGGGTCTCCTGCATTGCAGGCAGATTCTTTTACCGTCTGAGCTACCAGGGAAGCCCAGAGGTCATGGAATTGTAGGTAAGACATGGGCAACTGGAAAAATATATATAATATATGGAGGGTGGGGCTGGGTCACGATGTAAGGTGTGTTTCCTGGTACATGCACACACAGAGGCATTATTCTTATTTCACAGATGAGGAAAGTGAGACTCAGCCAGGATAAGGGACAGCCCAAGGCCAGTGAGCAGAAAGCTCAGAGGTGGAATCCAAGGTCAAGTGTCAGATACTTCTTGGACATAACTTGAATCCTCCTTATTTTAAACTCCTATGATTTCTTCATTCTACCATGCAGTACACCTAGAGGGATTTTTGCAAGTGATTTTTGGTGGTGAGCACGCTGCAGCGTATACAGAAGTAGAAATATAATGTTGTACACATGAAACTTATAGAACGTTATAAACCGATGCTACCTGATTTTAAAAAAGGGTTTTGGGCCGCCTGCCGTTGAATAAGACTACCATGTGAGAGGCTTCATCTTACTAATCAGAGACACTCAGGATGGGCAGTGAAGGGGTGGAGCCAGACGTGATCCTGTGTAAAACCCCATCACCCCTCCCCTCCAGGAGGGAGCTGGCAAAGATCAGACTGGGGTTCAGTTCAGGGTCCGCTGATCGTCGCAGAGAGGCTGGGCAGGTGGCAGGGCAAGTGCTGGACAAAAGGTGTCTGTGGTGATGCCCAGGGCCTGGGAACAGGAGTAGACCCAGGCCAAGGGAGAGGGTAGGAGGAGCTCCAGGGACCCTGGATGACCTCCCCTCACTGCCCTGCCTGGCCTTGGGGACTCTCTCTGCTGTCCCCCTCCCCATGAGCTGTCCTGGCCTCACTTCTGAGTCACTTGCTAGAAGGCAGTGGGGGAGGAAGTGAGCATCTAGCAAGCGGCTCCCTAAGGAGAGGGCTGGGGAAGAGGCTCTGTGGACACACCCCCACTGGGGGAACTCCACGTGGCCCCTCTGGGGGGCTCCAGGATGCTTATCCCTCCTCTTCTTGGTTCTTGATTCCTCTGTGCGTTAACTCTGCCTGGAGGAACCACCCTCAATTCTGGGTCACATGCAGAACTGGACAGAAAAAAGGCAGCTGACTACCTGAGCATTTTCCAAAGTTTTCTGAGCTCATGGTGGCAGCAGCGGGGTCTCAGAGATTTCCCTTCAGATCCTTGTTTCCGTCAGGCTGGAAGGAGGTGTGGCTTCACCCTTGGGGAAGAGAAAAGAGCTTGTGGGCTCGATCACGAGTGAGCAGTGCCTGCAGGGAACAGGGAGTGGTGAGGTCTCTGGTGAGTTCCCCTGGGACGGCCACCAGTGCCACCGGGAATTTACCCACTGTCGTTCTCTGTCCCCTGGGCTCTGCAGGTCACTAGTTAAGGAAAGTTACTCATCTCCCCCCAAGTCAGAGTCCTGCTCTCCTGTTGGGGCACAAGGAGAAGGTCATCAGACAGACGACACCCATCTGCAAAGTTATAGGAGCAATAAAACCAGAGACAAGAACAGACAGGAGGGAACAATCTGGAAATTAGGTGAAGCTGGGAACATTTGTGTTTACTAATTGGTAATAACTAATATTGATCCATTGTCTATGATGTGCAGGCTCCTGAAGCTCACTTGAACTTACAACAGCCTAAGTTTTCAAGCTGATTCCAGAACCTGGCCTTGAACCCAGTCTTTCTGATCCAAATCCCAGGTTTGTGATGACCGTCCTCTACTCCCTTTAATATACAAAAATATTTATTTGTGGATATATGTGTATCAGTTAAATGAGTGCTTTCATCCCAAATAATGTCTTGCTCCCCATGCTTAACTCTTTGCCTTGATAAAGTTCCTGGTGACACAGGTCCCAGAGCCCACACTCTCCTTGTTTCTGCAAGAGCCTGTATCCCACAAAGGCCTGGAGTTCCATCGTCCCCAGCTCAATTCTTATATCCCTGCCCTGGGCAGCTGAGGACCTTGATGGTGCCCCATCCGCTCTGCTGTCCTCCCCTGACTACTGGACTTTAGGTGGTTTCTAATTCCTTATGCAAATAATAGTGTAAAGAACATTCTCCTTGTATAAAACTACATTTGAGACTGTCTCCTTAAACTATACCTATGAATAGGGTGTAGCTAGATACCTATCTAGGATATGGGTTATAGGATCTAGGATATAGCTATCTAGGCTAGACCACAAGGCATTAGCACCTAAAATATATTCATACCTAGAGACACAGCTGACAGGAGAGAAGAACGGTCTGTTGGGCAGAGTCCCAGAGAGGGATCAAGATGAGAGGGAGGCTGAGGGGAGAGCAAGGGACAAGTTTACCAACACCACGGCCCATCCCATATTCACAGCAGCCTTCATTCTTCACCAGACTTTTCAGAAAGCTACTTGAGAATGAGTTGCAGGAAAAAAAAACAACAGGTGGTGTGTTTGTATAATTACGGAGGAAGATAAAGGATACCCACGAGAGAGATAGACATGGGATCCAGAAATCAGGAACATCAACCCAGAGGGAAGGGAATCCAAGGATCCCAGCTGGGCATGCAGCAGACCTAGAGAGAAACCAGTCCAGAATGGGATAAGAAGTCCAGAGTCTGTGGGGACAGGGGACTTGGTATAATATGAGGCACAGTTGGAAAGAAATGGAGGAAATGTTGGAGATAAGCACTGCAAGGGGTGAAAACGAGGCCAATTTAGAAACATCAGGAAAAACTAAAGCTTTGCTGAAAATCATGTGCAGCTACAAGGTACAACTTAGCTCTAAAAACGTATTAAAATTTGGAGTTTACCCAAACTCATCTGCACTGAGTTGGTGATGCCATCCTACCATCTCATCCTCTGTCGTCCTCTTCTCCTCCTGCTCTCAATCTTTCCCAGCATCAGGGTCTTTTCAAATGAGTCAGCTCTTCTCATCAGGTGGCCGAAGTACTGGAGTTTCAGCTCCAACATCAGTCCTTCCAATGAACACCGAGGACTGATCTCCTTTACGATGGACTGGCTGGATCTCCCTGCAGTCCAAGGGACTCTCAAGAGTCTTCTCCAACACCACAGTTCAAAAGCATCAATTCTTCTGAGCTCAGCTTTCTTTATAGTCCAAATCACATAATCATATACAACTACTGGAAAAACCATAGCCTTGACTATATGGACATTTGTTGGCAAAGTAATGTCTCTGCTTTTTAATATGCTGCCCAGTTTGGTCATAACTTTATTTCCAAGGAGTAAACGTCTTTTAATTTCATGGCTGCAATCATCATCTGCAGCGACTTTGGAGCCCAGAAAAATAAAGTCTGACACTGTTTCCACTGTTTCCCCATCTATTTGTCATGAAGTGATGGGACCAGATGCCATGATCTTAGTTTTCTGAATGTTGAGCTTTAAGCCAACTTTTTCACTCTCCTCTTTCACTTTCATCAAGAGGCTCTTTAGCTCCTCTTCACTTTGTGCCATAACGGTGGTGTCATCTGCATATATGAGGTTATTGATATTTCTCCTGGCATTCTTGATTCCAGCTTGTGCTTCCTCCAACCCAGCATTTCTCTTGATGTACTCTGCAAATAAGTTAAATAAGAAGGGTGACAGTATACAGCCTTTGTGTATTTGTATATTCGAAAAGTACTGCTTTCCGGATTTGGAACCAGTCTGTTTTTCCATGTCTAGTTCTAACTGTTGCTTCCTGACCTGAATACAGGTTTCTCAAGAGGCAGGTCAGGTGGTCTGGTATTCCCATCTCTTGAATAATTTGCCACAGTTTGTTGTGATCCACACAGTCAAAAGCTTTGGCATAGTCAACAAAGCAGATGTTTTTCTGGAACTCTCTTGCTTTTTTGATGATCCAGGGGATGTGGCAATTTGATCTCTGGTTCCTCTCCCTTTTCTAAATCCAACTTGAACATCTGGAAGTTCATGGTTCATGTACTGTTGAAGCCTGGCTTGGAGAATTTGACTGTTGCTTTGCTAGCATGAGAAATGACTGCAATTGTGTGGTAGTTTGAACATTCTTTGGCATTGCCTTTCTTTGAGATTGGAATGAAAACTGATCTTTTCCACTCCTGTATGAGAAGGCAAAATGATAGGATACTGAAAGATGAACTTCCCCATTCGGTAAGTGCCCAATATGCTACTGGAGATCAGTGGAGAAATAAATCCAGAAAGAATGAAAAGATGGAGTCAAAGCAACAACAACACCCAGTTGTGGATGTGACTGGTGGTGGAAATAAAGTCTGATGCTGTTAAGAGCAATATTGCATAGGCACCTGGAATGTTAGGTTTATGAATCACGGCAAATTGGAAGTGGTCAAACAGAAGATGGCAAGAGTGAATATCAACATTTTATGAATCAGTGAACTAAAATGGACTGGAATGGATGAATTTAACTCAGATGACCATTATATCTACTACTGTGGGCAAGAATCCTTTAGAAGAAATGGAGTAGCCATCATAGTCAACAAGAGTCTGAAATGCAGTACTTGGATGCAATCTCAAAAACGGTAGAAAGATCTCTCCTCTTTTCCAAGGCAAACCATTCACTATCACAGTAATCCAAGTCTATGCCCCAACCAGTAATGCTGAAGAAGTTGAAGGTGAACGGTTCTATGAAGACCTACAAGACCTTCTAAAACTAACACCCAAAAAAGATGTCCTTTTCATTATAGGGGACTGGAATGCAAAAGTAGGAAGTCAAGAAACACCTGGAGTAACAGGCAAATTTGGCCTTGGAGTACAGAATGAAGCAGGCCAAAGGCTAACAGAGTTTTGCCAAGAGAACACACTGGTTTTAGCAAACACCCTCTTCCAATAACACAAGACAAGACTCTACACATGGACATCACCAGATGGTCAACACCGAAATCAGATTGATTATATTCTTTGCAGCCAGAGGAGAAGTTCTATACAGTCAGCAAAAACAAGCGCAGGAGTGGACTGTGGCTCAGATCATGAACTCCTTATTGCCAAATTCAGACTTAAATTGAAGAAAGTAGGGAAAACCACTAGACCATTCAGGTATGACCTAAATCAACTCCCTTATGACTATACAGTGGAAGTGACAAATAGATTCAAGGGATTAGATCTGATAGTGCCCGAAGAACTGTGGATGGGGGTTCGTGACATTGTACAGGAGGCAGGGATCAAGACCATCCCCAAGGAAAAGAAATGCAAAAAGGCAAAATGGTTGTCTGAGGAGGCCTTACAAATAGCTGTGAAAAGAAGAGAAGCGAAAGGCAAAGGAGAAAAGGAAAGATATACCCATTTGAATGCAGAGTTCCAAAGAATAGCCAGGAGAGATAAGAAAGTCTTCCTCCATGATCAATGTACTTGTTAATCAATATAAAAATTAAAATACACTTCTAGAATTTGGGATCTGAAGCACTAAAGGGAGGAGGAGAATTAATATCTCAGTTTACAAAGCTGAGAATCAAGAAATAATGGGTCCAGTTGAAAGCATAACAAATGAAGATGTAAATAAGATGCTTACAAGTACAAAGCTTCATAATAGGGGCTATCAAATTAGTGAAATAATGATATAAACAGAAGATGGGGAAAGGTATAAGAAAAAGTAAAAAATAAATGGAATCCTTATTTTTCCCAGTCAGAAGTAAGTAAATAATACCAAATTTTTAAATCAAGAAAAAGAAAAATGCAACCCTGAATATTGATTAGCTATTGTGGTTGATGACTCCCCACTTTGCACAAGGCACCTTCCCAATTGCTTGGTATGAATTCACTTCCTTTGAGTTCTCACAATGATCCTATAAGAAAAGCAACTGAAGCTCAGAGAGGTTAAGCAATTTACTCAAAGCACACAGCTAGTGCTAGAGCCAGAATCCAAGTCCAGGTTCCTGTCTCCTGAGGACACATTCTCACATCATTCTGCCTCCCAATGTAGTAATATCATTTAAAGACATTGATTAACTATGTAAGCTTTTCCTTGGGAAGGAAAGAGCAGAACCCTCTGTACAAATTGATCTGTTTAACCATATGCACTTAGGACTGGATTTTTTTAACTCTAAGACAGCAGCAGTCACTTTATAGCAGTCAGTAACCCACAAAATGGGGTGGTTTCTAGTGCCACCACCCTCAAGATGATGGAAGCAGTTGAATTTAATGCCAACAAGAAATAAGTGTGACTCCTGCTGTGACAGCTGTCAGTATGGGAGACACGTTCCTTTTGATAAAACTAAGTTCTTTTAGAAAGCAAAAGTGAAAGTGGAAGTGTTAGTCACTCACGGTGTCTGACTCTGCGACCCCAGGGACTGTAGCCCTCCAAACTCTTCTGGAGGAAATTCTCCAGGCGAGAATACTGGAGTGGGCATTACCTCCTCCAGGAGATCTTCCCAACCCAGGGATGGAATCCAGGTCTCCTGCATTGCGAGCAGATTCTTTACCTTCTGAGCCACTAAGGAAGCCCTTTACCTTCTGAGCCACTAAGTAGGGATGGTAACTGGGGTTTAACCAGAATAATCAGAATGAACAGTAACCCTAAACAGACACACTGTCCAGCAGCATCTTGCCCACCCACATGTGCACACACGGGCTTCTGTCCACTCAAAGGAAGGAAGACCCCTTGCAGGGGAGGTGGATCCCACAGGCTGGCATCTCTGTTCCTGCAAGGGCAAGGACGCTCTTGAAGATGATCAGAGAAGGTCAGAAGGGGCACCCACATAAATAATAATAGTAAAAGACAGTGATTACTATAAAGATGTTTCACTGGGCCAAGCTGACTCTGTGAAAGGCCGTGAGTTCAAAATAATATTCCATTGAGAGGACTTTAAATAAAGTGTGATCAAAAAGGGAGACATAAAGGTTAAAAAGTGTGCTAGTGGTAATGCAGGTGACACAAGACTTAAGAGACATGGGTTCAGTCCTGGGGTTGGGAAGATGCCCTGGAGAAGGAAATGGTAACCCACTCCAGTATTATTGCCTGGGAAATCCAATGGACAGAGGAGCCCAGTGGGCTACAGTCCATGGGGTCACAAAGAGTTTGAATCTTTCTTTTCTTTCTAAGTTGCCAAGAAGAGTAAGTATGATGGGAAATATTTCATTGTTAATTAAGTTTAAAAAGAAGAGGAGTCTTGAAGTCTGTAGGTATATTCCTTTCTGTTTATTTACACGAATGTTTATAAAGGATTGAGAAAGAAAGAACCCCTGACGTCCCGAGGCTGGCCTGGTGTCACAACAGGGCGATGCTCTTCTCCTGTTGGATGTAAAGGCTCTCACAGAACTCCAGCCTCACACAGGGTCACCCTGAGAGCAGGAGTGAGGAGACAGCAAACACCCATCACTGCGCCCTCACCCACACCTCGCCCACTCCCTTGGCTGAAAAGCGCGACTGCTCTTTCTTTTCTAATTACACCTTTATCCTCACTCTGGTCTCCATACAGGGAGTTACTGAGACTCACACTGGCAGAACTGACCCCAATTCTCTGCAGCACCCAATCTAGAGAGGCCCCATTTCCTTAGAGTCTCCCTCAAATCCCCTCACCTGAGCCCCATCCTAGCATCCTTCTTTCTAATAGCTTCTCTCTCCGATCCCCAGGGTTGTCCCTCAGGAAGAGTAGCCATCAGGTTGCTCACTAGGGAGTGTGCCCCGTGGCAGAGGCTGAGGCACTGGCTGCGTGGGTGGGAGAGAATTCACACAGGCCCACCTCCAAGCAGGTGAGAGAGCAGAGCTCACTGGTCTCCTGCCTCCTTCTCTGCCTGGAAGCTACGGGAGCCCAGGAGCCAGGGCAGCCAATTGCAATCATGAAACATGGGGATGAAGAGTCAAGTCAGAGAGAAGAGGTGGGCTCAGGCAGAAAGGGCTGGATCCTGGATGATGTCAAACACTTGTAAATGCGTCACGACCCTTGACTTATTCTTCTGTCCTTCCCTGCCATTCTTGTCTTGGTCCTGACCCTTGTCTGGGGGCTCAGCTGGGTGTGGATGCTGGATGGTTCTCCCTTCTGCCGGATTCCTATCTGGGTGTCCTCCTCTGTTAGCCTCTGATTGGTCACTTCCTGGAAAGGCTGTCAGTGGGAGAGGGGAGGAACCTAGAGCAGCCTGTCCCTGTCCAACTGCATGGCCAGACACAGAGCCCTTCCCTTCATGTGGGCAGACAGAGATTCTACCAAACCTCTTCCTCCACGTGGGACAGCTCATACTCTATGGGCAGGGACAGGAGGGGTAAAGGCAGTGCCAAATTCAAAGTCCTTAGCCCATCACCTCTTCATGCTCCAACTCTGTCTGACTCACCCTCCTGACTCTACAGGGCTTGGTGGAGGGGCCTGGAGGACTGCCAGCTGCCTGGACTCTGATTCCCCCCAAGCCTCCAGGCCTTCGCTCAGGTTGCCCCTCTAAGGCCTTTCCCCACGTGCCTCACCAGGTGAAATGTTTCTTGTCCTTGGAGGCCCATCTCAAAAGCTTCCTCCCCCTGCTGTCTTCCTCTAAACCCTTCCAGTCTCCCTTGGAATCTTGTACTTTCCTGCCTGTGGGTCTATTTGTGTGGAGTTTCTTCAGCTCCCAGCACCAGGCGGGGGCTCTGTCTCTTCTCTGCTGCTCTTCCTGCTCCAGGGCTTCTGGGGCACCCTCCACCCTCCTGGGCACAGCCTGGCTAACACATGAGGTGTGTGGGACCTGTTACTGGGGCATGAAACAACCAGATTCTCAAAGACATGTTACTATACCTCTTTTACCCACAGTTGAGTAATTTCATTTGTTTCCCTTGTCTGTCTTCATAAAAGCTCTTTCTGATAGAGAGTGTCATCAGATTTCTGAGCATTTCCATTTATAGGCATGTCATCGTTTCCCAGAAGATCACTCTCTGCTGGTAAAAGAGGATGTGAGACCTACATGGTCTATGTTCTCCACCATCTTGGCTTAAGAAAGTTTTTGTATGAACACTGTACTCTCAGGTAGCAGGAAAACACCTGCATTTCTTCATGTTTCCTTACTCCAGCCATGATATTTTTGTAAGAGGAGAAAGAGGAAGAGAGACCTGTGGAAAAACATGATGCTTACCCAAAATCTGATATACTATCCTGAGACTTGAAGACTTGAGCAGGACATTCCTAAACCTCCCCTCCCACGGGATGTCTAGTCCAGGTCTGGTCTGGGTGTGGGGCCCAGCTTCCTCCAGTCTCTCCCTCTCTGCTCCCTAACTACTGCCTGGGACTTTGAGGGGAAAAGCGTGGAGTCATTTCCTGACTGCAATGGAGGCAATTTTGAAAGCACAGAAATGGGTGTGCTACTCTTTGACTGAGAAAAGTACCACTTAAACATGTCCTGCTTGAATGACGAGAAGGAGAAGAAGGAAAAAAAGGAAGGGGGGGGGGGCGAAGAGAAAGAGGAAGAAACAAAAAGACTCTAAGCAATCAATCAATTCCAAAGGATATAAATGAAAATGGAAAAGAAAAAGAACTACAAATGTACTAGAAAAATGTTAAAAATAATTTTGAGTTGAGGAAACCATTCTCATCAAGACATAATTGCCGGAGCCATAAGGAAGGTTTGATTTATTTGACTTCTTAAAAACTAAATATTTCAAAAGGATGCCACCAAAAAAGTTAGAAAAGAATGAGAGACCGGAAGACACTGTTCGCAATATTTATAGTAGACAAAGATGAACATTCCCAACACAGAGAGAGCCTAAAATCCACATGAAAAGACTGAATGCAGTTTTTCACAAATGGGTAAGAGATGTGAACAAACAATTCCCGGGGAGGCAACTTGCCCAGGGTCGTACAGCTCTCCGTGGACAGAGTGGAGGCCAAGGCCAGACCTTCTGGCATGGGTATGTAAGGGAGGGGAGTGGAATGTGATTTTAATAACCCAGAAATTTCTAGGTTTGTCTCTACCTTTATAAACACATAGATCTAATCTCATGCCCCTCTTGTTATACTGATGTATCTACAGTTTGGCTTCTTGTCTTAAGATTGTAAAACCTGTATCATAATGTGTGCATTGTGTGGCAAGGCCTGCATCTCCCCACTTGGTCTCCTCTCCTTCCTCTCTCAGGCCTTTTTTTCTCCCCCAGGACCTGGCACTGAGCAGGCACTCAGAGACCGGGTGGGTGATGAAACCTGATTCCTTGTATCTCAAAAGAAACCCCCACCAGCCCCAGCACAGCACCCAGGGGCAGACTTAAGGTGGCCAGGCCACAAGGAGGAAGGACTCTAGCTGCTTTGCCCTCCTCCATCCCGTCAGCTTTCTTGAAATTTCCCAAAGGACTGAGCACCCACAACATACACCTTCCTTCTGGGGTCACCGCTCATGTCTCAGGGGTCCACATCCCAAGCTGAGACCCCCTGAACAGGCATCTACCTCCCTCTGCCCTGTTTAGGGGCCCCGGGCGTGGGAGGAAGCTGTCAGACACACTTGCTTCCACATCCAGGCTCTGCCCTTCGGGCCATGGTCTCACCTCTCTGAGTTTCCATTTCCCTTCTTATGTCAACTAGTGACAATCAAGGTTTTCTCAGACAATTGTCCTGAGGATGAGGAGATGGGCAGGGGTCATACCCCCTGCTGCTTACCCAGGAGACTTCCTCTGGCTGAGTGTGAACAAGATCCAGTTTTTCTCAGCTATGCAAATACAGCTGCCTTCTGGGTGTCTCTGCAATAAACGCATACCTTCCGGTCCCAGATATATTTGGAGAACCAGAAGGGAAAGTGAAACCCTCACTTCTGAGTGGCTCAAGTTACCATCACCCTGCCCCCACCAGGCCCTGCCCAGAACTATTCCCACCCTCCTGCTGCCCGTTTAGTGAAACAAGCCCAGCCCTGACATCCCACGTCCTTCTGACACAGCCCCCCTGCCTCGGTTCCTTGAAGGAGACCTGCCATCAACACACCGCGAGTCCCTTGGCCAACCACTGCCCCACCCCATGGCCATCCTTCCAACCCCTCAGCCCTCCCCACCGACCCGCTCACCAGCCTGCCTGCTTTATTCACCCTCAGGCCACCAGCATGTGTCACAGTTCCAGAGCACACCAGCTCCTCACCACGTACTGGTCATACTGCTGCTGATGAGGGTCACATCACCGTGGCTTTTAGGGTTTGTTCATGCAGGTCCTTCTGCCAGGGACACCTGCTGCATCGAACCTGGAGAAATCATACTCACCCTGTAAAGCCAAAGTCTGGCATCACCTCCTCTGAGAAGCCCTCCAGGACCTCCCCTGCAGAGTCCCCTGTCCCTGCTCTGCTCCCTTGGTACCTGGGAGAGGAGCCTAAGGCCACCCTTCAGCCTCTCTGTCCATTCCCCACCCCGACTCCTTTTGATCAAGTCCTTCTAGACTTAGCCCTGCTTACAGGCATAGAACTAGTGTGTTCCGGTCCCAGCAACTTGCGTGAGGAGGCCCAGCCTTGGTGGTCAATGTCATTTGAATGAATGGAAAGTTTGTGGGAAGGGCTGAGAGCATGCTGCTATTTTCTAGCCTGGATTATTTCTAGCTGCAGTTTCTTTTCTCGAAATGGAGGACCTTTATAGGAAGGCTAGTGATCTGGCAACTCAAAAGTCAACAACAGAAAACCAGTCTTATTTTCTGCTTGGTTCCTGAGCAAAGAGCCATAGTGTATGAAGGGCTGAACATTAGCCCCTCTCTGTGCAGGCTCTGTCCATACCTTTCCTGTTTTACTCTCACATCATGTCTAGGAAATGTCGGCTCCATTTTTCAGATAAAGAAACAGAAGAAAAGGTCCTGCAGCCTGAGAGTCCTGGTAGATTTTCTTCTTTGCCCCAATGACAAGGCGCAGCAGTGGGGCTGGACCCCCCATGAAGGCCCACCTGCCCATACATCAGGGCTGTTTCATCCCAGAAAACAGCCCCGGTCATCATGACCACCTTCCCCATCTTAGAAGGAGGGACAGAGGAGTGATGGGTGTTACTCCATGAAAACCACACTCTACGGTTTGGTCTTACAATTACCGACCAGGAATCTGACCTATCTTTGCAGTAGGGTAGCTGATGGCAGGGGCAAGGAGGGGGCTTTCTTCCAGCAACTCAGGGAGGAGCCAAGATTCAAACCAAGGTTGTCACTGCCTATTGGAAATGCCACTCCTTGTTTAAAGTTGCTTTTTTTCCCCCTTTAAATAGTTTTTTCCCCAGTAAACTCCCTCCTAGTGATTCTTCTCTCTTCCACTAGCATGAGTTTGTCTGGAAGTTAAGCAAAACCTCCCTGAGATGCAGAACTCAGCTAACCCAGAGGAGCTGTGTCCAGCTGTCATGAAGGTCCTCTGCTGAGAATGCCTAATAGACGCCAACCCATCATGGACTCAATAAACACCAGCTCATGGGAGAGCAGCCACGGGAGCTGCAGACTCAAATCAGGTGAGGACTCAGCAAGGCTTCAACCCAGGGCATGAGCTGAGACCACCCATTTGGAGATCCTAAAGATTCAATAATAATAAAATTGGGCTCCACTTAACCCCAACATCACAAGAGAAGCACCCCAGGATGGCTCCAGCAACCCACCTGCCTGTCCTCGTCCCTTTTTATAGGATCGGTGGGAGTGAGTAGGGAACTTCAGACTGAGCATGTGACCAGAAGGCTTTAGAGTCATCAGAGTTGCTGATGGAGGTGGACCCCAGGGGGCAGAGCACAGGGGATGCCCTCCAGGCCGACAGCACAGGCGACCTCAAGGGAACGGGTCTCGGCCACTCACTGCCAGGCTGCCCTCGTCACAATAGCCAGAGTGAGGAAGGAAGAAAAATAATATAAGAGAAATTCTGCCTATACATACCACAGGCTATTACTCACTTAAAAAAGGAAGCAAGTTCTTTTTTAAAAAATTATTTTAAAAGGAAGAAAATTCAGACACATGCTACAGCTTGGATGTGCCTTGAAGACATTATGTTCAGTGAAATAAAACAGTTACAAGAAACTTATTGTATTTTCTGTTTTTATTAGGTTTGCAGAGTAGGCAAATTGATCAAGACAAAAAGTAGGGTGGTGGTTGTCAGGGGCTGTGGGAGGAGGAGGGGGAGTCACGGTCCAGAGGAGTCTCAGGTTTCAGGAAGAAAGAATAGGGGGATGAATGGTGGTGATGGCTGCACAATATATAAATGTATTTGATACCACTCACCTGTACATTTAAAAATGGTTAAGTGGTAAATTTTATGTTGTGTATATTTTACCACAGGAAGAAAAAAGAAAGAAAAAAATCCTATCACAAAGGACAAATATTGTATGATTCCACTCACATGAGATCCTGAGAGGAGTCAAATTCATAAAAACCAGGGGTACACTGGTGCTTTCCAGGGGTGGAGAGGAGGGAGAATGAGGTATTAGTTTATAATTGGGACAAAGTTTCATTTTTGATGTAAAACATTCTGTGGATGGATGGTGATCCTGGGTGTACAATGATGTGAGTGTCCTTAATACCACTGACCTGTACACTGAAAAGTGGGTAAAATGGTAAATTTGATGATTTTTAAAAATGAAAACAAATTGTTAAAAAGCTGAAACTTTGTGGGAAAACATAGCACCTGAACACTTTACAGTCTGTGAAACACTTTCACACACACCGTCGTGCAAGCTACCTCAGCCCTGTGATGGAAACATTTACTATCTCAATGTCACCTGGGAAAACTAAGGTTCAGACTTGCCCCCAAATGGGGAAACTGGCTGGTCGGTCTGTTTTCTGGACTATGCCATTTCCTTTGAGGAAGAGAAATCCTTAAGCTTTCCAGTCATCTAAAATGTACTTTCCTGTTGGGGTCCTTTAATGGATCAGAACCTGGTGGTCCGGAGTCGAAGATGAGAAAGTGAAAGAGGGAAGGAGGCTAATATTCCCTGGGTTATGCAGCCAGCCTTCACTCTCCAGGGAATCAGTCAGAAAGAGAGAAAGACACGGGGACACAAGCTCTGATGGAACAAGTGTGCTTTATTGAATTCTGTAAGAGTATATATACTGTAATACAAGGTAGATTCTTCAGATAAAGATCAAGAGACTAGACTTTACAAGTTATCAAGGAAGCAAGAAGCAATAGAGGCCATAAGGCCAAAAGGCGATCCATATCAAAAGAGGGTTGTAAACAATCCCTTTCACCAAATGGAAAAGCTAATGAAGGAAATCCTATGCAAGCATCCCATCTCTATGATCTCCATCCTGGGAGAGGCTTGCCTGCTTCTCTCACCTGACATGGACTGATAAGGAACAGAGGGCTCAAGAGAGATAGCAGATAGCACACAGGAATCCTCCTGTTAAACATTCCCTGACACTTTCCTTCCATAAATGCTCCTTGTTAGCTTGAGATGAGTCATAAACATCAATTACCTCTTGTCCAAAGAAGGAAGCTCAAGGCCTGAGTCCCTAGGGGCCACAGGGAGCTGAGTCTGGTGGGGCCAATGGGGACCCTCTGCGACTGGCATCAAATGTCAACTCACTTCTGCAACAGCCCCACCTCAGGGGAAAGCTGCCTGAACTCTTCTTTCACAGAGACTCTGGGGTCCACTCTGCTGTGTCCACATCTCTCCATTTTCCATGAGTGGGGAGAGAATTTGGCTTCATGCAGACATCCTTGATGGGGAAAAATGGAAACAGTGACAGACTTCATTTTCTTGAACTCCAAATCACTGTGGATGGTGACTGCAGCCATGAAATTAAAAGACATTTGCTTCTTGGAAGAAAAGTTATGACCAACCTAGACAGTGTATTAAAAAGCAGAGACGTCACTTTGCCGACAAAGTCCCCTATAGTCAAAACTATGATTTTCCCAGTAGTCATGTACAGATGTGAGAGTTGGACCATAAAGAAGGCTGAGCATTGAAGAATTGATGCTTTTGAACTGTGGTGTTGGAGAAGACTCTTGGGAGTCCCTTGGACAGCAAGGATATCCAACCAGTCCATCCTAAAGGAGATCAGTCCTGAATATTCATTGGAAGGACTGATGCTGAAGCTGAAACTCCAATACTTTGGCCACCTGATGTGAAGAGCTGACTCACTGGAAAAGACCCTGATGCTGGGAAAGATTGAAGGTGGGAGGAGAAGGGGATGACAGAGGATGAGATGGTTGGATGGCATCACTGACTTAATGGACATGTTTGGGTAAACTCCAGGAATTGGTGATGGACAGGGAGGCCTGGCGTACTGCAGCCATGGGGTCACAAAGAGTCAGACACCACTGAGTGACTGAACTCAACTGAACTGAAGAACTTATAAAAAATTAAAACAGGAAAAATATGTTCATAGATACACATAAAATTGAATCATTTTGCTATACACCTGAAGCTAATACAATATTGTAAATCAACTATACTTTAATAAAACATGGAAACAAACAAGTCACTACCCAATGAGTTCAAAGGTGAGTTGATGCTAGCAAAGTAGGGCTAGAGATGGTCACCAGGGGGAAACCCTTCTTGCTGGAATATCAAACCCTGAGGAGGGCGACAGAGGAGCCCCTGCTACTTGTGCTGGATCTCTACAATCCTAACTCTTTGGCTTTCTCCCATTTTCAAAGCTCCCCTATTCCTGGCCTCTCACTGCTCGTCTCCCTGTCTCTCCCTTATTCTGCCCTCTGTGTCTTCTTTAGTCCAAAACAAGTGGTTTCTCCCCATGACCCTGCACATGTGCCTGGTCCCTGCATTGCTCTAGGGGTGGCCAGTCAGGCCCTATTGCAGACTCTCATAGATCCAGGTGAGCTCCTCCAACTTCGTCTCCAGCTCCTGGGCTTTCTGCCTCATGTTCTCAGCCGATGCTGTCTTTGCCCCCTCCTGCAAGTCCTGTGTGTCTTTCACCAAGGAGTACACATCCAGCGCAAAGAATAAACCTGACATGACTCCACTCCCGATGTAGGCTGCTCTTGTTGCTGCCAGAGCTGTGCCTCCGAAATGTCTTCTCACCTGTTGGGAACTTTGGACAGAGACTCGCCCGGGGGTTAGGTAGTGCTGAGCAGTGGCTACTAATTGAGGGTTGCCTCTGGCCACCCTAATGGCACGAATATGACTCCCAAAGTCTTTAACTTCGTAGAGATTCCTTCCATAGGAAATTATTTTGGCTGTATCAAGGAGACTGGCCTGGGTTTCTGCTGATGACATGTTTACATTTTCTACCTCCTTGGTGGACACACCTGTTACAGTAGCTGCTGCTCCCAGCTCTAGTCCAGTGGCTGGGAGTCTGCTGAGGACTTCTGTAAAGGGTGCCAGAACCAGGTCAAGGAAGCCCGGGGCACCAGAAGCAACGCCGGTGGAGGAGGCTACCACATTGGAGATGGTGCAGTTCCTGTGCACCTTGTCAGCATTGTCTGCGAGCTCACAGAGCTTTTTTATGCTCTCCTTTAGCTCCTGTATTACCTGAGGAAACTCCTTCAAAAACCTCTCCTTTTCCTGCTGATAGTTTTGGAGCCTGTCTTGGTCCTCCCTGGCCAAGTCTGTTTGTAGCTTGATCAGATATTCACGTAGTACATCTGCCTCTTCCCTGTAACAGTGAACATTAAAGCCTTAGAAAGACAGTTTGCTTCTCTATGAAGCAGGCTCAACAAGCTCTATCCTGCATAAACCACAGAAATTTTTTTTTGTGTGTGCAATAGACTTTTATTAAAGTATAAAGGAGATAGAGAAAGCTTCTGACATAGACATCAGAAGGGGGTAGAAAGAGCACCCCCTTGCTGCTGTTAGCAATGGAGTTATATACTCTCCAATGAATCCAAAGAATGTCTGGAGGTTGTAAAGACCTCACCAGACCTACTCCCATAATTTACATTTTAAGATAACAGAGTTGGCCAGAAGGATAAACCACAGAGATTTTATTGTAAATCACAAGAATTTTACTAACGTAAAAACTTTGCCAACCTTAAACCCTCATTTGGATATTGTTAGTGCTTCATGTGCTTATTCAAACATGGAATAAATAAGCAAAGGTCATCTTAGGATACCTTTAACTTAAGAGAGATATTTGATAAAGACACCTCAAAGGCAGACCAATACCATCACTTCCAGAATGTGTGTAAAATGGAAACTTCACAGATAAACAAAGAGAAGTGGGATTAGAGAAGAAATCCCTTCATTCAAGGAACTTAGTGTATAGTGAGGAGTCCTCTTGTTCTTTGCTCTTGGCTGCTAGGATGTGGTCCCTAGGCCCCCAAAATATTCTGGCTGATAAGAATGTCCTCATCTGCCTGGGACTTTGGCCTCTGGACAGTCTGACAAGTTGACATGTGATGGGCCTCTGGGTCACGTGGTATCACTTCTGACCTCCGGAGGAGCTGGGCTCTAGGGCAGTAGTCTGACCTCTGGGAGGGGCTGGAGATGACAGGTCAGGATAATTTGTTGTTAAATAGGGTGAGTGTCCCTGGCGGGCAGTGCTCCATGTGTCCTGCCCCACTGAATCCAGGACAGTAACGCATCCGGGGGACAATGAAAGCTTCGTGTGTGAAACCCACCTAGACTCTGCCCTATGGGAAACTGCATCCTTCCCTGTAATAGACCATAACTGGGATCTTGAATCTTTAAGTGAGTCTGTGCATCCTTCTAAGAAGTTCTAGAATCTGAGGGTGGTTGTGGGAACCCCCAAATTTGCCCTTGATGGGAAATATAAGGATACTCCCGGGACTGTGTCCTCATACTTTTCAGATTGGCTAACTGTGCACCTAGAATTTTATTTTTTTTTAATCAAAATTCAGCTAGAAGGACCCTTAATGATCATTTTGCCTGGCTTCTGCTCTCACCCAAGCCTGAACCCTTGGCCTTCTCAGCAGAAGGACACTGTGTCTGTTCACTGCCCGTATTGACTGAGAAGCAGGAGATGTGCTGTGAGTCCTGTTCCCCGTGGCCCCTCCAGCCCACCTCACTGACTCCTGCCCAGGACCCAGCACCCCTGATCTCTCAGGGGTTATAGGCTAATTTCTGACAGCTACATGAGCCTGCACCCCAAGGCCATGTGCAACTTTATGGAACCTCTAAAGATTCAAGAGACGTGAGGAAACACCCATTTGAGACCGGCACTTGCACAGCTGGTAGCGCAAGTGTTTTCCTCTTGGGTGGGGATGTGTGAGGCTACTCGGAATCCCTCAAATGATGCACAATCACAGCCACTCACTGTGACCCTGGAGGGAACCACACGGCCTTCCCACTGTCAGGGCAGCTCCACATAGACTAGAAGAGGGTCCCAGATGGAGTGAGAATTCAGGTCCCAGGCAGGGTATGGAGGACACGGTCACCCAGGGCCCTCTAGCCCAGCTTGAGGGGATCCCACCAGGAAGGGAAGAAATGTCCCCTCTCCAACTCCCGGAACCTCTGTTAGAGTCACAGCCCCTTCAGTTCTGTGTCCTTAAGGCCCACTCTCCTCACTCTAGTCCTGGCCCTGCTGCCCAAGCCTGCCTACTAGTCCTCCAACCTGGACCCTCTGCTCCACCCTGACCCCTGGTCTGACCCTGGTCCAGGTCTCCCTGGGCCTTTGGATGAGATGATTGCACTTGTTTCCCCACCTCTGACCTTGCAGTTCACTCTGAGGCCATCACCACAATCCATCAGATTGAATTGCTATTCCCACTGGACACATAACACATAAAAAACCTGAGACTCAAAGTCTTAAACCCACCGGCCCACAGTTGGGCAGGGCTAGATCCAGGATCCCACCAGGTCCAACCAGTTCCCCTCCAGCCTCTCTGCCTTATTAGCCAGCAGGAACCTGCAGTGTTGATATAATTCCTAAGATGGGGAATGAAAGAGTTCTAGTCGGAATCCCCAGGAACACAAAATGATGTTCGGGTCAGAATTTTCTGACTTGACCCAAAGGAAGTTCTTCTTGGTTCTCATCTCCAGGAAGAAGGTCCCTGATTCTTCCCAACAAGCTTATTTTAAAATTAACATTGATTTAACACCTACTCTCTGACAGCAATCATGAAAAGCACTTGTGTGCATGATCTCAGGGTCCTCACAATAAAACTGAACAGATGATGAAGCAGAAAGTAATTCAGTAACTTGTCCAAGGTCATATAACCTGCCCTTCCTTCCAGGTTTTGTCTCTTCTGACCCAACGTCATTCACTGCCAATAAATAACATGGAGGAAACATTCCACATAGCATCTTGAGGAGGAACATTCTCGACCCCAACCATAGGATCTGCCTGGAGGAAACCAGTCTGGGAGAATCTTCCTGGGGGCATGTTGGTGACATTCCTGGGGTACCTGCATGGTTACCTGGACAAACCGGCCTCAGTCACAAAATTCTCCCAGGGTTTGTCTTCAGTGAGCAGGAATTGCAGTTGTTCCAATGTCACACTCTCCTGGAAATACTCAATGACATCCTCAAAAAAGTTTTGGCTCTCTAGACAGAAAAATAAAAATTGAAGATTCGAATAAACTATGGTGTGATGTAAATGGTATCGAGTATAAGTGGTTAAAGTTCAACTTTCTGACCAGGATTCATCTGGCATGCTGTTGATGGATTTATCTGGGGTCTCAGGGGGACTGTATGCACCAGCCCCAATTCATAAGTTAATGCCCAGACCCACCCACTCTGCAATGACTGTATTAGAAGATAGGGGGCTTTAAGGCAGTAATTAGGTGAAATGAGGCCTTAAGTGTGGGGCCTTAATTCAGTAATACCAGTGTCCTCATTAAATGAAGAGACGTCAGATCTCTTCCACTCTCTCTCTCTTCCCTGAAGTATTAAGTGTTCTTAGGTTTTCTTTTTCTCATGCATCACTAAGGGAGAAATGAACTCAGGGCTCACTGGGAGGGAACCCACAGCACTAGATCTGTGTTGATTGATGAGGGTGGTGTGGGTGGAGGAAATAACCAAGCACCTGGGTGTCTGTGTGGGTGTTTGAGAATGACAGAGCTAGTGCCTGCCTGAGGCAGTCACCTGGTAATCAGGTGTGTATCATGGGAGCACTGGGCAGAGGCCCTAACACTCCACAGGGGAGAGGGGATTCTAGAGAAGGGGAGAGGTTTCTACTTGGAACTAACACATTCCAGGTAGGGGGGACAGCACGACACTAGGCAGGACCTGCTATGTGGTAGGCCACGGCCCAGGCCACGGACACACATTATATTTGGTCCTCATCAAAACATAGGGAAATATTCTTATCATTTTACAGGTTAGGTCAGGTAAGGTGCTCCAGATCTGGGAGGCCTGTGTGGGAGGCAGCAAAGGCCAGATTGGGGTTCAGTTTAGAGTCCGCTGACCCTCAGAGAGCAGCTGGGTGGGCAGCAGGGCGAGTGGTGGAGGAAACAGCCTCTGTGTTGACAGCCCAGGGTCTGGGAGCAGAAGGAGGCTTGGACCAAGGGAGAGGGCAGGAGAAGCTCCAGGGGACCTCCCCTCCCTGTTCCGCCTGGCCTTGGAGACTTCCTCTGCTGTGTCCAGCCCCCTCCATGGGCTGTCCTGGCCTCACTTCTGAGTCATTAGCAGGGGGTCAGAAGGCAGGGGGAGGAAGTTAGCATCTTGGCTGTGGCTCCCTGAGGAGAGGACCAGGAAAGAGGCTGTGGGGACAGACCGCCAAGTGTTAGGGGACTCCCCATTGCCTCTCTGGGGGATGCTTATCCACGCCTTTCTTCGTTCTTGATTACTCAGCAGGTTAATTTGGCCTGGAGGCACCACCCTGAATTCTGGGTCACAAGTAGGAACCTGCCAGAGACAAGGTGGCTGACTACCTGAGTGGTCCCTGGGATCTTTTGAGCTCATGGTGGCAGCAGCAAGGTCTTAGAGATCTCACCCTTCTGTGTGAGGCTGGAAGAAGGTGTCGTTTCACCCTTGGGGAAGAGAAAACAGATTGTGGGCTTGATCACGCGTGAGCAGTGGCTGTAGGGAGCAGCGAGGGGTGTGGTCTCTGGCAGGTTCCCCTGGGACGGCCACCAGTGCCACCAGGGACTTAGCCCAGCATGGTTCTCTGTCCCCTGGGCTCTGCAGATCACTTGTTAAGGAAAGTTACTCATCCTCCCACCGTCCTCCCCAGCCAGAGTCCTGCTCTCCTGTTGGGGCACAAGGAGAGGATAATCAGAGAGGAGACAGCCATCTGCGAAGTTACAGGAGCAATAAAACCAGAGACAGAAGAACAGGTAGGAAGAGAATACTCTGGAAATCACATGAGGTTGGGAACGCTTGTGTTACTAATTGGTTATAGGTGATATTGACCCACTGTCTATGATGTGCAGGCTCCTGAAACTCACCTAAACTCAGGTCAGTCCAATTTTCACATTTCTGCTGGAGCCCGGCCTTGAACCCAAGTCTTTCTGATCCAAATCCCAGGTTTGTGATGACTATGCTCTACTTGCTTTAATGTACAAAAATGTCTATTTGTGGATGCATGTTAATCGGAAAAGGGCTCTTTTTACTGCAAATGATGTCATGCACCCTGTGCTCGAGTCTCTGCCTTGATAAACTTCCCGGTGCTGTAGCTCCCTCAGCCCACATCTTCCTCGCTTCTGCAATAGCCTTTATCCCACAGACCTTTTTTCTGGAGTCCCACCAGCCCCACTCCAATCCCTGCAGCCCTGCCCTGGTCAGCTGAGGACCTGAATGGTGTCTTCTTTGCTGTCCACTCCTGATTGTTGGACTTCAGGCTGTTTTTAATTCTTTATGTAAATAATAGTGCAAAGAACACTGTTCTTGCATAAAACCTTGCCTACATTTAAAATTCTTTGATTAAACTCTTTCTAGAAGTAGAATGACTGGATCCAAGGGTATCAACACGTAACGTTTTTTCATACTTAAGCTACTTTGTTATGCAAAGAAACTGTACAAATTTACATTCACACATATCATATGTGATGGTGTCCATCCTTTGTCTTGCCAGTTCTCTGTTATTTTTTTAAATAGCAGATCTTTATATAGAAAGAATGTCTTTTGGTTCCAGTTGTGACTATCTTGTGTTGGGAGATGAGATAAGAAAGCGTGTTAATTACACTTAGGCAGTATTTTATGAAGGCAAAAGAGTACTTATTTAAGTATTCTTCCTGACACCTGACTGAAATGATAGTAAAGGTCCTTATAGTTACAGTAACAGCTACTTGTGAGAGTGGGTTGTAATTCTGATTTTTCTCTGCACTGGTAGTTACTCTAAGACTTTATAAATTATAATCCATATTGTTCTGATAACCAGGAGGTGTGTACCACCATATCCCCGTTTACAGCTTAGGAAGCTGACACATAGATATTCTGCGATTTGCCCAAGGTCAGAAACCTCGTTCATGAAGAATTGGGTCCCACCCCACTCTCTGGGCTCAAGATCCCATACCCGGCTTTTTCTCACTTTGCTGCTAACAATAATAGTAATTAAAAGCAGGGTTGGTGGTGGCAGGAACTCAGAGTCTTCACACTCCCTCCCTTGGCTGAAAACTATGACTGCTCTTTATTTACCAATTACACCTTTATCCTTGCTCTGGTCTCCCCTCTCCATAGATAGTTACCGACACAATCATTGGTAAAACTGCCCCTGCCATTCTCTACAGCACCCAATCTAGAGTGCCCCAACTTCCTTAGAGTTCCCCCAAACCCCCTATCCTGATATTTGATCCTAGAATCTTTCTATCAGCTTCCCTCTGCAATGCCCAGGGTTCCCCTCAAGAAGAGTAATCATCAGCTTGATTACCAGGGGTATGCCTGTTGGCAGAGGCTGTGGGCACTGACTGTGTGGATGGGAGAGAATTTACACAGACAGGCCCACCTCCAGGCATGTGGGAGAGGAGAGCTGGCTGGTCCCTTGCCTCCTTCTCTGCCTTAAAGCTGTAGGACCCCAGGAGCCAGGGCAGCCAATTGAAACTGGGAAACACAAGGACCAAGAGCCAAGGCAGAGAGAGGAGGAGAGCTTGGGCAGAAAGGGCTGATCCTGGATGATGCCGAACACTTGAAAATGCATTTGGACCCTTGAGCTCATCTTTCTGACCTTCTCTTCCATTCTTGTCCTGGTCCTGACCCTTGACTGGGGCCTCAGCTGGGTGTGGATGCTGGACAGTACTTCCGCTGCTGGATTACTATCTGGGGTGTCTTCCTCTGTTAGCCTCTGACTGGTCACTTCCCGAAAAGCCTATCAGTGGGAGAGAGGAGAACCCTGAAAAGACTGTCCCCACCCAACTATGTGGCCAGATGCTGAGGCCTCCCCTCCATGTGGGCAGAGATTCTCTCCAAACATCTCCCTCCATGTGGCTACAAGTTATCCACCTTGGGCAGGGAAAGGAGGGGTTAGGGCAGGATCAAGTGCAGAGCCCTTAGCCCATCACCAGGCCCTCCTGATGCTCCTCCTCCTGTTCTTCCTCACCCTCCTGACCCCACAGGGCCTGGTCCAGGGGCCTGGAGGACTCCTAGCTCCCTGGACTCTAATCAGAGTCAGTCCAGCTTCCAGGCCTTTGCTCAGGCTGCACCTCCCCCTGCAAGCCTTTACCCACCTGCCTCACCAGCTGAAATGTTACCTGTAATTAGAGTTCCCACTCCAAAGCCTCCTTCCCCTGCTGTCTCTCCCAGTTCCTGTCCAGTCACCCCTGGAATCTTGCACTTTCCTGGTTGCGGGTCTGTTTGTGTGGAGTTCCTGCAGCTCCCAGCACTGGGCAGGCGCCCTGTTTCTTCTCTGCTGCTCCTCCTGCTCCAGGACCTCTGGGTTCCCTCCACCCTTCCGGGCACAGCCTGGCTACAATACGAGGTGTGGGACCCATTACTGGGACATGAAACCACCAACTTTTGAAGACACAGCACCACACTTCTTTTACCTGCAGTTGGGTAATTCCATTTGTTTTCCTTATCTGTCTTGATAAAAGCTCCTTTTGACAGAGAGGGCCATCAGATTTCTGAGTGTTTCCATTTATGGGTGTCCCTTGCTTTCCAAAAGATCACCCTCTGCCCCTAAACTGTGCAGTGAGGCCTACATCCTCTTCACACTATGCCATCTTAGTTTAGGAAAGCTTTTGTAGGAATACTGTACTTTCAGGTGGCAGGAAACACCTGTATTTCCTCATGTTTCCTTACTCCAGCCATGATATTTTTACAGGAGGAGAAAGAGGAAGAGAGAATTGTGGAAAGACATGGGCTCCTGCTAAAATCTGAATAATGCCTTACTGCACTGGAGGCTCCTTTAAAGGCAGAACAAAACAGTGTATTCCTTTTTGATTGCAGTAGGTACCTGTTAAGTAAATCCTGCTTTAAGGAGATAAAGCAGCAGACATGCAGGAAGGAAGGTAGGGAGTCTGGGAGAGCAGGAGAGGAGGAGGAGAAAAAAAAGAAGGAGGGAAGGAAGAAAAAAGGAATAAAAAGAGGAAGAAGAAGAAACAAAAAGCTCTAATCACTTAGTGAAACCTAAAGGGATCTAAAGGTAAACCAGAGTGAAAGTAATGAAAACATTATGCAAAACATACTGGAAAAATACTGCTAACTTGATGAAAACTGTCTCACCAAGACACAAATCCCAGAAACCATTGGAACTCTTAAAAATTAGAAATTGCTAAGGACACTGTAAACCAAATCAAAATGCAAGGGATCTGGAGAAAATGTCTGCAATACTTAGAGAAGATAATGGTGAGTATCCCCAACACAGGGAGAAGCTACAAACCCATATGAGCAGACTGAAACCAGCTTTTAAAACTGGGTAAGAGAACTGAACAAACACTCCCTGGGGAGGTGGCCTGTCCAGGGTCACACAGCTCTCCCTGGGCAGGGTCGAGGCCAAGACCAGGTCTTCTGACACTGGTATGTAAGTAGGGAATGTGATTTTCTTTTCTTTTATGTAAACTGATCAAATTGAACCCTCTGTTTTTATTTTTTTCTTTTTCACTTTTTAGCTGCACTGTTCACTATGTGGGATCTTAATTCCCCAACCAGGGACTGAACCCACAACCCCTTCAGGGGAAGCAGGTCATCTTAACCACTGGACCACCAAGAAAGTCACAGGAATATGATTTTAATAACCCCAAAGTTCCTAAGTTTATCTCTGCCTGTCTAAACACATAGACCTAAGCCTATCCCCTCCTGTTACACTAGTGTGTCTACAGTTTGAATTTTTATCTTTATATTGCAAAACCAGGATCACAATGCCGACGTTGTGTAGTGAGCCCTTTTCACTTCCTCCATCTGGACCATCTTCCCCACACATATTCAAACTTCATGGGCAGCCCTTAGCTGAGGACCCAGAGAATACAGGAAGGCAATGCCCTGACTTTCCCCACTTGGTCTCCTGGCCCTCCCCTCTGTGGCCTCAGTTTCCCTCTAGGACCTGGCCCTGAGCAGGCACTCAGAGACAGGGTGGTGATGAACCTGGATACCTTGTATCTCAAAAGGAACCCTTTCTCCACCCTGGGGGCAGCCACAAGGTGGCCAGGCCATAGGAGAAGAGGCTTTCATTCTCCTGTCCTCTACCCATCTGCTTTCTCCAGATTTCCCAAAGGGCTGAACACCCCCAACACCCTCCTTCCTTCTAGGATCACCGCTCACATCTCAGGAGTCCACATCCTGAGCTGAGCCCACCTGAGCAAGTGTCGGACCTCCCTCTGCACCATTTAGGGACCTCGGGGGTGGGAGGAAGCCCTCAGACACACCTGCCCCCACATCCAGGCTCTGCCCCTGCTTAAGCTGCCCCTCTGGCCATGACCTCATCTCTCTGAGCTTCTGTTTCCTTTTTCTGTCAACTAGTGACAATCATCCTTTTCTCAGACGGTTGTCGTGAGGATGGGGAGATGGGCAGGGTCCTACCCCCTTGCTTACCCAGGAGTCTTCCTCTGGCCGAGTGTGAACAAGATCCAGTTGTTCTCAGCTCTGCAGATGCAGCCACCAGCTGTGCAATAAACAACACACACCCTCTGGGCCCTGCTATACCTGGAGAAGCAAAAGGGAAAGTGAACGCCCTTCCATCTGGGTTGCTCAGATTAAGCAATCACCCTGCTCACCAGGCCCCACCCTGAGCTAATCCCATCCTCCCTGTTGACTGCCTTAGATAACCAAGCCCAGTCCTGTCCTGTGGAGTCCTTCATGGCTGAGCACATTGTGCCCTGGGCTCTGTGAAGGAAGACCTGCCAGCAACAGACTGTGAGGTCCTTTGCCAATAGTGCTCCATCTACTCTGTGGTCTTCTTCCCAGCCCCTCCACCCTCTCCATCCACCCTCACTCACCAGCCTGCCTGCCTTATTCACCTTCGCACTGCCAGCACTTGGCACAGTCCCAGAAGATACCAGCTGCTCACTGCATACTGGTCATACTCCTGCTGCTGATCGGCACACTCATGAGCGTTCCAGGCACTTCCTCCCTCAGATCCTTCTTCCAGAAACACCTGCTCCTACCACTTGGCAAAGTTATGCTCATCTTTCAAAGCCCAATCCTGGCATCACTTTGCCTGAGAAATCATCAGGAAGTCCCCTGCTCTCCTCACATGGTACCTGGGAGAGGGCCCTAAGTCCACCGCTTAGCCATTCTGTGCATGTCACCTACAACCCTGTAGTCTTAGTTCACTTCAGTTCATTCACTCAGTCATGTGTCCAACTCTTTGCAGTCCCATGGATTGCAGCACACCAGGCTTCCCTGTCCATCACCAGCTCCTGGAGCTTGCTCAAACTCATGTCCATTGAGTCGGTGATGTCTGGGTCCCTGTAGTCCTGTCCACGAGGGCAACAAAGACACCAGTGACTTTGGTCCCAGTGGCCCAGGCTGGGTGATCAAGGCCATGTGGATGGATGCAGAGTTCACAGGCAGGGCTGAGAGCACACTGCTCTTTTCTACCTCAACTTGTTTCTGCTTGACAATACGTCTATTTTGGAGGACTTTTATAGGAAGTCCAGAGTCTTAGTGACTTAGAAAAGTCTGCAGAGAAGGTCAACCTTGTTTCCTCTGCCCATGATGACTCTTTTCTGGGGAACCTAAAAGGAAATAGGGTTGGTTCTCTCAGGAGAGCATCAGTTAAGGTGCTCACTTCTTCTCACACTGTCATCTAGCACCTGATTCAGCAGTGAGGGCAGGACGGGGAGGGGGGCAGCACATTGAGTCCCCAAGGTCAGGAGGGGAAGGGGAGGTGGCCTCACAGCATCCCTGGAGCTTCTCCTGCTCTCTCCCTTGGTCTCAGCCTCCTCCTGCTCCCAGGCCCTGGGGCGTCACCACAGAGGCTCTTTCCTCCAGCTCTTGCCCTTGTCCACCCAGCTGCTCTGTGAGGGTCAGCGGACCCTGAACTAAACCCCAGTCTGGCCTTTGCCACGTCCCACCTGTGTGACCTGGAGCTCCTTACCTGACCTCACCTTAAGATGGAAATCATGTTTCCCTATGTGTTCATGAGGGTGAAATCACATGTGTGTCCATGTCCAGGGCCAGTGCCTGCCACACAGTAGGTCCTGCCTAGTGTGCTGCTGTCCCCTCTCCCTGGAATGTGTTAGTTTCAGGTGGAACCCTCTTACTCTAGAATCCTCCCTTCTCCATGCTGTGTTAGGGCATTTTCCCAGTGCTCCCTTATATAAAGACCTGCTTGCCAGGCACCTCAGGCAGATACTGGTCCTATTGATCTCAAGCACCCCTGCAGACACCGAAGTGCTCCATTGTTTACCCCACCCACCTCCCCCGCAATCAATCAATACAGAATTAATTCTGTGGGTTCCCTCCAGGCAAGTTCTAGTTTCTTTTCTCCCTAAGTGATGCAGGAAAAAGGGAAAAATTTAGAAGCCTTCCTGCTGAGTGGGTAGAGAGAGAGATAAAGAAATCTGATGTCTCTTCTAATAAGGGCATGAATCTTCTTGGATTAGGGTTCTGCACTCATGGTCTTACCTAATTACTGCCTTAAAGGCCCTATCTCTTAATACAGTCATTTCAGGGGGAAGGATGGGTCAGGATTTCAACTTATGAATTAGGGGCAGGGGAATGGTCTACCTGCAACCCCAGGTGAATGCGTTAACAGTACCCCAGTGACTTTTTTGCTCAGGAAGGTGAACTTGAACCACTTTATGTGTGTTCTTGTTTGCTCAGTCACTCAGTCGTGTCTAACTCTTTGCAACCTCATGGACTGTAGCCACCAGGCTCCTCTTTTCATGGGATTCTCCAGACAAGAATACTGGAGTGAGCTGCCAGTTCCTCCTCCAGGGGATACTCCAGACCCAGGGATGGAACCCGTGTCTCATGTGTCTCCTGCACTGCAGGCAGATTCTTTACTGCTGAGCCACTTTAAACTCAATACAATTTATGTTACTCCGTAATTTCTTCTAATCTTTTTTCTTTTTCCTCTGTGTAGAGAGCCAAGACGTTATTGACGATCTCATTGAGTATTTCCCGGAGAGAGTGAGCAGGGAAGAACTGCAGTTCCTGCTCACTGAAGACAATGCCTGGGAGAGTTTTGTGGCTGAGGCCAAATTGTCCAGGTAAACCACACAAGTGTGCCAGGAATTTTACCCAGATCCCTTGGGAAGATCACCCCAGGCTAGCTTCCTCCTGGCAGACACACCTCCTCCAGGCAGGATCCTAAGGTTGGGATCCTGGTTATTCTTTTCAAGATCCCATCAGGAATGTTTCCTCTATGTCATTTGCTGTCAGTGAAAGGCCTCAGGTTGAGAAGAGGTGAAACCTGTAAGGAAGGGGCAGGTTATGTGACCTTCAACAAGTTACTGAACTACTTTTGGCCTTAGTTTCTTCATCTGTTCCATTTTATTGTGGAGAAAACTGAGATCATTCGTTCAAAGTGCTTCACATGATGGCTGACATAGAGTAGATCCTCAATTAATGCTAACTATTTAAAAACTTGCTGTGAAGAGATGGGATCAAAGTTCTTTTCCCTAGAGATAAGAACCAAGCTGGACTTCCTTTGGGACAGGTCAGAAAATCCTGCCACCAGCATCACTTTGTGTTGGAAGACCTTTTAGAACTAACACCCAAAAAAGATGTCCTTTTCATGACAGGGGACTGGAATGCAAAAGTAGGAAGTCAAGAAACACCTGGAGTAACATACAAATTTGGCCTTGGAGTACAGAATGAAGCAGGGCAAAGGCTAATAGAGTTATGCCAAGAGAATGCACTGGTCATAGGAAACACCCTGTTTAACAACACAAGAGAAGACTCCACACATGGACATCACCAGGTGGCCAACACAGAAATCAGACTGATTATATTCTTTGCAGTGAAAGATCGAGAAGCTCTATACAGTCAGCAAAAACAAGACTGGGAGCTGACTGTGGCTATTATTGCCTAATTCAGACTTAAATTGAAGAAAGTAGGGAAAACCACTAGACCATTCATGTATGACCTAAATCAAAATGCTTGTGATTATATAGTGGAAGAGAGAAATAAATTTATAGGACTAGATCTGATAGAGTGCCTGATGAACTATGGACAGAGGTTTGTGACATTGTATAGGAGGCAGGGATCAAGACCATCCAAAAGAAAAAGAAATGCAAAAAAGCAAAATTGCTGTCTGAGGAGGCCTTACAAATAGCTGTGAAAAGAAGAGAAGCTAAAGGCAAAGCAGAAAAGGAAAGATATACCCATTTAAATGCAGAGTTCCAAAGAATGTCAAGGAGAGATAAGAAAGCCTTCCTCAGTGATCCCTGCAAAGAAGTAGAGGAAAATAATAGAATGGGAAAGATTAGCGATCTCTTCAAGAAAATTAGGGATACCAAGGGAACTTTTCATGCAAAGATAGGCTCAATAAAGGACAGAAATGGTATGGACCTAACAGAAGCAGAAGATATTAAGAAGAGGTGGCAAGAACACACAGAGGAACTATACAGAAACAATCTTCACAACCCAGATAATCACAGTGGTGTGATCCCTCACCTAGAGCCAGACATCCTGGATGGTGAAGTCAAGTGGGCCTTAGGAAGCATCACTACGAACAAAGCTAGTGGAGGTAATGGGATTCCAGTTGAGCTATTTCAAATATAGGATGTTGGTGCACTCAATATGCCAGAAAATTTGGAGAACATAGCAGTGGGCACAGGACTGGAAAAGGTCCGTTCTCATTCCAGTCCCAAAGAAAGGCAATGCCAAAGAATGTTCAAACTACTGCACAATTGCACTTATCTCACACGCTAGTAAAGTAGTGCTAAAATTCTCCAAGGCAGGCTTCAGCAATATATGAACCGTGAACTTCTAGATGTTGAAGCTGATTTTAGAAAAGGCAGTGGAACAGAGATCAAATGGCCAACATCTGCTGGATCATCGAAAAAGCAAGAGAGTTCCAGAAAAACATCTATTTCTGCTTTATTGACTATGCCAAAGCCTTTGACTGTGTGGATCACAATCAACTGTGGAAAATTCTGCAAGAGATGGGAATACCTGACACCCGACCTGCCCCTTGAGAAACTTGTATTCAGGTCAGGAAGCAACAGTTAGAACTGGATGTGGAACAACAGACTGGTTCCAAATAGGAAAAGGAGTATGTCAGGGCTGTATATTGTCACCCTGCTTATTTAACTTATATGCAGAGTTCATCATGAGAAACTCTGGGCTGGATGAAGCACAAGCTGGAATCAAGATTGCCAGGAGAAATATCAATAACCTCAGATATACAGAGGACACCATCCTTATGGCAGAAAGTGAAGAAGAACTAAAGGGCCTCCTGATGAAAGTGAAAGAGGATAGTGAAAAAGTTGGCTTAAGGCTCAACATTTAGAAAACTAAGAAAATGGCATCCGGTCCCATCACTTCATGGCAGATCGATGGGGAAACAGTGGAAACAGTGGCTGGCTTTATATTTGGGGCTTCAAAATCATTGCCGATGTTGACTGCAGCCATGAAATTAAAAGACGCTTGTTCCTTGGAAGGAAAGTTATGATCAAACTAGACAGCATATTAAAAAGCACAGACATTACTGTGCCAACAAAAGCCCGTCTAGTCAAGGCTATGGTTTTTCCAGTGGTCATGTATGGATTTGAGAGTTGGACTATAAAAAAAGTTGAACACAGAAGAATTGATGGTTTTGAACTGTGGTGTTGGAGAAGATTCTTGAGAATCCCTTGGACTGCAAGGACAGGCAACCATCCATTCTAAAGGAGATCAGTCCTGAATATTCATTGGAAGGACTGATGTTGAAGCTGAAACTCCAATACTTTGGCCACCTCATGGGAAGAGCTGACTCATTTGAAAAGACCCTGATGCTGGGAAAGATTGAGGGCAGGAGGAGAAGGGGATGACAGAGGATGAGATGGCTGGATGGCATCACTGACTCAGTGGACATGAGTTTGAGTAAACTCCAGGAGTTGGTGATGAACAGGGAAGCCTGGCGTACTGTGGTCCATGGGGTCACAAAGTCGGACACGACTGAGCGACTGAACTGAACTGAACTGAATGTTAGTTAATCAGATGGCCTTGGAAGAAGTTGGTGCATTTTGAAGTATTATTGAAATGGAACAGGAGCCTATGGTCCTTGCCCCCCACTCCCCATCCCCGCACCCCCCACTATGTCCTCTGCTGCCTTTAGCCTGTGGCAAACTTAATCAATGAATAAGTTTCATCAGAGAAATGAGAAATTCTGAAACAAAGGAAGACAAAATAAGGAGATAAATAATGTAGTCATTAAGGATTTTCAAGGACCTTTAGTTCTTTCTCAAGGGCTATAGGTCCTATTCTAAGCCTTATCCTGTGAGCTGTCTAACAGATACTAAAACACCAGGTGGAGAAGTTAGCTACATGACGACCAGACTTACACCCAGGACTTGAGCTGCCACAATTCCGAGAAGTGACCACAAAGAAATGGGAACAAGTGCACCCTGGAACTGAAGATTAACTGTGCCTAAAACAACCAAGATGATGCCAGCCAGACCAGTGGTGACCAGTTGAAGATGACTGTTAGAGATGACTCTGCTGTTTCTGCATGTGACGCCACCACCCCCTCAACTCTGTCTATAAATGCTCTCACCTCCTGCTTGTCCGGGGCGTGTGGGGAGACAGGCTGAGGACAGATGTCCGCCACCCTCCCCTGCAGTTGCCAGCATCTGAAATAAAGCAAACTTTCCTTTCCACCAACTTGCCTGTTTACTGGCTTTTGAGTGGCAAGCAGAGGGACCCTCCCATGCATACCTTTTGGTAACATTACCTGAGGCGGGATAAGGGTGAGGGTGGGGCTGGAACTGTCCGCAATCCTAACGTGGAACGATTTACTTCTATGACGAGTCTTTTTTAAGAACCCATGTGGCTGCTGGCCTGTCAGCCAGTCCCCACACTATCTGAGTTGGTCTCTTGTCTTGTGAACTCCATGCACAGAAAGTTCTGGGGCTCTGGGGGCACGTCTCCAGAGTTTTGTTCTAATGTCACCACTTGCCGCAGAGCCCTGCAGCCATAGAGCTTGTGGCAGGGGCCCTGAGAGGAACTCCACGGCCCAGAGCACCAATTGAGGGCAGCCTCTGGACATAGGTCAGGGTTCTCACAGGCAATCAACCCCACCAGGTGATTTCCAGGGCACTTGTTGGAGAACCACTGTCATGGATCATTGGGTTCAGTTGGTACGGCTGTAGCCTGGATACCAGAAGTTCCTCTTTAAACTAGAACTCTTAAATTGAGTGCTTTCTATAGAGCTTCTTTTTTTCCCCATGGTAAGGGAAGAATTGCCCACATTCTGGTGAAATTCTGGAGATTCTGGTGACAGTGGGTAGCTTTGCAGGTCAAGCTCATCTGTGAGATACTGTGCCCCCTCCATGCAGGCCCCCTGGCATTCTTGCCCTGCTGGATGAGGAGTGCTGGTTCTCCAAAGCCACGGGAAAGAGCTTCAAGGAGAACATGGTGCAGGATTAGGACACCCACCCCAAGTTCCAGAAGCCCAAGCAGCTGAAGGACAAAGCAGATTTCTGCATCATCCACTTCACGGGCAATGTGAGGAGTGCACACAAAGGAAGGTGCAGCTGGACCTTCTTGGGAGACAGAGAGACGATTCTATGACCTTGAGCCCTGAGGTGGGGGACAGGTGGGTGGTACTTATTCATCATCACATATTCCATTTTGCTAGAAGCTTGCAGCAGTCCTGTAAGGTGCTCAGACTGTGTATTATTATTAGGTTCATTTTCCAGGTAAGGAAGTGAGATTTGTGCTGAAGGTGCTGGCTCCGGAGTTGTATTGGGGCTCTGTGTCTGTGATATTTTGGGCCAGACAATTCACCTCTCTGAGTCTTGGTTGCCTCACATGGAAATTGGGGGTGACCAGCACTGTATCAGGGAACATGAATGAAATAGTCTTGGGAAGCCTAGCACTGCACTGTCAGTACTCTGTGGCAGGGCCTCTCAGCCTCCACATTGCCCTTCTTGAGGGGTTGAGGCTGGATCCGTCTTTACTCTCCAGGACTGTCCTGTGAATTGTAGGATGTTTAGCAGCAGCCCCGACTCCTCCCCTCCAAGGTCAGTAGTGCAGTCCCTACTTGAAGCAGCCAGTAAGGCCTCCAGACACCACAAACATCTGCAAGGTGTGGCCAGTAAGTGGCTGAGCTGCCGTCACACCTGCTGGCACACCTTGCCCAGTTGGCTTGTTCCTGGGACTTGGCCCTGACCGAGCAGGACTGTCCTGAGTCTGCAGCAGTCCAAGCTTAGACTAAAGCTGGTCCTTCTCAGCATGTTGTGCTGTTGGTACAGAATATCTAGCAGTTGGTTACTCTTGGAGGTGTGATGAGCCAGGCTGTACTCAGTCTCCCCGTCAATGACAACTGGTGACAGGAGACTTATACTGATGCAATGCTGCTCCCAAGCCACCTCGGGCCCTCGGCCACCATCCTCCACGTGGCCCCGCACTGCTTGGCCTCGTGTGCTTGACTCCTCTGGCTCCTTAGTATGTTGAAGCCACTGGTGACTTTCAAATGCCTGTTTAAAGAAACTCCGTTTCTCTAGTTATCTAATGTCACCTGAACCCCCTTGTCCATTGGCACCTTGGTTAGAAATGCACGTGGGCAGAGATGTTTGCAGGTAAGGCCCTTTCAGGGCCAAGGATTTTCTTTCCCTGCAAGTCTGACTCTTCATCTGCCCTGCGCTGCTGAACCCCACCTGCCCACTTTCCTGTCTCCTTTCAGTCTCATTTCCCTCTACCAGGTGAGGGTGCCTACAGCAGTGGGCCCAACCCTAGCTCTAGGCCCACCCTCGACTTTGGCCTTGCTCCAGTGTTCCTTGGTGGCTGGGGTAGCCTCTTGGAGAGGGCTAGCAGCCGGCTCTCCTCCTCTAGATCGAAGCCCTTGAGCTCAACAGCAACCTGTACTGCATCAGCGAGAGCAAGGTCTTCTTCTGGGCCAGCGTGCTGGCCCACCTTGAGGAGGAGCGGGACCTGAAGATCACGGACGTCATCATCGGCTTCCAGGCCTGCTGCAGGGGCTACCTGGCCAGGAGGTGCATCCCGGGATGCCCACCCACAGCTCAGGGCCCCCAGCTGTCCTGTGGTGGAGGCACTGAGGAAGCGGGGCCTGGGCACCCTCACTCAGGCAGGTGTCCCACGGGGATGCCCATGTGCTTTGCCTGCCCCCTGCTTTCAGGATTTCTGCCTGAGGTTTAAAGTGAGCAGGCGGGAGGGGTGACTGTGCTTAGATTTTCCCTGAAGGAAAACCCCTGCTTCCCACTGTTCCTCCCTATACAGCCCCTCCTGTAGGGGTGACTCCCAGAAGATCCCAAGCGCCAGGGAGGAGGCGTCCTTGAGTCCCGGCAGCTCCTGTGGAGTCAGGGGCAGGCTTGTGCAGGTCAGTGGGCAAGACAGCTGAATGTTAACCCCCTGGCCCCTCTGAATCTGTGCTCAGGGGTGTCTGTTCCAGCCTGAACTCTGAACTCTGTGGGCAGAGCGTGAGTGTGTGGTGTTTGGACAAATGGACTTTTGCAAGACATGAGCTGCTGACGTTCTCCTGCCAAATGGAAGTCCCTGAGTTACTGGAAGAAATCCCCTGCCTCTCCCTTCCCCCACTCCACTCCCCCCAACACCTCTTCCTTATCTGCAAAATCAAATTGAATTCCTGGCTTTTATTATGGGTGATTGTAAGACTGAACAGTAGTGTGTGGTCCTCATGAAACAACACTCATCACTCTTATGTCCCTCCCCTAAAATCAGGGAGGAGGTGGCCGTGATGGCCCATGGACTTTTCCTGGGATGAAGCAGCCCTGATGGAAGGTCAAGCAGGCCTCCAGGAGTGGTCAGGGTTCCAGGAAAACTGCAGCCCCTTCTACTTGGGACAAAGCAGAAAAGTCCACCAGCAGTCCAGCTGCAGGACTCTCAGGCTGTGGGATCTTTGCCTCTCAGTTTCTTTATTTGTACAGTGGAGCTGACAGTTCCTAGAGCTGATGTGAGAATTAAACAGGAAATGTGAGGATGGTGCCAGCACAGACCCTGGCACATGCTCAGTCCTCTCCCCACAATGAGTCTCTTCTCAGGCACTAAAAAGGAAAAGGGCTGACTCTCTCTTGTAGACTTTTCTGAGTTACCAGGACACTAGCCTTCCTGTCAAAGTCCTTGCTTTGGAGAGAAATCAATCTGTTGTCAGGTGGAAATAAGCCAGGGGAGAAAAGAAGTGTGCTCTCAGCCCTTCCTACAAACTTAGGCATTCACCTAATGGCGGTGACCATCAAGGCCAGCCCTCCTCCTGTGGGTCACTGGGACAAAAGTCACCTGTATCATCCCTCTCATCAAGGCCAGGTCTAGAAGGATCTGATCACAAGTTTGAGGGTAGAGGCATGGATAGAGTGGCTGAAGTGTGGCCTTAGGCCCCTCTCCCAGATACTGTGGGAGCAGAGCAGGGGACAGTGGACTCTGAAGCCACATGGATGTGGCTCTCAGCGAGAACAATATGACCAGTATGTGGTGAGCAGCTGGTATGTTCCAGGACTGTGCCACGTACTGGTGGCATCAAGATGAATAAGGCAGGCAGGCAGGTGAGAGTGAGTGGATAGACAGGGTCAAGGGGTCTGGAAGAAGCCACGGGAAGGGGGAGGGATTGGAAAAGGAGCTCGCAGTGTATTGGTGGCAGGTCTTCCTTCGGGGAGCCCAGGGCAAGATGTGCTGAGTCAGTAAGAGCCTGGCATGTCAGGCGTGGCTTGTTTAGCTAAGGGAGTCAACAAACAGTAGCTAAGGGAGTCAACAAACAGTCTGGGTTTAGCCCAGGGTGGGACCTGGTAGGCAGAGTGTTTATTTAATCTGAGCAATCCAGATGTGAGAGCATTCACTTTCTCTTTTGCTTCTGCAAGTGTATCTGGACCCACACGATGTGTGTGGTTTATTGCAGAGATGCACTGCTGGTGGCTGCATCTGCAGAGCTCAGAACAACTGGATCTTGTTCACACCCAGCCAGAGAGGATTCCTGGGTAAGCAGGTGGGAGGACCCCCACCCCTCTCCCCATCCTCAGGATGAATGTCTGAGAAAAGATGATTGTCACTAGTTGACAGAAGAATGAAATGGAAGCTCAGAGAGGTGAGGTCATGGCCGAGGCAGCAGGCTAAGCAGGAGCAGAGCCTGACTGTGGAAGCAGGTGTGTCTGACAGTTTTCTCCCTCCACCTGGGCCCCTGAACAGTGCAGAGGGAGGGCGGCACCTGCTCAGACTGGCTCAGCTCAGGATGTGGACTCCCGAGACGTGATTGGTGACCCCAGAAGGAAGGCGGTATTGGGGGTGCTCAGTGCTTTGGGAAATTTAGAGAACGCTGAGGGGGTAGAGGAGGGTAGTGGGGTCAGACTCTCCTTCTGTGGCCTGGCCAGCTTGAGGCTTCCCCCAGGGTGCTGTGCTGAGGCTGACAGGGACAAAGGGTTTCTTTTGTGATATTAATATAAGGAATCCAGGTTCATTACCATTTTGTCTCTGAGCACCTGCTCAGTGTCAGGCCCTGGGGGGGAAACTGAGGCCTGAGAGGGGAGGGACAAGAGACCGTGTAGGGGGACACAGGGCTTTGTCTTCCTGAGCTTGCCAGGCCCTCAGGTCAGGACTGTAGGTGATGGTGCTACTTTGGGGGAAGATGGGCCTAATAGAGTGAGGGGGCTTACTGTGCTGTGTCCACATTATGATGCTGGATTTGCAACATTAAGATAAAAAAGCCAAACTGTAGACATGTCAGTATAACAGGAGGGGCATGACCTTAGATCTATGTGTTTAGACAGGCAGAGACAAACCTTGAAAGTTTGGGGTCATTAAAAGTATATTCCCGGGACTTCCCTGGTAGTCTAGTGGTTAAGACTCATGCTTCCATTGAATTGGTTGTGGGTTCAGTCCCTGGATGGGAAACTAAGATCCCACATGCTGGGTTTCAAGGTTAAAAAATTAAGTAAAAGAGAAAAATAGAATGTATATTTTGATCAGTTAAAATAAAATAAAATCACATTCCCCACTTACATACCCACATCAGAAGGCCTGGTCTTGGCCTCTACTCTGCCTTCTTGCCCTCTGAGAGCTGTATCACCCTGGACAAGTCACCTCCCTGGGAATTGTTTGTTTAGATCTCTTGCATGCATGACTTCTTAGTAGTTAAGTCGTGTCAAATTCTTTGTGACCCCATGGACTGTAGCCTGCCACGCTCCTCTGTCCATGGGATTTTTCAGGAAAGAATGCTGGATTGGGTTGCTATTTTCCTCCTCCAGGGGAATCTTCCCAACCCAGGGATCCAATCCACATCTCCTGCAATGCAGGCTGATTTTTTACTGTCTGAGCCATCTAGGAAGCCCTTTCAGATCTCTTATGCATTTCTTAAAAGCTGGTTTCAGTCTTCACATGTGGGTTTGTAGTTTCTCTCTGTGTTGGAAATATTCAGCTTTGTCTACTCAATATATTGCAAACCTTGTCTCCAGGTCGCTTATCGTATATTCTGATCAGTTTATGGTGTCCTTTGAAATTTTTGATTTTTTAGGTCAAATGGTTTCTGGGATTTGTGTGTTGGTGAGAAAGCTTTCCTTAACAATATTTTTCCAGATTATTTCCTTTCTTCTAGTATGTTTTTTTTTTTTTTCTTTTTTCTTTTGGGTTTACATTCAGATCCCCTCAGGCTTCATTGATTGATTGATTAGAAGCTTTTTGATCCTTCTTCGCCCTCTATTTCTTATCATTTTTATCTTCCCCTTCCTTCCTTTTTTTCCTCCTACTCACCTACTGTCCTGAACTCCCTCTTTCCCTGCCTATGTCTTTCTTCTTCTCCTTAAAGTGAACATGTTTAACAGGTACCTACTGCAGTCAAAAATGAGCACACTGTTCTTCTATGGCTTCAAAGGAGCCTCCAGTGCAGTAAAGCATCTTTCAGATTTTAGCTGGAACCCATATCTTTCTTCTTATAGAAAACTATCATGACTGGAGTAAGGAGACATGAGGAAATGCAGGTGTTTCCTGCTACCTGAAAGTAGTGTTCCTAGGAAACTTTTCTTAAACCCGGATGGCATTGACGAAAAAGCATATAGGTCTCATATCACAGTTTATTGGCAGAGGGTGATGTTGAAGGAGGAAACAGAGCTGGACTCCATCTTAGGCCAGGCTGCAAACATTAGTCTACACGCATGGTCACCCTCCTAATGGACTCTGAACTTTGTGCCCCGTGTCTATAGAAGTGGCATACCAATGCGAAACCAGACTCCCTGGATAAAAGAGCCTCAGGACTTGTACTTGGACTCTCTGCAGCCTATAAAGAATATGGTAATTATCTCTGTAACAGAACAAAGTCGTAAATTCCATTATGTTTATCGGAATATGACCACAGGCCTATTGATAAATGTCCACTGTTTATCTAGTCTTGTGACACATGAATCATGGGTTATCTTTGATCGTATCTCTCTTTTACCTTGTTCAAACTAGTTTCAAGGAATTTGGAGAGGTGGGTTTGAGCAAGTACACTTCGGGTATATAAGGTTTTCACAAAAACTGGCTGGGGTCCTTGGCTAAGAGGGGCCTGCCGGTGTAATAAACTGCACTCCACTATCTGCAGTGTCCTTCTGAGGGAGCTTGTTTCCCAGAATGCGTGGCTACAACATTTGGTGCATTGGCCGGGAAACTCCTTACTTTGAGTAGAAAAGTCCCATTTGGGACCACTCCGAGGTCTTGTGGCTTGAATCTTCTAGAAGGGGGCAGGCACCTCGCCCTTCTGGAAGGATTCTTCTTCTCAACGCCCAGACCTTTCACGTTAGCAGGTAGTGGACAGCAGCTGGGAAACTGAGCGCTCAGGTGAGGAGGAACCCACCCGGCAGGGTGGAAGAGGGGGCCTGATCACCCCCTGGGAGGGACTAGAAGGGGCACGGCCCCACAGGAGCCTGGAATAGGCAGGCAGCAGCGATTGCTTGGTACACAGGTCGACGAGCGTGCTAGGGTTTAGGAAGAAATTTGTGAAGGTCGTTTAGGAGGTGTGTCCATGCCGTCTCAGGGAAAATTATTACCAAGTGATCACCAGGGGATTTTTAGGATAGGAAACTGGTCCTTGTATGCTCGTATTCTGCCCTCTCCCAGGAGGTGTCCCATCTGCTGTGAAATTCTTGACCCCTTTGGAATTGTTAGGCTAGAAGGAGGGGGATACATAAGTGAGTATGAATTGGCTTTTCCGGAGATGGCCTGGGACATGGGATATTTAACCCATCTGTGTTTTCGTCCACACCTGATCAGGCCCACCAAGGCAGAACAGATTTTAAGGGAGAAACAGCCTTGGACCACGTGGTGTTCTGGTTTGGCTGTGCTGACCAGCAGGTGAAGACAAGCCGATCCCCCTTCTCCCTCTGGGATCTGACACGTAAGGCTCTTCTCACCCCAATTAGGAAGGAAGCAGAATGGCAATTTAAGTGTCATTGAGTGGAAATATCAGAAGTACATAGGGTACTGAGAACTTCGTAGACAGAATGAAAAGGAAAAGTAGAAGAAGGTCCAAGAAGGTAAGCAAGATGGGGGGAAGTGAATCTAAGGCAACTGTACTGGAGTGCATGATTAAAAATTTAAAGAAGGGATTAGGAGGAGGCTATGGGGTGACTCGATGGACATGGGTTTGAGTAAACTCCGGGAGTTGGTGATGGACAGGGAGGCCTGGCATGCTGCGATTCATGGGGTTGCAAAGAGTCAGACACGACTGAGCGACTGGACTGAACTGAACTGACTGATGGGGTGAAGATGAAGCCTAACCCCCTCCAGATACTCTGTGAAGTCAAATGGCCCCCTATGGGAGGAGGATGAAATTGAAGATTTTCACCACCAGAGAACACCATGAGCTTAAAAATAGTGGAAGCAGTCTATACAGTAGTCACAGGAGAGCCAGGACACCTGGATCAATATCCATATAATGACTCATGGCTGGGGTTAGCTCAAGACCCTCCTACTTGGACAAGGTTCTGTATCCAGAAGGGAAAGGGAAAAATATTAATGGCACAAAAATTGACTGATGATAAAAAAGGAAATTCTACAGGATTTGGACGGGGATGACCTGACCCTTCCCCCATATTGGATAATGGCACGCCTGCCTCCCAGTGCTCCACCAGGACAGGAGGCCGCCTTAATGCCAGATCCAGGGCCTGGTGAAGTTCTTGCAGCAGCCACTGCTCTTCCATCAGCTCTCTTGGAGTTCGTAGAGCCGCCGTTTTGCAGGCTCCGATACCCGGTGACAGAAGCCTCTGGCCAACACTTCCAGGATCCGGATCCAGCCGAACCTCCCAACTTATACCTGCACTCCAGGTGAGTACTGACAAGAAGAGGAGGGAGACGTTAGAATTAAGCAGAGACTGCGCTCTGCCAGAGAGCTGGAAGGAACAAAAGAGAACAGACAAGAGATTTGCAATGCTAGCTGCTGCTCTGGGAAAGTTTATATCGGGCCCTCTGGAAAACCTCCTCTGCCCCAGGGACAGTACAGTCCTTCAACCGGTCCCAACGGAGGCCCCGGGCCCCGTTACAGCCCAACAAGTGTGCCCGGTGCCGAGCTTTTGGCCACTGGAAGAATGAATGCCCTGAGGCAAGAAGGAAGAGGACGTTCCCACAGTTGGGGGCTTGCTAACTTGGAAATTAAATAGGGCTGCTGGGGCTCAGAGATATCAGGTCCCCGAGAGTCCATGGTAAACTTAGAAGTGGGGAACCAAAACACTGACTTCATGGTGGATACAGGAGCAGAACTGTCAGTAGTAAGAAAACCTGTGGCACCACTGTCCAAAGAGACTACTGCTGTAACTGGGGTATCGGGAGAAGAGATGATTAAATCGTTTTGCCAGCCCAGAAAATGTCAGATGGGGGGGCACCAAGTGATTCATGAATTCCTCTACATTCCTGAGTGCCCAGTAACCCTGCTGGGAAGAGACTTGCTCTCCAAACTAGGAGCACAAGTGACTTTCTCTCCTGAGGAAAGGCCAGTGCCCTTCCAGATGGGCACTATGACTTATTTGCTCTCTCAATATCACCCCAAGATGTGTGGAGGTTGCATAAGCCTCGAAAGGAAGAACCGGCTGGGCCGGAAGAGCATGAGGGAGAGAGGTAACTCAATTATTCCCTGAAGTCTGGGTGGAATACAACCCCACCTCCCCCCAGTCTGGCTAAACATCAAGCCCCAGTGATAATAGAACTCAAACAAGGCACCATCCTGGTTAGAAAGCGCCAGTACCCACTACCGATAGAGGCCTGGGCCGGCATACTGCTCCACATCAATAGATTGAAACAAGCGGGCATTCTAGTAGACTGCCAGTTGGCTTGGAATATGCCGATCCTGCCAGTGAAAAAGGAAGGACGACAGGACTGTAGGCCTGTACAAGATCTCAGGCTAGTCAACCAGGCTACTGTGACTTTACACCCCACTGTTCCAAACCCCTATACCTTACTTAGCCTCCTGCCAAAAGCTAAAGTTTATACTTTCTTAGATCTCAAGAATGCCTTCTGCGTACACCTCGCCCCAGCGTCACAGCCCATCTTTGCCTTTGAATGGGAAGATCCAGTCGGGGGCACCAAACAGCAGTTCACCTGGACTCCCCCACAAGGGTTTAGGAACTCCCCAGCCATCTTTGGGGAAGCCTTGGCTTCTGACCTGAGATCATTCCATCCGGAAGAGTATGGATGTCGGCTCCTACAATACGGAGATGACCTGCTGCTGGCTGCTGAGACCAAGGAAAAATGTTGGGAAGGGACAAAAGCCCTGCTCCAGGCATTGATGGAAGCAGGTTACCGGGTGTCAAGGAAGAAGGCACAGATCTGCAAGGAGGAGGTAAGGTATCTGGGGTTTATTTTAAAGAAGGGCACAAGGTTCCAGACCCTAATTGGGTCCTATATACTGATGGCACTAGCCTGATAAAACAAGGACAACGGCTGTCAGGTTAGCCAGAGTGGAAGGGGCCATCAAGACTGAAAAGGGGTGGTGGGAACTGCCAAGTGGCAAATTATAGGTACTGGAGGAGCTGGCACACACTCTGGTAAGCCAAACACACCAAGCAACCCACCTAGGCCATGCTGCCTGCTCACAGGTTAATGTTGCCTCTCGGGTATTCAGACAAAATCCTCCGGGTATTCAGCTGAAAGGCATGCTGCCATTTGAACACCTGGGAGTGGACTTCACTGAAATGAAACCTCACCGACACTACTGTTACCTGCTGGTCATGGTATGTTCGTTCTCAGAATGGGTAGAAGCTTTTCCTACCTGGACTGAAAGAGCATCAGAAGTAGCCCAGTGCCTGCTTAGGGAAATAGTTTCCAGATTTGGACTTCCTACCAGCATTGGTTCAGACAGTGACCCAGCTTTTGTAACTGATTTAGTACAACAAGTAAGCAAAACTTTAAACATCAAATAGAAACTGCACACTGCATATAGGCCCAGAGTTCTGAGATGGTGGAATGAACCAACTGGACACATATAAAGACTCTCCAAGTGGATCATAGAGACTGACTGCTCCTGGGTGGACTTGCTTCCGACGGCTCTGCTCAGACTCAGGATGACCCCACAGTCCCAAAGCTGTTCTCCATACGATATTGTGTATGGGAGGCCCCCTCCCATAATAAAACAGGAGTCAACAAATTTGCCTCAGGTAAGGGGGGATAGGATTTCACAGCAGATGGAACTGGATAAGGTAATAATCGGGTAACTAAGTTTGTACAAGAAAGGGTGCCATTCCCCCTTGGGGAACAGATTCATGAGTTTACACTTGGTGACCAAGTATGGGTCAAAGATTGGAAACATGATTTGCTAGCCCCTTGGTGAAAGGGCCCTTATGTTATTCTAACTACCCCTTTTGCAGTTAAAGTTGCAGGTATTGTCCCTTGGATCCATCATACAAGGGTGAAGAGAGCCTATCACACAGACCCAGAAAACACTGAGTGGACTGCACAGAGGGACCCCTCTGACCCTCGAGAGACTAAGACCATCCTTAAGAAGGAAAAGAAGATCCTGGACGAACCCCTTCAGGATGAAGCCTCACAATCAACTCCTGCTGCTTGGCCTCATCAATGTGATCTTGAATTTAACTTCCGTTTCAACTCAGGACAATGTTTTCATCTCATGGGCACATTCCTACGTGGACTTCCACAACACCTTCAACTGCTGGGTATGTGGGTCTATACCTCTGTCTGTGATGGATGGACTTCTTTGGCGGGTGTCACCACTCTGCCAAGGAGATTTTAAACCACTCTGCTCTTTTCTGGGACAACAAAAAGAGACTTTCCTCTCTCTTTTCAAACATAACTTCTTCTTGCTCTCTTGGTGTAAGACCTACAGTCAATAGACTTGGGTCATGGGGTTACATTTGATATAAATGCCAGTGTAACAAAAGCCTAACCTGCATCAAGCCCCAGTAAATCTACCTTATTTACATGCTAGGTGGACAAGATCTGTGTTTCAATGATATGAGTATATTGCTGCCTTATTCGTACCCTCTATAGGGACAACAGATATTATGATTAAAGTAGAGGCCTTGACCAATTTCACAAAATAGGCCCTCCTAGATAGAACAAAAGCCATCCAACCCTTAAATGAAGAGCAAATCCAGATGAGAAAAGCAGTAATTCATAATAGAATGGCTTTGGACATACTCACAGCTGCTCAAGGAGGGACCTGTGCTAAAATTAAGGTGGAATGTTGTGTATACATTCCTGACTTATCTGGCAATGTATCGACTGCTTTAGATGACATGAAAAACCAGGTAAAAGCAATGTCAAATGAAAACATTCCTTTCTGGACTTTGGTCCTATCTTGGGTGAAGGGCGATTGGTAGAAAACTGTATTTACCATTGTTATAGTTGCCTTGATAGTTCTGCTTTGTGGAACCTGAATTTTACAACGTATTATGAACTTTGTAACCCTAAGGTTGATGTCATTCTCCCAAACTGGCGGTTGGAGAGCCAGGGTGCAATATATCCCTATGAATGGTGCTCATAATATGAGTTAAGAGCATCAAGAGGGGGAAATGAAGGAGGAAACAGAGAGAGCTGGACTCCGTCTTAGGCCAGGTTGCAAGCATTAGGCTATACGCTTGGTCACCCTCCTAATGGACTCTGAACTTTGTGCCCGGTGTCTATAGAAGTGGCATACCAATGGGAAACCAGACCCCCGGATAAAAGAGCCTCAGGACTTGAACTTGGATTCTCTGTTGCCTAAAAGAATATGCTAATTATCTCTGTGACAGAACAAAGTCGTAAATTCCATTATGTTTATCGGGATATGACCACAGGCCTATTGATAAATGTCCACTGTTTATCTAGTCTTGTGACACATGAATCATGGGTTAACTTTGATCGTATCTCTCTTTTACATTGTCCAGACTAGTTTCAAGGAATTTGGAGAGGTGGGTTTGAGCAAGTACACTTAGGGTATATAAGGTTTTGATAAAAACTGATCGGGGTCCTTGGCTAAGAGGAGACTCTGCCTTGGGCCCACCAGTGTAATAAACTGCACTCCACTATGTGCATTGTCCTTCTGAGTGAGTTTGTTTCCTGGAATGCGTAGCTACAACGTTTTGGAAATTGGGGAATGCCTGTAAATGGAAATGCTGAGAAATCTGATCGCAGAGATTGTCAGAAAGAGCTTTTCATCCAGATAGACAAGGAAAGCAAATGGAATTACTGCAGCATAGGAAAAACAAGGGTTGTGCTGTGTCTTCAAGAAGCTGGTTGTTTCGTGTCACAGTAACAGGTCCCACACCTCGTGTTTTAGCTAGATTTTGTTCAGGAGGTTGGAGGGTGCCCTGGAGGCCCTGGAGCAGGAAGAAGAGAAGAGAAGAGACAGAGCCCCTGCCCAGTGCTGGGCGCTGCAGAACTTCACACAAATAGAGTCACAACCAGGGAAGTGCAAGATTCCAGGGGTGCCTGGAGAGGAAGTGGGGGAAGGCAGTAGAGGAAGAAGGCTTTGGAGCTGGTCCTCCAAGGACAGGTAACGTTTCACTGAAATCAGATTGATTACATTCTTTGCAGCTGAAGATGAAGAAGCTCTATACAATGAGCAAAAACAAGACCTGGAGCTGACTGTGGCTCAGATCATGAGTTCCTTATTGCAAAATTCGGAGTTAAGTTGAAGAGAGTAGGGAAAACCACTAAGCCATTCAGGTGTGACCTAAATCAAATCCCTCACTTACAATTATACAGTGAAAGTGACAAGTAGATTCAAGGGGTTAGATCTGATAGGCAGACTGCCTGAAGAGCTATGGATGGAGGTTCATAACATTGTACAGGAGGCAGTGATGAAAACCATCCCCAAGAGAAAGAATTGCAAAAAAGGGAACTAGTTGTCTGAGAAGGCCTTACAAATAGCTGTGAAAAGAAGAGAAGAAGAAGACAAAGGAGAAAAGCAAAGATACACCCATCTGAGTGCAGAGTTCCAAAAAACAGCAAAGAGAGAGAAGAAAGCCTTCTTAAGAAAACCATGCCAAAAAAAGAAAAAAAAGAGGAGAGCATAGAATGGGAAAGACTAGAGATTTCTTCAAGAAAATTAGAGATACTGAAGAGGATATTTCATGCAAAAATGGGCACAATAAAGGACAGAAGTTGTATAGTTCTAACAGCAGCAGAAAATATTAAGAAGAGGTTGCAAGAATACACAGAAGAACTATAAGAAAAAGGTATTAATAACCCTGATAACCACAATGGTTTGATCACTCACCTAGAGCTGAACATCCTGTAGTATGAAGTGAAGTGGGCCCTAGGAAGCATTATTACAAACAAAGTTTGTGGAGGTGATGGAATTCCAGCTGAGCTATTGAAAGGTTGAGGCTGTGACCCTTTAAGGACACCCAGCTTCTTGGCCTCTGGAGGAGAGGATTTCGATCCAGGGCCAGAGATGAGACTTGATCACTTGAAGCTTTTGTGTAGCAAAGTTTTATTAACGTGTAAAAGGGATAGAGAAAGCTTCTAACATAGACATCAGAAAGGGCAGAAAGAGTGACCCTTTGCTAGTTTTTAGCAGGGCATTATATACCTGATAGCAAGCTGCTATTAGATAAAAGAAATGCCTCAGACAGAGAGTGTTGCATCAGGCTCCTCCCCCACAATATGCATTTTGAGATAGAATGGCCCAAGGGGAGTCATCTCCAGCCATAAAACAATTGACATGCCTCTTGAAGAAAGGCAGATTTCCAAGCAAATACATAGTGTCAAAATATAGCTTAAGAAAAATATTTCAGTGAGTAAGATATACTGGTTTGCTGAGCTATTATCAGCTCAAAGTTTGAGAAGAGGTTAGTCTTAGGGGGAATCAATTTGAAGAAAAGCAGATTTCAAAGCAAATACATAGTTTCATTAGCATAGCTTAAGAAACACATTTCCATGAGAAAAATCCATTGGTTTGCTGAGTCATTAGTAGCCCAAGGTTAAGTTCTGACACTGAGTTCACAACCAAGTGTCCTCCTTCAACACGGGGTTAGAGGAGCCTCCTTTAATTTTGTGTTAAAGAAGAAAAAAAGCTTCTGCCACTTGCAGTTTGTTTCCTCCTGCCCCTTGGGTACCCCTGGCCTTCCTACCTGAGTGTTAACCCTCTCACTAGTTCAAATCCTAAAAGATGCTGCTGCTAAGTGCTGTACTCAGTATGTCAACAAATTGTGAAAACTCAGCAGTAGCATCAGTCAAGGTGCTCACTTCCTCTCCCACTGTCATCTAGCACCTGACTCAGCAGTCAGGGCAGGATGGGGAGGGGGACAGCACATTGAGTCCCCAAGGCCAGGAGGGGCGAGGAAGGTGGCCTCCCAGCACCCCGGGAGCTTCTCCTGCTCTCTCCCTTGGTCTCAGCCTCCTCCTGCTCCCAGGCCCTGGGGCGTCACCACAGAGGCTCTTTCCTCCAGCTCTTGCCCTTGTCCACCCAGCTGCTCTGTGAGGGTCAGTGGACCCTGAACTAAACCCCAGTCTGGCCTTTGCCACGTCCCACCTGTGTGACCTGGAACTCCTTAACTGACCTCACCTTAAGGTGGAAATCATGTTTCCCTCTGTGTTCATGAGGGTGAAATCGCGTGCGTGTCCATGTCCGGGGCCAGTGCCTGCCACACAGTAGGTCCTGCCTAGTGTGCTGCTGTCCCCTCTCCCTGGAATGTGTTAGTTTCAGGTGGAAACCTCTCCCTCTTTCTTGAATCCCCCCTCCCAGTGATTTTGGAGCCCAAGAATATGAAGTCTGTCACTGTTTCCATTGTTTCCCCATCTATTTGCCATGAAGTGATGGGACTGAATGCCATGGTCTTGGTTTTCTGAACGTTTAGTTTTAAGCCAAATTCTTCACTCTCCTCTTTCGCTTTCATATAGGCTCTTTAGTCTTTCTTTGCTTTCTGCCATAAAGGTGGTGTCATCTGCATATCTGAGGTTATTGATATTTCTCCCAGCGATCTTGATTCCAGCTTGTGCTTCATACAGTCCAGCATTTCGCGTGATGTACTCTGCATATAAATTAAATAAGCAGGGTGAAACTGTTAGGGGAAGCACACTGATTGAAACCGCCCACCCTGGTCAGGTACCATAGTAACCATTTGCATGAGTTGTTTTATGGCAGGAGATCCTGATAAGGAATACGGAACTAATAGGCCACCACAAGCCGGAAGAGTTCGGGAAAGATCGAGAGGAGACACTACCTGTCCGTCCACTTCCCAGAATCCCTCTTGCTAGCATCCATCTTGGCTGAGCGATGCGTGCGCCACCAGGAAAGACTCTGAATTAGAATGATTGGCCAAAGACTACCCGGAAACTAATCCCATCACCATAAAACCCAAGACTGCGAGCCACGCGGCAGAGCAGTTCTCCTGGGTTCCCTTACCTACTGCTCTCCACTCGGGTGCCCTTTCCCACTAAAATCTCTTGCTTTGTCAGCACGTGTCTCCTCGGACAATTCTTTTCCGAGTGTTAGACAAGAGCCCAACTTTGGGCCCTGGAAGGGGGTCCCCCTTCCTACAACAAAACCATATAGCCTTGATGTACTCTTTCCCCAATTTGGAACCAGTCTGTTGTTCCATGTCCGGTTCTAACTGTTGCTTCTTGACCTGTGTACAGATTTCTCAGGAGACAGGTAAGGTGGTCTGGTATTCCCATCTCTCGAAGAGTTTTCCACAGTTTGTTGTGATCCACACAGTCAAAGGCTTTGGCATAATAGTAAAGCAGAAGTAGATGTTTTTCTGGAACTGTCTTGCTTTCTCGATGATCCAACAGATGTTGACAATTTGATCTCCGGTTCCTCTGCCTTTTCTAAATCCAGCTTGAACATCTGGAAGTTCATGGTTCACGCACAGCTGAAGCCTGGTGTGGAGAATTTTAGGGCTTCCCTGGTGGTTCAGAAGGTAAAGCATCTGCCTACAATGCGGGGGAGCCGGGTTCGATCCCTGGTCGGGAAGAGCCTCTGGAGAATGAAATGGCAACCCATTCCAGTACTCTTGCCTGGAAAATTCCATGGATGGAGGAGCATGGTAGGCTACAGTCCATGGGGTCACAGGGAGTTGGACACGTCTGAGCGACTTCACTTTCTTTCACTTTGCTAGTGTGTGAGATGAGTGCAATTGTGCGGGAGTTTGAGCATTCTTTGGCCTTGCCTTTCTTTGGGATTGGAATGAAAACTGACCTTTTCCAGTCCTGTGGCCACTGCTGAGTTTTCCAAATTTGCTAGCATATTGAGTACAGCACTTTCACAGCATCGTCTTTCAGGACTTGAAAGCTGAACTGGAATTCCATCACCTCCACTAGCTGTGTTTGAAGTGATGTTTCCTAAGGCCCACTTGACTTCACACTTCAAGATGTCTGGCTCTAGTCCAGTGATCACACCATCATGGTTATCTGGGTCATTAAGATCTTTTTCATACAGTTCTTCTGTGTATTCTTGTCACCTCTTTAATATTTTCTGCTTCTGTTAGGTCCATACCATTTCTGTCCTTTATTGTGCCCATCTTTGCATGAAATGTTCCCTTGTTGTCTCTACTGTTCTTGAAGAGATTTCTAGTCTTTCCCATTTTATTGCTTTCTTTCATTTTGTTGCATTGCTCACTTAGGAATGCTTTCTAATCTTTCCTTAATATTCCTCTTGAACTCTGTATTCAAGTGGATATATCCTTCCTTCTCTCCTTTGCCTTTTGCTTCTCTTCTTTTCTCAGCTATATGTAAGGCCTTCTCAGATAACCATTTGCCTTTTTGCAGTTCTTTTTCTTGGGGATGATTTTGATAACCACATCCTGTACAACATCAAGAACCTCCGTCTATAGTTATTCAAGCACTCTGTCTATCAGATCTCATCTCTTGAATCTATTTGTTACTTCCACTGTATAATCGTAAGGGATTTGATTTAGGTCATACCTTGATGGTCTAGTGGTTTTCCCTTCTTTCTCCAATTTGAGTCTGAATTTTGCAGGAAGGAATTCATGATCTGAGCCACAGTCAGCTCCCGGTCTTCTTTTTGCTGACTCTATAGAGCTTCTTCATCTTTGGCTGCAAAGAATATAATCAATCTCATTTTGGTATTGACCATCTGGTGATGTCCATGTGTACTCATCTCTTGTGTTTTGGGAAGAGGGTGTTTGTTATGACCAGTGCATTCTCTTGACAGAACTTCATTATCCTTCGCCCTGCTTCATTTTGTACTCTAAGCCCAAACTTGTCTGTTACTCCAGGTATCTCTTGACTTCCTACTTTTGCATTCCAGTCCCCTGTGATGAAAAGGACATCTTTTTTGGGTGTTAGTTCTGGAAGGTCTTGTAGGTCTTCATAGAACCGTTCACCTTCAGCTTCTTCAGCATTAGTGGTTTGGGTATAGACTAGATTACTGTGATATTGAATGGTTTGCCTTGGAAAGAAACCAAGATCGTTCTGTCACTTTTGAGACTGCACCCAGGTACTGCATTTCAGACTCTTTTGTTGTTTATGAGGGTTACTCCATTTCTTCTAAGGGATTTTTGCCCACAGTAGTAGATATAATGGTCATCTGAATTAAATTTGCCCATTCTGGTTCATTTTAGCTCAATGATTCCTAAAATGTCAGTGTTCACTCTTGCCATCTCCTGTTTGACCACTTCCAATTTACCTTGATTCATGGACCTAACATTCCCAGTTCCTATGCAATATTGTTCTTTTCAGCATCGAACTTTAGTTTCACCACCAGACGCATCCACAACTGGGTCTTGTTTCCACTTTGGCTCAGCCTCTTCATTCCTTTTGGAGCTATTTCTCTGGTCTTCTCCAGTACCATATTGGGCACCTACCAACATGGGGAGTTCATCTTTCGGTGTCATATCTTTTTGCCTTTTCTTACTGCTCATGGGGTTCTCAAGGCAAGAATACTGAAGTGGTTTGCCACTCTCTTTTCCTGTGGACCACTGAGTAATGGAATATTACTTAGCCATAAAAAGGTATACATTTGAGTCAGTTCTATTGAGGTGGTTGAACATAGAACCTATTATACAGAGTAAAGTAAGTCAGAAAGAGAAAAACAAATAGCATATACAAATTCATATATATGGAATCTAGAAAGATGGTTCTATGAAATTATTTGTAGGGCAGCAATGGAGACACAGATGTAGAGAACAGACGTATGGATACGGGGTGTGGGGGAGGAATGAGAGGGTGGGATGTAGGGAGAGAGTGACATGGAAACTTACCTTGCCATATGTCAAATACATAGCCAATGGAATTTGCTGTCTGACTCAAGGAAATCAACCTGGGGCTCTGTAACAACCTAGAGGGGTGGGAGGGAGGTTCAGGAGGGAGAGGACATATGTATACCTATGGCTGATTCATGTTGATGTTTGGCAGGAACCAACAAAATTCTGTAAAGCCTTTATGCTTCAATTAATAATAAATAAATTTTTAAAAATTAAAAAAAAATGTCACTACTTGGAGACCTACATAGACATTTCTTCAAAGAAGACATAAGATGGCCAACAGGCATATGTAAAGATGCTCAACATTGTTAATTATTAGAGAATGCTAATCAAAACTATAATAAGGTATCTATCACCGCATACCAATCAGAAAGGGCATCATCATGTGAATATCTATAAATAATCAATGTTGGAGAAGACATGCAATAAGAGAAGTCTTCTACAGAAGGTGAGAATGTAAATTGGGGAAGCCAGTATAGAAAACAATATGGAATTTCCTAAAAAACTAAAACTAGAGCTATCATGTGATCCAGCAATCCCATTTCAGGGCATATATCTGGAAAAGACAAAAGCTTCAACTCAAAAAGATACATGCACTCCAATGTTCATAGTAGCACTACTTACAATAGCCAAAACAAGGAGGTAACCTTAACGTCTGCCAACAGATGAAGGGATAAAGACAATGTGGTACATATACACAGTGGCATATTACTCAGCCAGAAGAACGAATGAAATAATGTCATTTGCAGCAACATATATGGATCCAGAGATAATAAGTAAAGCAAGTGAGAAAGAAAAGTAAAATGCATACTATCACTTATACGTAGAATCTAAAAAACAGTGCAGGGAGTTCCCTGGTAGTCTAGTGGCTAGGATTTGCACTTTTACCGCTGTGACCACATTCATTCCCTGGCCGGGGAACTGAGATCCCACAGTTCCACTTGGCATGGCCAAAAAAAAAAAAAAAGAAGAGTAAAAATGAACCTATTCAGTTCAGTTCAGTTCAGTCCCTCAGTCGTGTCCGACTCTTTGCGACACCATGAACTGCAGCACTCCAGGCCTCCCTGTCCATCGCCAACTCCCAGAATTCACCCAAACCCATGTCCATCGAGTTGGTGATGCCATCCAACCATCTCATCCTCTGTCGTCCCCTTCTCCTCCTGCCCCCAATCCCTCCCAGCATCAGGGTCTTTTCCAATGAGTCAACTCTTCGCATGAGGTGGCCACAGTATTGTAGTTTCAGCTTCCACATCAGTCCTTCCAATGAACATCCAGGACTGATCTCCTTTAGAATGGACTGGTTGGATCTCCTTGCAGTCCAAGGGACTATCAAGAGTCTTCTCCAGCACCACAGTTCAAAAGTATTAATTCTTCGGTGCTCAGCCTTCTTTATAGTCCAACTGTCACATCCATACATGACCATTGGAAAAAACCATAGCCTTGACTAGACGGACCTTTGTTGGCAAAGTAATGTCTCTGCTTTTAAATATGCTGTCTAGGTTGGTCATACCTTTCTTCCAAGGAGTAAGCGTCTTTTAATTTCATGGCTGCAGTCACCATCTGCGGTGAATTTGGAGCCCAGAAAAATAAAGTCAGCCACTGTTTCCACTGTTTCCCCACGTATTTGCCATGAAGTGATGGGACCAATGCCATGATGTTAGTTTTCTGAATGTTGAGCTTTAAACCAACTTTTTCACTCTCCTCTTTCACTTTCATCAAGAGGCTCTTTATTTCTTCTTCACTTTTGCCATCAAATGGCTGTCCGAGGAGGCCTTACAAATAGCTATGAAAAGAAGGGAAGAGAAAAGCAAAGGAGAAAAGGAAAGATAAACCCATTTGAATGCAGACTTCCAAAGAATAGCAAGGAGAGATAAGAAAGCCTTCCTCAGTTATCAATGCAAAGAAATAGAGGGATGGGGGGACGGGGAGTGGGGGGGCAAGGACCATAGGGTCCTGTTCCATTTTAGTAATACTTCACAATGCACCAACTTCTTCCTAGGCCATCAGATTAACTAACATTCAGTTCAGTTCAGTTGCTCAGTCATGTCCAACTTTGTGACCCCATGGACAGCAGCATGCCAGGTTTCCCTGTCCATCACCAACTCCCGGAGTTTACCCAAACTCATGTCCATTTGAAGTGACTTAGCAGCAGCAGCAGCATGTCCATTGAATCGGTAATGCCATCCTACCATCTCATCCTCTGTCGTCCCCTTCTCCTCCTGCCCTCAATCTTTCCCAGCATCAGGGTCTTTTCAAATGAGTCAGCTCTTTGCATCAGGTGGCCAAAGTATTGGAGTTTCAGCTTCAACATCAGTCCTTCCAATGAACATCCAGGACCGATCTCCTTTCGGATGGACTGGTTGGATCTCCTTGCAGTCCAAGGGACTCTCAAGAGTCTCCTCCAACACCACAGTTCAAAAGCATCAATTCTTCTTTGTTCAGCTTTTTTATAGTCCAACTCTCACATCCATACATGACCACTGGAAAAGCCATAGCCTTGACTAGACAGACCTTTGTTGGCAAACTAATGTCTGCTTTTTAATATGCTGTCTAGGTTGGTCATAACTTTCCTTCCAAGGAGTAAGTGTCTTTTAATTGCATGACTGCAATCACCATTTGCAGTGATTTTAGAGTCCAGAAAAATAAAGTCAGCCACTATTTACTGTTTCCCCATCAATCTGTCATGATGGGACTGGATATCATGATGTTAGTTTTCTGAATGTTGAGCTTTAAGCCAACTTTTTTCCTCTCCTCTTTCACTTTCATCAAGAGGCTCTTTAGTTCTTCATTTTCCGTCATAAGGGTGGTATCATCTGCATATCTGATGTTATTGATATTTCTCCTGGCAATCTTGATTCTAGCTTGTGCTTCCTCCAGCCCAGCATTTCTCATGATGTACTCTGCATATAAGTTAAATAAGCAGGGTGACAATATACAGCCTTGACGTACTCCTTTTCCTATCTGGAACCAGTCTGTTTTTCCATGTCCAGTTCTAATTGTTGCTTCCTGACCTGCATACAGATTTCTCAAGAGGCAGGTCTGGTGGTCTGGTATTCCCATCTCTTGCAGAATTTTCCACAGTTGATTGTGATCCACACAGTCAAAGGCTTTGGCAGAGTCAATAAAGCAGAAATAGATGTTTTTTTGGAACTCTCTAATTTTTCAATGATCCAGCGAATGTTGGCAATTTCATCTCTTGTTCCTCTGCCTTTTCTAAAATCAGCTTGAATGTCTGGAAGTTCACGGTTCAGTATTGCTGAAGCCTGGCTTGGAGAATTTTGAGCATTACTTTATTAGCACGTGAGATGAATGCAATAGTGCTTTAGTTTGAGAATTCTTTGGCATTGCCTTTCTTTGGGATTGGAATGAAAACTGACCATTTCCAGTCCTGTTGCCACTGCTGAGTTTTCCAAATTTGCTGACATATTGAGTGCAGCACTTTCAGAGCATCATCTTTCAGGGTTTGAAATAGCTCAAGCGGAATTCCATCACCTCCACTAGCTTTGCTTGTAACGATGCTTCCTAAGACCCACTTGACTTCACCTTCCAGGATGTCTGGCTCTAAGTGAGTGATCACACCGTTGTCATTATCTGGGTTGTGAAGATCTTTTTTGTACAGTTCTTCTGTGTATTCTTGCCACTTTTTCTTAATATCTTCTGCTTCTGTTAGGTCTATACAATTTCTGTCCTTTATTGAGCCCATCTTTGCATGAAATGTTCCCTTGGTATCTCTAATTTTCTTGAAGAAATCTCTAGTCTTTCCCATTCTATCATTTTCATCTATTTCTTTGCATTGATCGCTAAGGAAGGCTTTCTTATCTCTCCTTGCTATTCTTTGGAACTCTGCATTCAAATGAGAATATCTTTCTTTTTCTCCTTTGCCTTTCACTTCTCTTCTTTTCACAGTTATTTGTAAGGCCTCCTTAGACAGCCATTTTGCTTTTTTGCATTTCTTTTTCTTGGGGGTGGTCTTGATCCCTGTCTCCTGTACAATGTCAGGAACTTCTGTCCATAGTTCTACAGGCACTTTGTCTATCAGATCTAGTCCCTTAAATCTATTTCTCACTTCCACTTTATAGTCATAAGGAATTTTTTTAGGTCATACCTAAATGGTCTAGTGGTTTTCCCCACTTTCTTCAATTTCAGTCTGAATTTGGCAATAAGGAGTTCAAGATAATTTGTTTTAAAATGTGTGAGTGTGCCTGGCAGGCAGTGTTCCCTGTGCCCTGCCACTCACCGAGCTCCAGAACAGTAACGCATCCTGGGGACAATCGAAGATTCGGGTGTGAAATCCACCCAGACTCTGCCCTGTGGCTGATTGAAACCCAGAGTCTTCCTGTAATGCACTGGGATCATGATGGCTTTCTGTGTGTCCTGTCTGTTCTATAGGGAATTCTCAAACCTGAAGGTGGTTTTGAGGATCCCCTAAATTTGCCATTGGTTCAAATGAAAGCATAGTCCTGGGCACTGTGCCCTCACTCTTTTGCAGATTGGCTGTCACTGTGACTTAGAATTTGTAAAAATAGAAAAAACACCCCAAAGTCAGAACTAGAAGGCACCTTAACAGTCCTTTAGTCTGCCATCAGCTGTCTTCTAAACCTTGTTCCCTTGACCTTCCCAGCAGAAGGTCCCTGAGTCCATCCACTGCCCCAATTGCCTGGAAATCAGGAGATGTGTTGCTGGTTCCCCTGACGTCTGCAGCCCACCTCACTGACTCCTGACCCAGCACCCCTGACCTCTCAGGGGTCACATGTTAATTTGTGACAGCTTCATGAGCCTGCCCCAAGGTCATGTGCAGCTTAGTCGATCCTCTAAAGATTCAAGAGACTTGAGGAAACATCCGTCTGAACGGCTGAGCCTGAAGAGACCAGCATTTGCACAGCTGGTGGAGGAGGTGTTTTCCTCCTTGGTGGGGATGCGTGAGACTCCCCAGAATCCCTCAAATGACACACAATCGCAGCCACTCACTGTGACCCTGGAGGGCTCACTGAGCCACATGGCCTTCCACTGTCAGGGAGGCTCCACGTAGATTAGAAGAGGGTCCCAGATGGAGTGAGAATCCAGGTCCCAGGCTGGGTGTGGAGGACATATTCCCCCAGGGCCGTCTAGCCCAGTGTGAGGGGAATCCCATCAGGAAGGGAAGAAATGCCCCCCCTCCCACTCTGGGGACCTCTGCTAGCGTCACAGCCCCTTCAGTTCTGTGTCCTCGGGGCCCACTCTCCTCACTCTAGTCCTGGCCCTGCTGCCCAAGCCTGCCTACTAGTCTCCAACCTGGACCCTCTGGTCCACCCTGACCCCTGGGTCTGACCCTGGTCCAGGCCTCCCTGGGCCTTTGGATGAGAAGATTTCACTTGGTTCCCCACCTCCGACCCTGCAGTTCACTCAGGCCCTCAGCATGGTCCATCAAACTGAATTGCTATTCCCATTGGACACAGGCAAGTCTGAGACTCTAACATATAAGCACAGAGCCCCAGAGTGGGGCAGTGGTAGATCCAGGGTCCCACCAGCTCCTCCAGTTCCTCTCTAGCCTCTCTGTCTTATGGGCCAGCAGGATCCTGCTGTTCGGTTTGGTACAATCTTTTGGTACAATTCCTAAGATGGGGAATAGAAAGGCTCTAGGCAGAAGCCTGAGTAATACAAACAATGGCGTCAGGATTCTCTGACTTGCCCCAAAGGAAATTCTGCTTGATTCTCATCACCAGAAAGAAGACTCTTGGCCCCTGTCTCTTCCCAGCAAGTTTTAAAAATGTTAATTTTGACTGAACACCTACTCTGTGTCAGTCATTATGGGAAGCTCTTTGCATGCATGATCTCAGTGTCCTCACAGTTTAACTGGACAGATGAAGAAACTAAAGGAGAGAGTGGTTCAGTAACATGTCCAAGGTCACATAACCTGCTCCTTTCTTGCAGGTTTCATCTTTTCTCAATTCAAGGTTGTTCACCCCCAGCAGATGACAAGGAGGAAACATTCTTCACGAGATGTTGAGAAGGAACATCCTCAGCTCCCTCCATATGGTCCTGCTTGGAGGAGGTGTGCCTGCCAGGAGGAGACTAGCCTGGTGCTGGGGGGTGTGGGTGACCTTCCTGATCCACCTGTGCAGGTTACCTGGACAAACCAGCCTTCGCCTCAATTTTCCTCAGGAATTCAGTCAGCAAGAGAAGCAGTTCCTCCCTGCTCAGTATGTCCCAAGACACTCAGCGACATCCTCAAAAAAGATCTCAATACCTAGATGAAAGGAAAGGGAATAAGGTTAGAACTTGTGAGGTGAAAAAGGGAAAGCATTTGTCGCTCAATGCTCATTGACTTTTTGCGACCCCATGGACTATTGCCCGCCAGTCTCCTCTGTCCATGGAATTCTTCAGGCAAATGTACTGGAGTGGGTAGCCATTCCCTCCTCCAGGGAATCTTTCTGACCCAGGGATCAAATCCAGGTCTCCTGTGTTGCAGCAGATTTTTTAGTGTCTGAGTCACCAGGAAAGCCCAAAAAATGTGTGGTGGATAATAAATGGTATTCAGTAGCTTTTATTTTTTTAAACCCTGTGGAATCTGGAGGAGGGCTTGAAGATTTTGGTTTTCCAGCCTAGAACAGGTATCTAGATCACTATAGTGACAGGACAGAAGTTGGTGAGAGCTATTTGAGTTTTTGAATTTGGTGGATCCGAAGTGCTGAAACTCCAGTTGGATGTTGCTGTACCAATTCTGGAAGACCATCAGGTTCTAACAAAGTCCAAGCATGTGGTGTAAACCCAGTGGATGCATATATGCGCTCTGGCACTCACAGTATAAAACCACTTCTACCTTATACTCCTAGCTGAGATGTGGCTGGGATAGTAGAAGCTGCTGGAGATAACGTATCTGCTTACAAGAAAGGTGACATTCACTACCAGGATGATCTCTGGGGGCTACACCGAGTTTGCTCTGGCAGCCCATCACACTGTTCACTCGTGTCCCAAAAAAACTGGACTTTAAACAAGGAGCTGCCATCAGCATCTCATGTTTTACTGCTTATCGAGTCTGCTCCACAGTGTCCGTGAAAGCTGGAGGAAGTGTTGTGGGTCTAGTGGAGGAGCTGGAAGAGCAGCAGGCCAAATGGTTAGAGCTTATGGCTTAAAGATTTGGGCACAGCTACTACTAAGAAAGGACAAAAGATTGCTTTCCAAAATGGAGCCCATGAAGTGTTTAATCACAAAGAACCCAATTATATTGATTAAATTAAGACATCTTTTGGTGAATAAAAGTTGATGTGATTATTGAAATGTTTGCTAATGTCAATCTTAGCGATGGTTTGAGTTTTTTGTCACATGGAGGATGGGGAATAGTTGTTGGCCTCAGAGGTCCTATTGAAATAAACCCACAGGATCCATGACAAAGGAATCTAGCACAAAAGGAGTAGCTCTCCGTTCATCCTCCAAGGAGGCATTTCAGCAGTTTGCAGCAGCCCTCCAAGCTGGAATGGAAATTGGTTGGTTGAGACCAGTAATTGGCCCCCAGTATTCACTGGAGAAGGCAGCCCAGGCTCATGAAGATATCATTCATAGTGGTGGGGCTATGGAAAAATGAATCTTCTCTTCAAATGATGAATTCTTGCATTGATTTCCTGTGTCATTAGAGGTTTCTTTTTTCAGTTTTGAGTACACTGCATTTGCTCTGCTTAGCACTCATTTGATTCAGTGAGTTTCTTCTACTAAAAAAAAAATGTTTCTTTTTAGCAATCATAGGCATTGGAGTGTAGTTTATTTTATAGCTGGCAGTATTCTTTATGCCTTCTACCTCTCATCAAGGAATCATCATAATGGGAAACAGGATGCTAGTGGTTCTTGGCATTGGAGGACATTACAGAAATTCCTAATCGATGCTTATCGTTAATTCCATACCTTTGACTAAAACATGCTAATTCAAAAGAGGACTGCTTGATTTCCAAGCCTACTTCGCCTTATAAACTTTCTTTAGTCTCTGATTAGCCTACAACTATATTGGAGCTTTTGACGATTCTCTGAACTAAGCAAGACCTCTTTTCCAAACTAATCTCATCTAGATCTACAAAAGGGGCAAGATAAACAATGTCCAGAGAAATCTGTTAGCTTTCCAATATTCCCCATATTTTATGCTATTCAGTATGTTAAGGATTGACTACCAGTGATCCATGTAGTCTGTGAGGACAGCAGCCTTATCTCTGGTATAACATAATACTAGGAGCACAGTTGGGCTTCCCAGGTGGTGCTAGTGGTAAAGAACCTGCCTGACAATGCAGAAGATGTAGGAAATGCAGGTTTGATGCCTGGGTCGGGAAGATCCCATGGAGAAGGGAATGGCAACCCACTCCAGTATTCTTGCCTGGAGAATCCCATGGACGGAGGAGCCTGGTGGGTTGTAGTCCACGGTGTCACAGAGAGTGAGATCTGACTGAAAGGACTTAGCACATCAGGTGCATGGTTTCCAAATATATATGTATTGATTGGTTCAACATCCAAGTAAATTTAAAATTACCTCTTTGTGTGACAGGGATCATATATTTTTGTTTAAATTAATAAACAAATCTGATGCCTTAAGGATGATCTGCTTTTGTTATCATAACATGGTATGTGCAATAAATTCTACAGCCCATTAAAAAAATGGCATTTAGTATAAATTAGTTAAAATTCATTTTCTTGAGCAGCAATCACCTGGGCACTCTTGGTAGAGTCACCTGGAATTATGGATAGAACTGTTTCTCCCCAACCCCCAATTCATATGTTGAAGATTTAACCCCCTGGTGACTTTATTTGAAGACTGGACCTTTAAGAAGGTAGTTAAGGTAAAATGAGGTCATAAGTGTGGGGCCCTAATCCAATAAGTTAATGTCTTTATTAGAGAAGAAGACACCAGATTCTCTCTCTATTCCTTCCCTCTCCCCCAGAGGAAAGGCCATGTGAGGACACAGAGAGAAGGCAGTTAGAATTTACAAAAAAGGTAGAGGTCTCATCAGAAACCACCACGACCTTGATCTTGGACTTCCAAAGCTCCAGAAACAATTATCCAATCCTGGGATTTAGGTGTCTTCAGGAATCTACAATTTTAAACCTCCAGAAAGAGAAGGAGGGCTTCCCAGGAGATGCAGTGGTAAAAATTCGCCTGCCAGTGCAGGAGATGCAAGAGTCATGCGTTTGATCCTTGGGTCGGAAACATCCTCTGGAGTAGGAGATGGCAACCCACTCCAGCATTCTTGCCTGGAAAACCCCAAGAACAGAGGAGCCTGGCAGACAACAATCCATGAGGCCATAAAGATTCGGACACAACTGAACAACTGAGCGCACGCGCGCGCACACACACACACACACACACACACACACAAAGAGAAGGAATACAAGGGATGTGTTTTGTTAGTTACTACTTGTGGCAGAGACTGGCAGCACCCTATAAATGACTGCTTTCATGTTTTGGCAGTGAAACAAAAGAATATTCACATTAAATGTGATAAAGAATGTAATGACAATAAATAGCCTCAGATCAGTACAGAGCAAGATCACTGCTCAAATGAGTTACCAAAATCCCCGTGTGATTTCAGGGATCTAGAGGTTATGGAATTGCTCAGTGTTAGTTATTCAGTCCTGTCCAACTCTTTGTGACCCCATGGACAGTAGCCCCCAAGTCTCCTCTATGCATGAAATTCCCCTGGCAAGAATACTGGAGTGGGTTGCAACTTCTTTCTTCAGGGGATCTTCCCGACCCAGGAATAAAACCTGGGTCTCCTGCATTGCAGGCAGATTCTTTTACCGTCTGAGCCACCAGGGAAGCCCAGAAGTTATGGAATTGTAGGTAAGACATAGGCAACTGGAAAATATATATATAATATATGGAGGGTGGGGCTGGGTCACAATGTAAGATGTGTTTCCTGGTACATGCACACACAGATGCATTATTCTTATTTCACAGATGAGGAAAGTGAGACTCAGCCAGGATAAGGGACAGCCCAAGGCCAGCGAGCAGAAAGCTCAGAGGTGGAATCCAAGGTCAAGTGTCAGATACTTATTGGACATGACTTGAATCCTCCTTATTTTAAACTCCTGTGATTTCTTCATTCTACCATGCAGTACACCTAGAGGGATTTTTGCAAGTGATTTTTGGTGGTGAGCAAGCTGCAGGATATACTGAAGTAGAAATATAATGTTGTACACATGAAACTTAGAGAACATTATAAACCTATGCTACCTGATTTTAAAAATGGGTTTTGGGGCACCTGACATTGAATAAGACTACCATGTGAGAGGCCTTACCTTACTGATCAGAGACACTCAGGATGGGCAGTGAAGGGGTGGAGCCAGACGTGATCCTGTGTAAAACCCCATAGCCCCTCCCCTCCAGGTGGGAGGTGGCAAAGATCAGACTGGGCTTCAGTTCAGGGCCCGCTGACCCTCGCAGAGCAGCTGGGCGGGTGGCAGGGCAAGAGTTGGAGGAAAGGCCTCTGTGTTGACGCCCCAGGATCTGAGAGCAGGAGGAGGCTGGGCCAAGGGAGAGGGTAGGAGGAGCTCCAGGGACCCTGGATGACCTCCCCTCACTGCCCTGCCTGGCCTTGGGGACTCTCTCTGCTGTCCCCCTCCCCATGGCCTGTCCTGGCCTCACTTCTGAGTCACTTGCTAGAAGGCAGTGGGGGAGGAAGTGAGCACCTAGCAAGCGGCTCCCTAAGGAGAGGGCTGGGGAAGAGGCTCTGTGGACACACCCCCACTGGGGGAACTCCACGCGGCCCCTCTGGGGGGCTCCAGGGTGCTTATCCCTCCTCTTCTTGGTTCTTGATTCCTCTGTGGGTTAACTCTGCCTGGAGGAACCACCCTCAATTCTGGGTCACATGCAGAACTGGACAGAAAAAAGGCAGCTGACTACCCAAGCAGTCTCCAAGGTTTTCTGAGCTCATGGTGGCAGCAGCGGGGTCTCAGAGATCTCCCTTCAGATCCTTGTGTGCGTCAGGCTGGTAGGAGGTGTGACCTCACTGTTGGGGAACATAAAACAGCTTGTGGGCTCGATCACGAGTGAGCAGTGCCTGCAGGGAACAGGGAGTGGTGAGGTCTCTGGTGAGTTCCCCTGGGACGGCCACCAGTGCCACCGAGAATTTAACCCACTGTGGTTCTCTGTCCCCTGGGCTCTGCAGGTCACTAGTCAAGGAAAGTTACTCATCTCCCGCCAAGTCAGAGTCCTGCTCTCCTGTTAGGGCACAAGGAGAAATTCATCAGACAGAAGACACCCATCTGCAAAGTTATAGGAGCAATAAAACCAGAGACAAGAACAGACAGGAGGGAACAATCTGGAAATTAGGTGAAGCTGGGAACATTTGTGTTTACTAATTGGTAATAACTAATGTTGATCCATTGTCTATGATGTGCAGGCTCCTGAAGCTCACTTGAACTTACATCAGCCTAAGTTTTCAAGCTGATTCCAGAACCTGGGTTTGAACTCAGTGTTCTGATCCAAATCCCAGGTTTGTGATGACCATGCCCTACTCCCTTTAATATACAAAAATATTTATTTGTAGATATATGTGTATCAGTTAAATGAGTGCTTTCATCCCAAAATAATGTCTTGCTCCCCGTGCTCAATTCTTTGCCTTGATAAAGTTTCTGGTGACACAGCTCCCACACCCATGCCCTCCTTGCTTCTGCAACAGCCTGTATTCCACAAAGGCCTGGAGTCCCATCGTCCCCACCCCAATTCTTATATCCATGCCCTGGCCTGCTGAGGACCTTGATGGTGCCCCATCCACTCTGCTGTCCTCCCCTGACTACTAGACTTTAGGTGGTTTCTAATTCCTCATGCAAATAATAGTGTAAAGAGCATTCTCCTTGTATAAAACTGCATTTGAGACTGTTTCCTTAAGCTATATTTAGGAGTAGGATATAGCTAGATGGCTATCTAGGATATAGGATAGAGGATCTAGGATATAGCTATCGAGGCTAGATGGCAAGGCATTAACACTGAAAAAATATTCATACCTAGAGACACTTGTTATGCAAAGAAATTGTAGCAATTTATGTTCACACTCATGATACATGAGGGTGTCCATCCTTTCAGACTTTCCCATTCTCAGTGGTCTTCAAAAAAAACAGCAGTTCAGATTTTTATATATAAAAATTCTATTTTGGTTCTGCTTGTGATTATCTTGCCATGGGAGATGAGGAAGGAAAGCAAATGTTGATGACATTTAACTACTGTTTCAAGAAAGTAAAAGAGCCTTTGTCAACTACTCCTACTGAGACCTGACTGAAATGATAGTAGAGGTACTTAGAGTACAATACCAGCTACGGTGAGGAGTGACCTATGTTTGTGGTCTTTGCTCTACAATGGTATTTGCTCTGCAACTTAACAAAAGATAACTTGTATTTTATTCCATTAGCCTTTGAGGTGTGTAGCATTGTATCCTCGTTTACAAATAAGGAAGCTCAAGTACAGATGTTACATGACTCGCCCAAGGTCAGGAGTCTTGCCCCTGGAAGTGAACTCCACCCAACAGTCTGGGCTCAAGAACCCATAGCCTGCCTCTCTTTCCTCTGCTGCTAATAAAAACAAGCACGGGGGCAACAGGAGACCAAAGTCTTCAACAAACGTCTGAAGACTCATTGGATGGAGAAGTGATAGCTGAATGAAGAGGCGCGCAGTAGAGGGAGAAACAGGGAGAAAGAGCTGACAGCAGAGAAGAACGGTGTGCTGGGCAGAGTCCCAAGAGGGATCAAGATGAGAGGGAGGCTGAGGGGAGAGCAGGGGACAAGTTTACCAACACCACGGCCCATCCCATATTCACAGCAGCCTTTACTCTTCACCAGACTTTTCAGAAAGCTACCTGAGGATGAGTTGCAGGAAAGAAAAATAGGTAGTGTGTTTGTATAGTTATGGAGGAAAGTAAAGGATACCCACTAGAGAGATAGACATGGGACCCAGGATCAGGAACATCAACCCAGAGGGAAGGGAATCCAAGGATCCCAGCTGGGCATGCAGCAGACCTAGAGAGAAACCAGTCCAGAATAGGATAAAAGTCCAGAGTCTGTGGGGACAGGGGACTCAGTATCATATGAGGCACAGTTGGAAAGAAATGGAGGAAATGTTGGAGATAAACAGTGCAAGGGGAGAAAATGAGGCCAGTTAGAAACATCAGGAAAAACTAAAGCTCTGCTAAAAGCATGTGCAGCTACAAGGTACAAGTTAGCTCTAAAAACATATTAAAATAATACAAAAATGTAAACTTATTTGTTTGATTTTTTTAAAAATATAAGGTAAATCTATCTACGTTCAAGTCCTGGTTTCCCCATTTTGATTATATTGGAGACTGCTTAAAAGTGAAGTGTTGTTGGTATATATCAGTTCAGTTCAGCCGCTCAGTCGTATCCGAATCTTTGCGACCCCATGAACCAAAACACGCCAGGCCTCCCTGTCCATCACCAACTCCCAGAGTTTACCCAAACTCATGTCCACTGAATCAGTGATGCCATCCAACCATCTCATCCTCTGTTGTCCTCTTCTCCTCCTGCCCTCAATCTTTCACAGCATCAGGGCCTTTCAAATGAGTCAGCTCTTCACATCAGGTGGCCAAAGTACTGGAGTTTCAGCTTCAACATCAGTCCTTTCAATGAACACTCAGGACTGATGGTTGGATCTCCTTGCAGTCCAAGGGACTCTCAAGAGTCTTCTCCAACACCACACTTCAAAAGCATCAATTCTTCGGAGCTCAGCTTTCTTTATAGTCCAACTCTCACATCCATACATGATTACTGGAAAAACCATAGCCTTGACTAGATAGACCTTTGTAGACAAAGTAATGTCTCTGGTTTTTAATATGCTATCTAGGTTGGTCATAACTTTCCTTCCAAGGAGTAAGCGTCTTTTAATTTTATGGCCACAATCACTATCTGCAGTGATCTTGGAGCCCCCCAAAATAAAGTCAGCTACTGTTTTCCCATCTATTTATTTGCCATGAAGTGACGGGACCAGATGCCATGATCTTAATTTTTTGAATGTTGAATTTTAAGCCAACTTTCTCACTCTCCTCTTTCACTTTCATCAAGAGGTTTTTTAAAGTAGTTTTTCACTTTCTGCCATAAGGGTGGTGTCATCTGCATATCTGAGGTTATTAATATTTCTCCCAGCAGTCTTGATTCGAGCTTGTGCTTCTTCCATCCCAGCGTTTCTCATGCTGTACTCTGTATATAAGTTAAAATGCAGGGTGACAATATACAGCCTTGACATACTCCTATGATATAATTCACTGGTGTGTAAGATAGTGGTTCAAAAACAAAGTTTTATTTAATTATAATCATTATAACATGATTTTTATCTTTTTAAGTAAAGCAGAGTATTTAACTATGAGAAGTAAATGTACTTGTTCAGTCAGTTCAATTCAGTTGCTCAGTCGTGTCCAGTTCTTTGCGACCCCATGGACTGCAGCACACCAGGCTTCCTCAGCCATCACCAGCTCTCGGAGTTTACTCAAACTCCTGTTATTGAGTCGGTGATGCCATCTAAACATCTCATCTTCTGTTGTCCCCTTCTCCTTCCGCCTTCAATCTTTCCCAGCATCAGGGTGTTTTCCAATGAGTCAGTTCTTCGCATGAGGTGGCCAAATTATTGGAGTTTCAGCTTCAGCACCAGTCCTTCCAATGAATATTGAGGACTGATTTCCTTTAGGATGGCCTGTTTGGATCTCCTTGCAGTCCAGGGGACTCTCAGGAGTGGTCTCCAATGCCACAGTTCAACAGCATCAATTCTTTGGTGCTCAGCTTTCTTTATAGTCCAACTCTCACATCCATGGAAAAACCATAGCTTTGACTAGACGGACCTTTGTTGGCACAGTAATGTCCGTGCTTTTTAATATGCTGTCTAGGTTGGTCATAACTTTTCTTCCAAGGAGCACGCATCTTTTTTTTATGGCTGCCGTCACTATCTGCAGTGATTTTAGAGCCCAACAAAATATAGTCTGTCACTATTTCCATTGTTTTCCCATCTATTTGCCATGAAGTGCTGGGACCAGATGCCATGATCTTAGTTTTCTGAATGTTGGGTTTTAAGCCAACTTTTTCACTCTCCTCTTTCACTTTGGTTAAGAGGCTCTGAGGTCTTCTTTGCTTTCTGCCATAAGGGTGGTTTCATCTGCATGTCAGAGGTTATTGATATTTCTCTCGGCAATCCTGATTTCAACTTGTGCTTCATCTAGATCAGCATTTCTCATGATGTACTCTGCATATAAGTTAAAGAAGCAGAGTGACAATATACAGCCTTTGTATATTTGTATATCCAAAAATATTCCTTTCTGGATTGGAACCAGTCTGTTGTTTCATGTCCAGTTCTAACTGCTGCTTCCTGACCTGCGTAGAGATTTCTCAAGAGGCAGGCCAGGTGGTCTGTTATCCCCATTTCTTGAAGAATTTTCCACAGTTTGTTGTGATCCACAGTCAAAATCTTTGGCCTAGTCAATAAAGCAGAAAGAGATGTTTTCTGGAACTCTCTTGCTTTTTCAATGATCCAACAGATGTTGGCAATTTGATCTCTGGTTCCTCTGCCTTTTCTAAATCCAGCTTGAACACCTGGAAGTTCATGGTTCATGTACTGTTGAAGCCTGGCTTGGAGAGTTTTGAGTGTTACTTTGCTAGCGTGAGAGATGACTGCAATTGTGCTGTAGTTTGAACATTCCTTGGTATTACCTTTCTTCAGGATGCGAATGAAAAATGACCTTTTTCAGTCCCGTATGAAAAGGTAAAATATAGGACACTGAAAGACGAACTCCCCAGGTCAACAGGTGTCCAATATGGTACTGGAGATCAGTGGAGAAATAACGCAAGAAAGAATAAAGAGATGGAACCAAAGCAACAACACCACCCAGTTGTGGGTGTGACTGGTTATGAAAATAAAGTCTGATGCTGTAAAGAGCAATATTGCATAGGAACCTGGAATGTTAAGTTTATGAATCAAGGCAAATTGGAAGTGGTCAAACAGGAGATGGCAAGAGTGAATATCAACATTCTAGGAATCAGTGAACTAAAATGGTCTGGAATGGGTGAATGTAACTCAGATGACCATTATATCTACTACTGTGGGCAAGAATCCTTTAGAAGAATTGGAGTAGCCATCATAGTCAACATGAGTCTGAAATGCAGTAATTGGATGCAATCTCAAAAACAGCAGAATGATCTCTGTTTGTTTCCAAGGCAAACCATTCAATATCACAGTAATCCAAGTCTATGCTCCTACAAGTAATGCTGAAGAAGTTGAAGGTGAACGGTTCTATGAAGACCTACAAGACCTTCCAGAACTAACACCCAAAAAAGATGTCCTTTTCATTATAGGGGACTGGAATGCAAAAGTAGAAAGTCAAGAAATACCTAGAGTAACAGGCAAATTTGGCCTTGGAGTACAGAATGAAGCAGGCCAAAGGCTAACAGAGTTTTGCCAAGAGAATGCACTGGTTTTAGCAAACACCCTCTTCCAAAAACACAAGAGAAGACTCTACACATGGACATCACCAGATGGTCAATACCGAAATCAGATTGATTATATTCTTTGCAGCCAAAGGAGAAGTTCTATACAGTCAGCAAAAACAAGCCCAGGAGCAGACTGTGGCTCAGATCATGAACTCCTTATTGCCAAATGCAGACTTAAATTGAAGAAAGTAGGGAAAACCACTAGACCATTCAGGTATGACCTAAATCAAATCTCTAACAATTATACAGTGGAAGTGACAAAGAGATTCAAGGGATTAGATCTGATAGTGCCTGAAGAACTATGGAAGGACGTTCATGACACTGTACAGGAGGCAGGGATCAAGACCATCCCCAAGGAAAAGAAATGCAAAAAGGCAAAATGTTTGTCTGAGGCGGCCTTACAAATAGGTGTGAAAAGAAGAGAAGTGAAAGGCAAAGGAGAAAAGGAAAGATATACCCATTTGAATGCAGAGTTCTAAAGAATAGCCAGGAGAGATAAGAAAGCCTTCCTCAGCGATGAATGTACTTGTTAATCAATACAAAAATTAAAATACACTTCTAGAATTTGAGATCTGAAACACTAAAGGGAGGAAGAGAATTAATATCTCAGTTTATAAAGCTGAGAATCGAGAAATAGTGGATCCAGTTGAAAGCATAAGAAATGAAAATGTAAATAAGGTGCTTACAAGTACAAAGCTTCCTAATAAAGGATATCAAATTAGTGCAATAATGATATAAACAGAATATTGGGAAAGGTATAAAAAATAAAAAATAAATAAAATCCTTATTTTTCCCAATTAGAAGTAAATAAATAATATCAAATTTAAGTTAATAAAAAGCAAAATTCAATACTAAATATTGATTGGCTATTGTGGTTGATGACTTCCTACTTTGCACCAGGCACCTTCCCAATTGTTTGGTATGCGTTCGCTTCATTTTAGTTCTCACAATGGTCCTATAAGAAAGGAAACTGAAGCTCAGAGAGGTTGACTAATTTACTCAAAGCACACGGCTAGTGCTAGAGTCAGAATCCAGGTCTAGATTCCTGTCTCCTGAGCACACATTCTCACACTATTCCACCTCCCAATGTAGTAATATCATTTAAAGACATTGATTAACGATCTAAAGAAGAAGCTTTTCCTTGGGAAGGAATGAGCAGAACCCTCTGTACAAATTGATCTGTTTCAACCATATGCACTTGGGACTGGATTGTTTTAACTCTAAGACAACAGAAGTCACTTTATAGCAGTCAGTAACCCACAAGAATAGGGTGGTTGCTAGTGCCACCACCTTAAAGAAGATGGAAGCGGCTGAATTAAATGCCAACAAGAAATTGTGACTCCTGCTGTGACACCTGTCAGTGTAGGGGACATGTTCATGTTGATGAAACCTAGTTCTCTAGAAAAGTAGGCATGAAAACAGAGTTAAACCAGAATAATGAGAATGAACAGTGACCTTCAACAGATATTGTCCAGCAGCATCTTGCCCACCCACATGTGCACCCATGGGCTTCCGTCTCCTAAAAGGAAGGAAGACCCCTTGCAGGGGAGGTGAATCACAGAGACTGGCATCTCTGCTCCTGCAAAGACAAGGATGCTCTTGAAGATGATCAGAGAAGTGGTCATAAGGGGGCACCCACACATAATAATAATAATAATAAAAGATAATGATTGCTATGAATATGTTTCCTTGAGGCATGCTGAGTCTGTGAAAGAACGTGAGTTCATGATAATATTCAAATGAGAGGATATTAGAAAAGTGTGGCCAAAAAGAGAGACATAAAGTTTAAAAAGAATGCCAGTGGTTATGCAGGGGACACAAGATGAAAGAGATATGGGATCCATCTCTGGGCAGGGAGGATCCCCTGGAGAAAGAAATGGTCGCCCACTCCAGGACTCTTGCTGGGAAACCCATGGACAGAGAAGCTGGGAGGGCTGCATCCATGAGGCTGCGAAGGGCTGGACACACCTGAGCTGGTGCCTGTCTTTTGTCTCTATGGTGCCAGGAAGAGTGAATGTGATGGGAATATTCTGTGTTAATTGAATTTAATAATAAGAGGAGTCTTGACATCTATGGGTATATTCCTTTCTGTTTATTTACATGAATGTTTACAAAGTATTGAGAAAGAAAGAACTCCTGATATCCAGGGGCTGCCCTGGTGCCACAACAGGGCGATGCTCTTCTCCCGTTGGATGTAAAGGCTCTCACAGAACTCCAGTCTCACACAGGGTCACCCTGAGAGCAGGAGTGAGGAAACAGCAAACACCCATCACTGCGCCCTCACCCACACCTCGCCCCCTCCCTTGGCTGAAAAGCACGACTGCTCCTTCTTTACCCATTACACCTTATCCTCGCTCTGGTCTCCCCTCTCCACTGATGGAGTTACTGAAACCCCACTGGTAGTGCTGTCCCCCATTCTTTGCAGCACCCAATCTAGAGCAACCCTGTTTGCTTAGAGCTCCCCCCAAATCCCCTTACCTAAGCTCCACTCCTAGAATCCTTCTTTCTACCCCTTCCCCTGTGATGCCCACAGCTCTCCCTCAGGAAGAGTATCCATCAGCTTGTCTTAGGGAGGGTGCCTGGTGGGGAAGGCTGGCAGAATTGTCATGTGGATGGGAGAGAATTCACAAAGGCCTGCCCTCCTCCAAGAGGATGGGAGAGGAGAGCTGGCTGGCCACCTGCCTCCTTCTCTGCCCCGAAGCTGCAGGACCCCAGGAGCCAGGTCAGCCTTTTGAAATCATGAGACATGAGAACAGAGTCAAGTCAGAAAGACAAGGGCGGGCTCGGGCAGAAAGGCTGGCTCCTGGATGACGACAAACAATTGTAAATGCATTGAACACTGGACTCATCCTTCCATCCTTCCCTCCCATTCTTGGCCTGGTCCTGACCCTTGTCTATGGCCTCACATGGGTGTGGATGTGGGCAGTGCTTCCTCTGCTGGATTCCTATCCAGGGCTTCCTCCTCTGTTAGCCTCTGATTGGTCCCTTTCTGGAAAGGCTGTTGGTGGGAGAGGGGAGGACCCTGGAGAAGCCTGTCCCTGCCCAGCTGCATGGCCAGTCATACATCCCTCCCCTCCTCATGGGCAGACAGATTCTCCCCAACCATCTCCCTCATGTGCCTGCAGCCATGCTCCCTGGGAAGGGAAAGGGGCGTTAAGAAAGTCCCTAGCCTAGCACCCAGACCCTCCTGACTACCCCAGCTCCTGTCTTCCTCACACTCTCTGTCTCCACGGGGCCTGCTGCAGGATTCTGACTCCTCACTTGGCACAGGCTGCCCCTCCCCATGAAATGTGTTTCCCCACTGGCCTCACTATGTGGCGGGTTACTTGTCCCTGGAGGCCCAGCTCCAAGCCTCCCTCTGCCCCACTCCTCCAGTTCCTCTCCAGCTCCTCTTGAAGGTCACACTTTCCTGGTCATGGTTCTCTTATCGCTCAGTTCCTCCAGGTCTGAGAACCCTACCCACATCATCAGGGGCCCTGTATGTTCTCTGCTGCTCCTCCTGTCCAGGGTCTCTGGGCACCCTCCACCCTCCTGGGCACAGCCTGGCCAAAATATGAGGGGTGGACCCCTTCTGGGGACATGAAACAACCAGCTTCTCGATGACACAGCACAACCCCAGTTCCCCTGCGAAAGTTAGAGAGGGAGGGAGGGTAGAAGGGGGACAAAGAGGAAGAGAATGGAGAAGAAACTACAGGTCCTAATCAGTGAGTCATTCAAAAGGATCCAATGTAAGCCAGAGAGAAAAAACTGAAGGGACTGAAGGAAGCATTAAAAGTAACATTGATTTGAGGAAACCTTTCTAAATACACACATTCCACAAGATATAAAGGAAATTCTGACCTACTGGACTCTTGGAAATTAAAATTGCCAAGGATCCCATAAACCAGGTCAGAAAAAACATCTGCACCCACAGGGAAAATGGAAATCAAATTTTAAAACCCTAGTAAGAGAATAGAACAACCCATTCCCCAGGAGGTTGCCTGCCCAGGGTCACACAGCTCTCTGTGGGCAGAGAGGAGGCCAAGACCAGGCCTTTGGACATGGGTATGAGGGAGGGGTGGGAATGTGGTTTTAATAACCCAAAGTTTCTAGGGTTGGCTCTGCCAGTAAAAAACATAGATCTAAGCTCATGTCCCTCCTGTTATACTGATGTCTGTAGAGTTTGGCTTTTTATCTTAATATTGCACCAGAGGGATTATATGTGGACCTTGTGTAGTGAGCCCTTCTCACTTCTTCCAGCAGGGCCATCTTCCCCACAGGACCTCCCATCACCCACATCCTGAGCAGAGGGCCCAGGGAACACAGGAAGCCAATGCCCTTTGACTCCCCGCTTGGTGTCCTGTCCATCTCCAGGCCGCAGTCTCCCCCAGGGCCTGGCACTGAGCCTGGCACTCAGAGGCAGGGTTTTTCAACAAACCCTGATTCCTTGTAACTGAAAAAACTCCCCTTTCCCCCATCAGCCCCAGCCTAGCTCCCTGGGGGCAGCTTCAAGGAGGCCAGGCCATAGGAGGGGAGGCTCTGACTCCCCTGTCCTCCTCCACCCGCTTTGCTTCCTCCAGTTTCCCAAAGTACTGAGCACACCCAACACCCCTCTTCCTCCCGGGCTCACTGCTCACGTCTCAGGGGTCCACGTGCTGAGCTGAGCCCACCGGGACGGGTACCGCCCTCCCTCTGCTCTGTTCAGGGGCCCTCGGCTGGGAGGAAGCCCTCAGACACACCTGCCTCCACATCCAGGCTCTGCCCCTGCTTCACCTGCTGCCTCGGCCATGACCTCACCTCTCTGAGCTTCCAGTTCCCTTCTGTCAACTAGTGACATCATCCTTTCTCAGACATTCATCCAGAGGATGGGGAGATGGGCAGGGCCCCTCCCCACTGCTTACCCAGTGATCCTCCTCTCGCTGAGTGTGAACAAGATCCAGATGTTCTCAGCTGTGCAGATGCAGCCGCCGGCTGTGCATCTTTGCAATGACCACACACACCCTCTGTGCCCAGATATTCTCTGGGAAACAAAACTGAAAGCAAAGCTGTCACTTCTGAGTGGTTCAAGTCAAACAAACAACCTGCCCACCAGCCCCACCCTGGGATTAATTCCACCTCCAGCTGACCCCCTTAGAGACAGAAGCCCAGTCCTGACATTCGATGTCCTTCTTGACACAGTCCACTCTGTCTCAGGCTTCATGAAGGAAGACCTGCCACCAACACACCGTGAGTCCCTCGGCAAATCCCTCCTACCCCCACCCTCCCCCCAACCCCGTTTCCATCTTCTTACCCCTCCAACCCCACACTCATCCTGTAGGGACACCGGGGGCGGCTGGTGGCAGTTGGGCGGGGGGAATGGGTCAAACACAGGGAGCCTTGAAGCGCTCATTCCCTTTACCCCAACAATGTCATCTGCAGGGCCCACTCCCAGAAAAACAGCCTCAAAGATGAGGGAAAACTTCATACACAAATATGTTCACTGCAATGTTATTTAAAATGAAGAAAGTTGCAAGAGCCTAAATTCCAACAACATAGGCAGAGCGAACTTACACATTTGCAAAGTGTTAGTCATTCAGCTGTGTTCAACTCTTTGTGAAGCCATGGACTGTGGCTCTCCACACTCCTCGGTCCATGAAGTTCTCCAGGCAAGAATACTGGAGTGGGTTGCCTTTCCCTTCTCCAGGAAGTCATCCCGACCCAGAGATATGAATTTGTGTCTCCTGCATTGCTGGCAGATTCTTTAGGGTCTGGTCACCAGGCAAAGACCTTTTTAAAATATAGGGATGAACTAAAGTATGTACAGAAGAAATGACAAGATTTTTGAGGTTTGCGTCTCAAAACATAGCTGCACTGTCGGGAGATGTCCAATAATCTTACTGGGGGATTTATTTTACTTCTCTAGGTTTTACCCCACTTCCTGAATCTGAACTGTTAGTTGTAGTGTTTTCATAATGAAATATACAGCTTCTTTAAGTATCAGGTTAAAGAATGGTTAGTCATAACACATCTGCTGTCTTTCAAAAACAATGTCCCTATTTTAGGAGGGAGGGCTCTGCCCAGACTCAGCTGTTGTCACTGGTGTGAGGTCCAAGACAGCACCCTTTGGAAAAGAACAAGTTAATATGAACTTCCAGGCATTTTTGAGAGATTGGTGCAGGATGTTAAAGATGCCCAGCACCAAGGCATGAGAGAAACATGAAATTGTCACCAGAGGCTCTGCCCGGAGGCACGCAGGTCCTGGGTGGCGGGCACATGTGTGCAGCACACCTCCCTGCCCGTCTCACCCACGTGGGACAGGACAGCAGGTGGGGACAGACAGCTGCATGCTGTGGGCTCCCAGTGGGGTGGGTACACTGCCCCGGGCCCAGGATGAGCTGCGCTACAGAAACACCACATGCTTGCTTCACTTCCTCCGGGAACAGGACACCCTGCCTTCTCCCGACCAATCAGCTCAACATGGATCAGGGAGGAGGCTCAAGGCACCCAGAGGGCCCACCCAGGATGGCTCTTCCCAGGCAGGGTCCTCAGCCACTCTCCTGGTCTCTGGGCCCAGCTTCCTCCGGTTCTCCATGGGGGTGGTACCACCTGCTCTCAGAGGGGCAGTGAGGACCTGATGACGACCAAGGTAATGGTGCTGACACAGCGATGGCCAAGCCCAGGCTCTGCAGGGGTGAATTTCCCCACAGGAAAGAGGAACAGGGAGTGGGATCCCAGTGAAGACTGGTGTCAGGGGAGCAATGTTCCTGGAGGCCGGGGTCTCTACTGCACCTCCTTGTTGCCTGCACATATATGACATACACGCAGAATACTGAGAAGGGAGCTCAACAGGGCAGGAGATGCACTAGCATTGAACTAGGGCCCTTCCTCCCTGACATCACTGCAGGTGGCAATGATTCATGTCTGTCTCCAGCTGGGGAAGTGGGCAGTGTACTTACTGTCGTGTGTGGGGTGGTTGGACCCAGAACAGTGCGAGGAGAGTCATATCCATTGGTCTGAGAAGAGGGCATGTGTGCATCCAGGAAGCACTAAATCTGGAGCATCTCTTCCTGAGAATTTCCCCCAGGGTTTGGGTCCCTGTTACACAGTCATCTTCCTCATCCTTCAGCCTGAACTATTAGTCCAAGGATACAGTCCCCAGACCCAAGTTATTCTGTCTTCTGGGAACTTGACACTGAGATTCCAGGTGTTTGGACCTAAGCCCCCTGCTCACGGGACCTCAGGGGCCAGACTGTGGGATCCTGGAGGGGGACCTGTTCTGCTTCCTGTCCTCCCTGAACTGTGCACGTTGGGGACGTCTTTCTGTTCTCTGACCTGGGCTTCTTCCCTCCCAGTGCACACTCTTCTGCGCTCACTTAGCCAGACTCAGTCTCTGTGCTCAGAACCACAGGGCTCTCACCTGACATGCATCACCGTGGAGTTGCATCAGCCACACAGTGAGCTCAGTGGGGTCCAGCTCTAAGGGCTCAGGGGCGATGGGGGGGACACTGAGTGGTTCTGTACCCGGTGCCTGAAACCTGCTCAGAGAAGTCTGTGCAGGATGGGAATTCTCCAGGAACTGAGGAAGAACTGATGAAGGAATGAACTCACATTTCCGAAGGTCAGGCAGGCGATGGCTATGACTTGCTGACGTCTTCAAGAAAGAATGAGAGGACCAGTTGGAGCCTCAGGAAAACGGGGCTGAGAGGGAGTCAGAGGCACTGAGGACAGTCTTCCGAGGGAGGTTTGGACAAAAGTGTGGAGAAGGCTCTGCAGCCTGTGGGGAGGGACTTAGGAGATCTCCTGGGATCATTTCCAGGTACTGCGTCTCTGGCTTCCTGCCCTGGGCTCCAGGCATGGGAGACTGTTAGGTGCTCAAATGCTCCACACATGGAAACACAGAGTTGGTGTCCCGTGGAGCAGGCCCGTGGGGGTGAGACAAACACCCAGATGCTCCCCTCTCCTCCCTGGAGAGGAGGAGCCTGAGGCATCCCATGAAGGTTCCTCAGAAGGTCCAGGCAGGTGCAATCCCAGATGGGTGACCAGGTCAGAACATGGCCTTGGATGGACCTTCCCTCCTTCCTGCCCACTTCCCCCAGGCCCTCAGTCCTGCTCCTGGGGATGGAGTGAGTCTGGCATCCAGCTCTGCCTTTGAGGGACCACAGGCTCCAGCAGGCTAGGCTGCAGGGAGGCTTTGAGTGTCTTTGCTCAGAGTCATGGGCCGCCGTGGAGGAGGGGAAGCAGGTAGGTCTAAGATCAAGTCATTCTAGTCCCGTGTGGGGAATAGACAGGTGAGGCAGGGCAGTGCCCCGAGGGAAACACAAAAAGACTGTTCTGGAAGCTCCTGCAGGAGTCCTGGTAAAACATGAAGGCAGCCTGCATGAGGGATGTGCTGTCTCCCTCTGCCCCTCTGTTTACAGCTGGCCCTCTCTCACACCTGCACACAAGCCCTCTGCTCTCAATCACCCTTGGGTGCCCCGTGTCCATCCTGGTCCCTGGGGCTGGAGGAGGAGCATCCTCATGCTCAGGTCAGATGACACGGGCTCCCTCAGGTGTCCCACGGGGCCTGCAGGCCTCCAGGTTCTGAGGGAAATGACTGAAAGGGAGACCAGTGGGCAGGCAGGAGGAGCCATGGAGGATGAGCTCCCTGAGACCCAGGGAGACAGGCTCACAGGGAAGGAGGTCAGGCATCCGGAGCCCAGCTGAGCTCATCAATCAATGCAAGGAAGCCTCAGTGAATCAGCTCATGTTTATTGAACTAAAGTCTGTAGAACACAATGTGGATAGAGGCAGATGGTCCTAGAATACCTTGTTCAGCTTCATCCCCAACTGAGGAGGAAATTGAGGGTCAGAGAGGCCTTGTCTGTTGGCCCCAGGCTGGTTGATCTCCTTGACATACTGCATAGTTCCTTGATCTGTTGGTACCTTCTGCTTTCATCTTTATTTCTTTTTTTTCCCCAAATCAATCTCTGTTCCTACACAACACTGGGAATTCCATGGGAACTTCACTGGTCTCAGTGCACCCTGAACTCAAAGGGCACCTGGATAGTTGTCAGATGCTCCATCCACTGTGCTGTCATCACTGCTGCTGCCACCACCATCATCACCACCATTGTCATCAAGAGGTCACTGCCTGAAGTGTGATGTAGACCATTCTTCAAAGAAGATATACAGATGGCTAAGCAGCATATGTAAAGAGGCTGAACTCTGCCAATTATTCAGTTCAGTTCAGTTCAGTCATTCAGTCCTGTCCGACTTTTCGCGACCCCATGGACCACAGCACACCAGGCCTCCCTGTCCATCACTAGCTCCCGGAGTCTACTCAAAGTCATCTCCACTGAGTCAGTGATGCCATCCAACCATCTCATCCTGTGTGTACGCTAATCAAAACTATAATAAGGGATCACCCTCTACCAATCAGATGGGCCATCAAGTAAATGTCTACAGACAATCAACATTGGAGATGATGTGGAGAAAAGGCAAGCCTCCTACACTGTTGCTGGGAATGTAAATTGGTGTGGTCATTATGGAAAACTGTAAAGAAGTTCCTTAAAAACTAAAAATAGAGGTATCATGTGATCCAGCGATCCCACTTCAGGGCATATGTTTGGAAAAGAAAAAGTTCCAATTTGAAAAGATACATGCACCCCATGTTCATAGCAACACTGTTTACAATAGCCAAGACATGGAAGCAACCTAAATGTCATCAGATGAAGGGATAAAGACAATGTGGTACATACAAATAACAGAATATTACTCAACCATAAAAAAGATGAACTAATGCCTTTTGTAGTAACATGTATGGATCTAGAGGTGATCATACTAAGTGAAGTAAGTCAGGCAGAAAAGACAGACATATAATATCACTTATATGGAGAATCTAAGAAATAGTCTAGGTGGTTCCCTGGCGGTCTAGTGGTTAGAATTTGGTGGTTTTGCTGCTATGGCCACGTTTATCCCACGTTGGGGATCTGAGATCCCGCAAACTGCTTGGCATGGCCAAAAAAAAAAGAGTACAAATGAACTTATGAACAAGCCAAAACAGACTCATAGTCATAGAAAACATAACTTGTTGTTACTAAAGAGAGAGAGGGGTAAACTAGGAGTATGGGATTAACAGATGCACACTACCATACATAAAACATTAAAATAACAAGGACTTTATGTATAGCACAGGGAATAATATTCAGTATCTTATAATAATCTGTAATGAAAAAATTTAACAGAATATAGATATATACATAGATTATGTATAACTGAATCACTTTGATGTATACCTGAACTAACAGAATATTGTAAATCAACTCTATTTCAATTAAAGAAATAAGCAGACAAAAGAAGTCACAGCCTAATTGAGATAAAATGCTGGAATCAAAGCTGAGTTGTTGGAGAAGTAGGGCTCGAGACCACCACCAGGAGGAGACTCTTCTTGCTGGGTCGTCAAGCCCTAGGAAGGGCAATAGAGCAGCCCCTGCTACTTCTGGAACCCAACAATCCTACCTCTCTGACTATCTCCCATTTTCAACCCTTCTGTATTTCTGGTCTCTTGTTGCTAGTTCCCCTGCCTCTGCTTTTATTCCGCCCCCAGTGACTTCTTTAGTTCAAAGTAAGTGGTTTCTGATGGGAAGGGAGTTGGGGGAGAATGGATACATGTGTGTGTATGGCTGAGTCCCTTCTCTATCCACCTGAAACTATCACACCACTGTTAATCGACTGTTCCTCAACACAAAATAAAAAGTTCACAGTATGAAAAAAATAAGAGGTTTCTCCCTTGGCCCCCGCCCATTCTCTAGTCCCCTTTCCTCCCTTTATCCAGGCTCCTTCTCTCTCCCCATCTATCACCTACATTCACCCCTCCCTTCCTGTGCTCAGCTGCAGAAATGTCAGTTTCCTAACCCTCAGCTCCAACAATTTTGTCTCACTCTCCTTTTTTCTCTAACAATATGCCTCTGCACCTTGACCCTGAATGTGCCCCTGGACCCTCACTGCTCTGGCGGTGGTGGAGTTGGATCCTCTTGCAGATGCTTATTGGTCTGGGTGAGCTCCTCTAACTTCCTCTCCAGGTCCCTGACCTGCTGCCGCAGGTTTTCAGCTGATGCTGTCTTTGCACCATCATGCAGGTGCATTGACTCGTTCACCAGGAAGCCCACATCCACCAGAAGGAAGACATCTGAAGTGGCTACACCCATGATTCGGGCTCCTTTGGTAACTGCCGAAGCCGTGCCTTTGAAAGCTCCCTCTACCTGCTGGATGGCTGGGGCTGAGATTCTCCCAGGGCTCACGAGGATGTTTGCATAGGCTGCAGAGTCAGGGTTGGCTTCACCTGTCTCCATGGCATGGATATTTATTTCAAGGTGTTTCTCGGCTTTTGCCAATTGCTCTGTTGTGACAACAATGTGGGGGTTGCTCTTGAGTACCTCTAGGAGCACCTTCCATTTCTTGACAGCAATTGACATCAATGGACTGGCTTTGTTTTCTGCTGATGACCTACTGACATGTTCCACGATGCTGAGGGACACAGTGGTCACAGCACTCGCTGCTCCCAGCCCTATCCCAGTGACTGAGAGTGCCATACTGGCCCCGGCTGTCACGGGTGCCAGAACCAGGCCAAGGATGGTCAGGGCGACAGATAAAGTGCTGGTGCTGTGGGTCACCACATTGGAGATGGTACAGTCCGTGTGGACTTTGTCTACATTGTCTGCAACTCCCAGAGCTTGCTTATGAGCTCCACCAGCTGCTGCGTCACCCAAGGAAACTTCTTCAGAAACCTCTTCCTATCCAGCTGCTCTTTTGGGAACGTTTCCTGGTCCTTCCCAGCCAAGTCTCTTTTCAATTCATTCGGATATTCGTGTAGTGCATTCATGTCTTCCCTGTAACATGAAGGTCAAGGGCTTAGAAAGGCTGTTTGCTTGTCTGTAAAATAGGTTCCAAAATGTCTATTCTGCATACATACAGAGATAGTACTATAAATCGATTAGAAGAGAAATTTACAAAAGTAAAACTTCCTCTTTCAACATTAAACACAGGTTTTATACGTTGTAGAGTCTCCATATACTTCTTAAATCCTCTAACAGCTAAGCAATAGTCACCTTAGAATACTCATAACTTAAGAGAGATATCTGATGGAATTCCTGGTGGTCCAGAGGTTATGATTCTGCACTCCCACTGCCTTGGGCATGACTCACTCCCTGGTCAGGGAACAAGGACCCCACAAGCCATGTGGCTCAGCCAAAGAAAAAAAATGTATTTGGTAGAGACGTCTCAGAGGCAGGTCAACACCAGCACTTCGAAAGAGTTGGTGAGTGGGAACTCCACAGAGAAACGAAGAGAAGTGGTGTTAGAGCAGAAAACCTGCATTCAAGGGCCTCAGTGTGTAGTGATAGGGAAGGCAATGGCACCCCACTCCAGTACTCTTGCTGGAAAATCCCATGGACGGAGGAGCTTGGTAGGCTACAGTCCATCGGGTTGCTAAGAGTTGGACACGACTGAGTGGCTTCACTTTCACTTTTCACTTTCATGCATTGGAGAAGAAAATGGCAACCCACTCCAGTGTTCTTGCCTAGAGAATGCCATGGACAGGGGAGCCTGATGGGCTGCCGCCTATGGGGTCGCATAGAGTTGAACAGGACCGAAGCGACTTAGCAGCAGCAGCTGCAGCAGTGTGTAGTGAGGAGTCAACCTGATCTTTGCCCTTGGTTACTGGGAAGTGGTCCCTAAGCCCCTAGAATATTCTGGCTGATACGAGTGTCCTCATCTGCCTGGGCCTTATGGCCACTGTTCATTCTGACAAGGAGACATGTGATGGGGCCTCTGGAGGAGGTGGACTCTAGGACATTCGTCCGACCTCTGGGAGGGGCTGGAGACCACAAGTCAGGGTAATTTGTCTTTAGCCGGGCGAGTGTCCCCGGCAGGCAGTGTTCCCTGTGCCCTGCCACTCACCGAGCTCCAGAACAGTAACGCATCCTGGGGACAATCGAAGCTTCGGGGGTGAAATCCGCCCAGACTCTGCCCTGTGGCTCATGGAAACCCACAGGCTTCCTGTAATACACTGGGATCATGATGGCTCTCAGTGAGTCCTGTCTGTTCTATAGGGAATTCTCAAACCTGAGGGTGGTTTTGGGGATCCCCTAAATTTTCCATTGGTTCAGATGAAAGCATAGTCCTGGGCACTGTGCCCTCATCCTTTGCAAATTGGCTGTCTCTATGACCTAGAATTTGTAAAAAAAAAAAACAAAAAAACCCAAAACTCCAAAGTCAGAACTAGAAGGCCCCTTAACAGTCCTTTAGTCTGCCATCGGCTGTCTTCTAAGGCTTGTGTCCTTGGCCTTCCCAGCAGCAGGTCCCTGAGTCCATCCACTGCCCCAGCTGCCTGGAGATCAGGAGATGTGTTGCTGGTTCCTCTTGGACTCTCCAGCCCACCTCACTGACTCCTGACCCAGTGCCCCTCACCTCTCGGGGGTCACATGTTAGTTTGTGACAGCTTCATGAGCCTGCATCCCAAGATCATGTGCAACTTTGTGGAACCTCTAAAGATTCAGGGACTTGAGGAAACACCCACCTGAACGGCTGAGCCTGAGGAGACCGGCACTTGCATAGCTGGTGGAGGAAGAGTTTCCTCTTAGGTGGGGATGTGTGAGGCTCCTCAGAATCTCTCAAATGACACACAATTGCAGCCACTCATTGTGACCCAGGAGGGCTCACTGAGCCACATGGACTTCCACTGTCAGGTGGGCTCCACGTAGATTAGAAGAGGGTCCCAGATGGAGGGAGAACCCAGGTCCCAGGCAGAGTGTGCAGTCAGGGTCACCCAGGGCCCTTTAGCCCAGCATGAGGGGATCCCATCTGGGAGGGAAGAAATGCCCCCCCTCCCACTCAGGGGACCTCTGCTAGGGTCACAGACTCTTCAGTTCTGTGTCCTTGGGGCCCACTCTCCTCACTCTAGTCCTTGTCCTGCTACCCAAGCCTGCCTACTAGTCTTCCAACCTGGACCCTCTACTCCACCATGACCCCTGGGTCTGACCCTGGTCCAGGCCTCCCTGGGCCTTTGGATGAGATGATTGCACTTGGTTCCCCACCTCTGACCCTGCAGTTCACTCTGAGGCAATCACCATAGGCCATCAGATTGAATTATTATTCCCACTGGACACATGCAAATCTGAAACTCTAACACATAAGCCCAGAACCCAGGAGGTGGGCACGGCTAGATCCAGGATCCCATCAGCTCCACCCAGTTCCTCTCCAGCCTCTCTGCTTTGTGGGCCTGCAGGATCCTGCAGGGTTGGTACCATTCCTAAGGGGACTAGAAAGGCTTTATCTAGGGAGAATCCCAAGTAATACAAATGATGGCATCAGGATTTTCTGACTTGCCCAAAAGGAAATTCTGCTTGGTTCTCATCACCAGAAAGAAAACTCTTCCCAAAAAGCTTTTTAAATGTTAATATTGATTGAATGCCTACTCTGTATCAGTCATTATGGGAAGATTGTTGCATGCAAGATCTCAGTATCCTCACAATAAAACTGAACAGATGATGAAGCGAAGGCAGAGAATAGCTCAGTAACTAGTCCAAGGTCACATAACCTGCCCCTTCCTTACAGGTTTCATCTTTTCTCAACCTGAGGTTGTTCAATGCCAGCAAATGACAAGGAGGAAACATTCCTCATGAGATACTGAGAAGGAACATCCTCGACCCCCACCATAGGGTCCTGCTTGGAGGAGGTGTGCCTGCTAGGAGAAACCTAGTCTGGTGCCGCGGGGTGTGGGTGACCCTCCTGACACACCGATCCACCTGTGGAGGTTACCTGGACAAACCAGCCGTCGCCTCAATTTTCCTCAGGAATTCAGTCAGCAGGAGAAGCAGTTCCTCCCTGCTCAGTATGTCCCAGAGACACTCAGCGACATCCTCAAAGAAGATCTCAATATCTAGATGAAAGGAAAGGGAATAAGGTTAGAAGAATTTGTGAAGAGAAAAAGGGAAAGTGTGAGTTGCTCAGTCCTTTTTGACTCTTTGTGACCCTGTGGACTATAGCCCGCTAGGCTCCTCTGTCCATGGGGTTCTCCAGGCAAGAATACTGGAGTGAGTAGCCATTCCCTCCTCCAGGGGATATCCCAACCTAAGGATAAAATCCAGATCTCCCACATTGCTGGTAGATTCTTTACTGTCTGAGTCACTGGGAAAGCGCAGAAGATTTTGTGGTGGATCATAAATGGTATTGGGCAGCTTTTTTTTTTTTTTTTTTAACCCTGTGTAACCTGGGGGAAGGCTCACAGATTTTGACAATCCACTCTAGAACAGGTATCTAGATGACCATGGCAATAGAAGATGAAGAGAGCTATTTGAGTTTTTGAATTTCGTGGACCCGAAGTGCTGAAGCTCCAGTTGGATGTTGCTGTAGCAATTCTGGAAGACCAGCAGGTTCTAACAAAGTCCAAGCATGTGGTGTAAACCCAGTGGATGCATATATCCGCTCTGGCACTCACAGTATAAAACCACTTCTACCTTATACTCCTAGCTGAGATGTGGCTGGGATAGTAGAAGCTGTTGGAGAGAATGTATCTGCTTACAAGAAAGGTGACATTCACTACCAGGATGATCTCTGGGGGCTACACCGAGTTTGCTCTGGCAGCCCATCACACTGTTCACTCGTGTCCCAAAAAAACTGGACTTTAAACAAGGAGCTGCCATCAGCACCTCATGTTTTACTGCTTATCGAGTCTGCTCCACAGTGTCCGTGAAAGCTGGAGGAAGTGTTGTGGGTCTAGTGGAGGAGCTGGAAGAGCAGCAGGCCAAATGGTTAGAGCTTATGGCTTAAAGATTTGGGCACAGCTACTATTAAGAAAGGACAAAAGATTGCTTTCCAAAATGGAGCCCATGAAGTGTTTAATCACAAAGAACCCAATTATATTGATTAAATTAAGACATCTTTTGGTGAATAAAAGTTGATGTGATTATTGAAATGTTTGCTAATGTCAGTCTTAGCGATGATTTGAGTTTTTTATCACATGGAGGATGGGGAATAGTTGTTGGCCTCAGAGGTCCTATTGAAATAAACCCACAGGATCCATGACAAAGGAATCTAGCATAAAAGAGTAGCTCTCCATTCATCCTCCAAGGAGGAATTTCAGTAGTTTGCAGCAGCCCTCTAGGCCAGAATGAAAATTGGTTGGTTGAGACCAGTAATAGGTCCCCAGTATTCACTGGGGAAGGTGGCCCAGGCTCATGAAGACATCATTCATACCAGTGGGGCTATGGCAAAAATCATCCTTCTCTTAAAATCATTAATCCTTCCATTGGTTTCCTGTGTAATTAAGAGGTTTCTTACCTTAATTTTACGTAGACTGCATTTGCTCTGCTTAGCAGTCATTTGATTCAGTGAGTTTCTTCTATCTAAAAAAATATTTATCTTAGGATTCACAAGCATTGGAGTGCACTTTATTTTATAGCTGGCAATATTCTTTATGCCTCCTACCTCTCATCAAGGAGTAGTGGGAAATCGGATGTTAGTGGTCACTTGGCATTGGAAGACATTGCAGAAATTCCTAACTAATTCTTATCATTAATTCCATACTTTTGACTAAAACATGCTAATTCAAAAGAGGACTGCTTGATTCCCAAGACTAGTTCTCTTTACAAAGGTTCTTTAGTCTCTAATTAGCCCAGAACTATACTGGATTCTGACAATTCTCTGAACTAAGTGAGACCCCCTTTCCAAACTAATCTCATCTAGATCTATAGGTCTCTCAGAATGGCAAGATAAACAATGTCCAGAGAAATCTGTTAGTTTTCCAATATTCCGCAGTATTTTATGCTATTCACTAGGTTAATCACTGACTACCAAGGATCCATGTACTCTCTGAGGACATCAGCCTTATCTCTGGTATCATATGATAGTAGGTGCATAGTGGGCTTCCCAGGAGGCACTAGTGGTACAGAATCTGCCTGCCAGTGCAGGAGATGTAGGAGATGTGGGTTTGATCCCTGGGTCAGGAAGATCCCCTGGAGAAGGTAATGGCAACCCACTCCAGTATTTATGCCTGGAGAATCCCATGGACAGAGGAGCCTGGTGGGCTACATACAGTACCCAGGGTTGCAAAGAGTCGTACATGATGAAGTAACTTAGCACATCAGGTGCATAGTTTCCAAATATATATATATTGATTGATTCAACCTGTTTCTGGCTGCATGAAGCCTTTAAATTACAAATGGTTGCTTAAGCTCCTCCAAGTGCCACAGCTTCCTCCAACTATTACTTGGGGCCCCCTGGATCAAAGATTGTCAATATGAGTGTAAGCAGAACATGCTGCCTCAACAATTTAGGGTCTGTGTCTCTGGCCATCTCGAAGCAGTCTGAACAGAATGGCCACCCCCTTCCCCTAGTAGCCATATTCTCCTAAATGAAAAGGGGGGAAATAAAGGATAACAGTCAGGGAGGAAGGACAGGGGTCCCCAAGTGGCAGGAGGAAATAAACCGCTAGTGGCAGATGTTTTCCCCCTTATCTACATGAGATTAAAAGGTTCCTTGTAATCCTGTGTTGCCATGATGACACCTGGTGCCCCCTGAACTTAACTTTTTCTCAAACCTTGAGCTAACCAACGTGTCTTTCTCATGGAAATGTTTTTCTTAACCTGTGTAATGAAACTATTCATTTGCTTGGAAATCTGCCTTTCTTCAAGATTCATGTCAATTGTTTTATGGCCAGAGGTGAGTCCCCTTCTGCCAGTCTCTCTCACAATGCATGTTCTGGGAGAGGAGCCTGGTGCAACACTCTCTGTCTGAGGCATTTTTTTATCTGATTAGTAGCTTGCTATCAGGTATATGCTGAAACTCCAATACTTTGGCCACCTCATGCGAAGAGTTGACTCATTGGAAAGGACCCTGATGCTGGGAGGGATTGGGGGCAGGAGGAGAAGGGGACGACAGAGGATGAGATGGCTGGATGGCATCACCGACTCGATGGACATGAGTTTGAGTAAACTCCGGGAGTTGGTTATGGACAGGGAGGCCTGGCGTGCTGCGATTCATGGGGTTGCAAAGAGTTGGACACGACTGAGCGACTGAACTGACTGACTAACTGATCAGGTATATAACGCCTTACTAAAAACTAGCAGGGGGACACTCTTTCTGTCCCCTTCTGAAGTCTATCTTAGAAGCTTTCTCTACCCCATTTACAGTTTAATGAAACTCTACTACAAAAATCTCTGAGTGATTCAGCCTTGTCTCTGCCTCCAGATTGAAGTCTTTTCCTTGGAGGCCAAGGATACTGGATTCGCTCACAGCTCACGAAAGTAACCTTTCAGAATTGTATCTATGTGTGACGGGGATCATTTATTTTTATTTAAATTAATAAACACAGTTGATGCCTTAAGAATGATCTGCTCTTGTTATCATAAAATGGTAACTGCAATAAATTCTAGAACAATTCTTTTTAAAAAATGCTATTTAGTATAAATTGTTAAAATTCATCTTCCTGAGGAGTGACCACCGGGGCACTGTTGGTAGAGTCACCTGGGTCATGGATGAACCTGCTTTTCCTGCCCTCACCCCCCAATTCATATGTTGAAGCTTTAATCCCCAATGACTGTATTTGAAAATTGGGCCTTTAAGGAGGCAATTGAGGTAAAATGAAGTCTTAAGTGTGAGGCCCGAATCCAATACGATTGTTGTCCTTATTAGAAAAGAAGACACCAGATTCTCACGCAGGAGAGGCGGCTCAGTGGTAAAGAATCCTCCTGTCAATGCAAGAGACCCAGGTTCGATCCCTGGATTGGGATCTTCCCCTGGAGAGGACTTCCCTGGTGGCTCAGATGGTAAGGAATCTGCCTGCAATGCCAGAGACCTGGGTTCAATCCCTGCATTGGGAAGATCCCCTGGAGAAGAGCTTGGCAACCCACTCAGGTATTCATGCCTGGAGAATCCCATGGGCAGAGGAGCGTGGCGGACTGCAGTCTATGGGGTCGCAAAGAGTTGGATACGACTGAGTGACTACACATGCTGATTCTCTCTCTTCCCCTGCCCTCCTCCAGAGGAAAGGCCATGTGAGGACACAGTTAGAGGGCAGTTAGGATTTGCAAGCCATGTGGAGCGGTCTCATCTGAAACCACCACTACTTTGATGATCTTGGATTTCCAAACCTCCAGAAATCATTATCTACTCCGAGGATTTAGATGTCTTCAGGAATTTACAGTTGCAATGTTTAGAAAGAGAATGAGGGCCAGAAAGAGAACGAGGGCTTTCTAGGTGGTACAGTGGTAAGGAATTCACCTGCCAATGCAGGAGACACAGGAGTTGTGGTTTCGATCCCTGGGTTGGGAAGATCCCCTGGAATAGGAGATGGCAACTCACTCCCAGTATTCTTGCTGGAAAATCCCAAGAACAGAGGAGCCTGGCGGGCTATAGTCCATGAGGTCACGCAGAATTGAACAGGTCTGAACAGATGAGAACATGCATACACACAAAGAGAGAGAGTACAGGCCTGTGTGTTTGTGAGTTACTTCTAGTAGAGACTGGCAGCACCCTGCAAATGCATGCTTTCGTGTTTTGGCGGTGAAACAAAAGAATATTCACATTACATGGGATAAAGAATGTAAGGAAAATAATTAACCTCGGATCAGTACAGGGCAAGATCACTGCTCAAATGAGTTACCAAAATCCCTGTGTGATTTCAGGGATCTAGAGATTACGGACTTTCAGGTAAGACACAGGTATATATGGGGGGATGGGACACGATGTAAGATGTGTTTCCTGGTGCATGAACACACAGAGGCATTATTTTTACTTCACAGAAGAAGAAAGTGAGACTCAGACAGGAGAACGGACAGCCCAAGGCCAGTGAGCAGAAAGCTCAGAGATGGAACCCAAGGTCAAGCATCAGACACTTCTTGGACATGACTCAATCCTCCTTATTTTAAACTCCTGTGATTTCTTCATTCTGCCACATAGGGATTTTTCCAACTAAATTTTGGTGGTGAGTATGCTTCAGCTGGAGGAGAGCTTGGCAACCCACTCCAATATCCTTCCCTGGAGAATCCCATGGACAGAGGGGCCTGGTGGGCTGCAGTCCTGGGGGTTGCAAAGCGTCAACAACAACTGGGCAGCTAAGCAGAGGCTGCAGCAGCACACCGCAGCACACACAGAAGGAGAAGTCCAGTGCTGTTCGCGTGAACTTATAGAACATTGTAAACCAGTGTGACCTCATTCTAAAAAGGATTTAGGACCACCCACCGCTGAGTGAGACTGCTATGTGAGAGGATCTTAATCAGAGACACTCAGGATGGGCAGGGGAGGGGATGAGCCAGGTGGAGGAGGGTTGGACACAGATGTGATCCTGTGAACAACCCGGTCACCCTTCCCCTCCACGTGGGAGGTGTCAAAGGCAAACTGGGGTTCAGTTCACTGTCCGCTGACTCTTGCAGAGCGGCTGGGTGAGCGGCAGGGTGAGAGCTGAAGGAATGGTGTCTGTGGTGATGCCCCAGGGTCTGGGAGCAGGAGGAGGCTGGGCCAGGGAGAGGGTAGGAGGAGCTCCAGGGACCCTGGATGACCTCCCCTCGATGCCCTGCCTGGCCCTGGGGACTCTCTCTGCTGTCCCCCCCCCATGGGCTGTCCTGGCCTCACTTCTGAGTCACTTGCTAGAGGGCAGTGGGGGAGGAAGTGAGCACCTAGCAAGCGGCTCCCCAAGGAGAGGGCTGGGAAAGAGGCTCTGTGGACACACCCCCACTGGGGGAACTCCACGTGGCCCCTCTGGGGGGCTCCAGGGTGCTTATCCATCCTCTTCTTGGTTCTTGATTCCTGTGTATGTTAACTCTGCCTGGAGGAACCACCCTCAATTCTGGGTCACATGTAGGAACTGGCCAGAAAAGATGCAGCTGCCTACCTGAGAGGTCTCTGAGGTTTTCTGAGCTCATGATGGCAGCAGCAGGGTCTCAGAGATCTCCCGCCAGCTCCTTGTTTCCGTCAGGCTGGAAGGAGGTGTGACCTCACCCTTGGGGAGAGAAAACAGATTGTGGGCTCGATCACGAGTGAGCAGTGCCTGCAGGGAACAGGGAGTGGTGAGGTCTCTGATCGGTCCTCTGGGACGGCCACCAGTGCCACCGGGGACTTAACCCAGCGTGGTTCTGTGTCTCCTGGGCTCTGTAGGTCACTAGTCAGGGAAAGTTCCTCATCTCCGTCCAACTTCCTCCAAGTCGTAGTCCTGTTATCCTGTTGGGGTACAAGGTGAAAATAATCACAGAGGAGACAGCCATCTGTAAAGTTATAGGAGTAATAAAACCAGAAACGGACGAACAGATAGGAAGGAATAGTCTGGAAGTTACATGAGGTTGGAGCAACTCTGTTACTAACTGGCAATAGGTGATGTTGATCCAGTGTCTATGACGTGCAGGCTCCTGAAACTAATCTAACTTTAGGTCAGCCCAGTGTTTCACACTGGTGCCTGAGCCTGGACTTCAACCCAAGTCTTTCTGATCCAGATTCCAGTTTGTGATGACTATGCTCTACTCCATTTAATATATGAAAATAATTACTTGCGGATATATGTTTATTGGTAAATCACTCTTCTCATTCTAAAGTGATGTCTTGCCCCCAAGGCTCAAGTCTGCCTTGACAAAGTTCCTGGTGGTGCAACTCTGACAGCCCAGGTCTTCGTTACTTCTGCAAGAGCCTTTATCTGACAAGGGCCTGGAGTCCCACCAGCCCCACCCCACTTCCTGTATCCCTGCCCTGCGTGGTTGAGGACCCCGAATGGTGCCCCGTCCTCTCTGCTGTCCTCCCTTGACTATTGGACTTTAGGTTGTCTCTAATACCTTGTGTAAATAATAAAGAACACTCTCCTTGTATTAAACTTCACTCACATTTGAGACTGTTTCCTTAAGCTATTTCTAGAAGTACAATTACTAAATCACAAGGCATCAAAACCTAAAAGTATTTTCATACCTATTTCCTAGGTTTCATAAATTTCATAAAATTTCATACCTGTTGTTATGCAAACAAACTCATAATTTATGTTTGCACTCATAATATATGAGGATGTACATCCTTTCAGACTTTCCCATTCACAGTGGTCTTTAAAAAAAAAAAAAGGCTCAGGTCTTTGTATATAAAAATTTTATTTTGGTTCTGCATGTGATTATCTTGCCATGGGAGAAGAGGAAGGAAAGCAGATGTTGGTTACATTTAGCTACTGTTTTAAGAAAGCAAAAGAGCCTTTGTCAACTCCTCCTCCTGAGACCTGACTGAAATGATAGTAAAGGTACTTACAGGTATAATAACAGCTGTGGATAAGAGTGACTTGTGTTTGTGGTCATTGCTCTGCATTGGTGTTGGCTCCGAAACTTTACATATGATAACTTGTATGTTATTCCATTAACATTTGATATGTGTACATTGTATCCCCATCTACACATAAGGAAGCTGAAGTACAGAAGTTATATGATTTGGCCAAGGTCCGAAGTCTTGCCCCTGGTAGACTGGCCACCCTACTCACTGGGTCAAGGACCATAGCCTCCCTCTTCTTCCTCTGCTGTTAATAAAATCAAGCATGGGGGCAACAGGAGACCAGAGTGTTCAACAAATGTTTGAAGACTCACTGGATGGAGAAGTGATAGCTGAATAAAGAGGGTGCAGGAGAGGGAGAGTGCAGGAGAGGGAGAGAAACAGGGAGCGTGTTCACAGGAGAGAAGACTGGTCTGCTGGGCAGAGCCCCAGAGAGGGAGCAAGATGAGAGGGAGGCCGAGGGGAGAGCAGGGGACAAGCTCAGCAACCCCACATCCCATCCCATATTCACAGCAGCCTTCACTCTTCACCAGACCTTTAGAAATTACTTGAGAATGAGATGCAGGAAAAAATTAGATTATGTGTTTGTTTAATTAAGGAGGAAGATAAAGGATACCCATGAGAGAGATAGATGTGGGATCCAGGAATCAGGAACATCAACCCAGTGGGAAGGAAATCCAAGGATCCCAGCTGGACGCACAGCAGACGTAGAGAGAAACCAGGCCAGAATGGGATAAGAAGTCCAGAGTCTGTGGGGACAGGGGACTCAGTATCACATGAGGCACAGTTGTAAAGAAATGGAGCAAATGTTGAAGATAAACAGTGCAAGGGTGAAAATGAAGCCAATTAGAAACATCAGGAAAAACTAAAGGTCTTCCCAGAAGCATGTGCAGCTATTTGGTATAAGTTCAAAATCACAGCAGATGGTGATTGCAGCCATGAAATTAAAAGATGCTTACTCCTTGGAAGGAAAGGTATGACCAATCTAGATAGCATATTAAAAAGCAGAGACATCAGTTTGCCAACAAAGGTCCGTCTAGTCAAGGCTATGGTTTTTCCAGTGGTCATATATGGATGTGAGAGTTGGACCGTGAAGAAAGCTGAGCTCCGAAGAACTGATGCTTTTGAACTGTGGTGTTGGAGAAGACTCTTGAGAGTCCCTTGGACTGCAAGGAGATGCAACCAGTCCATCCTAAAGGAGATGAGTCCTGGGTGTCCATTGGAAGGACTGATGCTGAAGCTGAAACTCCAATACTTTGGCCACCTCATGTGAAGAGTTGACTCGTTGGAAAAGACCCTGATGCTGGGAGGGATTGGGGGCAGGAAGAGAAGGGGACAACAGAGGATGAGATGGCTGGATGGCATCACTGACTCGATGGACATGAGTTTGAGTAAACTCCAGGAGTTGGTGATGGACAAGGAGGCCTGGTGTGCTGCGATTCATGGGATCGCAGTAGTCGGACAGGACTGAGCGACTGAACTGAACTGAGCTGAGTTTTAAAGAAAAGTATTAAAATGTCACAAATATGTAAACTCTGTTGTTTGACTTTTAAAAAAAAATCTAAGGTAAATTAATGTATGTCCATGTCCTGGTTTTCCCATTTTGATTATTTTGGATGCTGTTTTAAAACTGAAGTATTGTTGATATATATAATATTTATCAATTTGGTTACTCAGTATAAAAATTAAAACACATTTCTAGAACTTGGGAGCTGAAGCTCTGAAAGGAAGCATTGTTTACAAAGCTAGGAGTAAAGAAATAGTAGCTCCAGTTGAAAGTGTAGCAAATAAATATGTAAATAAAATGTTTACAAGTGCAACACTTCCTAATAGAGGATACAAAATTAGAGAAATAATGATACAAGCAGAAGATGGGGAAGGGTATAAAAAAGTATAAAACTAAATGAAATCCTTATTTTTCTGAGTAAGAAATAAATAAATAATATACAAATTTTTAAGTAAAAAAAATGAAAAATGCAATACCTAATACTAATTAGCGATTGTGGTTGATGACACCCCACTATGCACCAGGCACCTTTCCAATTGCTTGGTATGAATTCACTTACTTTTAGTTCTCACAATAATCCTATAAGAAAGGAAACTGAAACTCAGAGAGGTTAAGTAATTTACTCAAACCACACAACTAGTGCTAGAGTCAGAATTCAAGTCCAGATTCCTGTATCCTGAGCACATTCTCACATGATTCCACCTCCCAATGTTGTAATATCAACATTTGTGTGTGTGTTAGTCACTCACTGTGTCTGACTCTTTGTGAGCCCTTGGACTGTGGCCCACCTGGCTCTTCTATCTATGGAATTCTCCTGGCAAGAATAGTGGAGTGTGTTGCCATTTCCTTCTCCAAATATAATTTAAAGACCTTGATCAACTATCTAAAGAAATAGCTGGATTTAGAAAAGGCAGAGGAACCAGAGATCAAATTGCCAACATCCGCTGGATCATTGAAAAAGCAAGAGTTCCAGAATAACATCCAACTCTACTGTATTGATTATGCCAAAGCCTTTGACTGTGTGGATCACAACAAACTGTGAAAAATTCTTAAAAGATGGGAATACCAGACCACCTGACCTGCCTCCTGAGAAATCTGTCTGCAGGTCAGGAAGCAACAGTTAGAACTGGACATGGAACAGACTGATTCCAAATTGGAAAAAGAGTGCGCCGAGGCTATATATTGTCACCCCGGTTAATTAACATATATGCAGAGTACATCATGAGAAATGCTGGGCTAGATGAAGCACAAGCTGGAATCAAGATTGCCAGGAGAAATATCAAGAACCTCAGATATGCAGATGACACCACCCTTATGGCAGAAAGCGAAGAAGAACGAACTCAAGAGCCTCTTGACGAAAGTGAAAGAGGAGAGTGAGAAAATTGGCTTGAAACAACATTCAGAAAACTAAGATCATGGCGTCTGGTTCCATCACTTCATGAGAAATAGATGGCAAGCAATGGAAACAGTGACAGACTTTATTTTGTTGGGCTCCAAAATTACTGCAGATGGTGACTGCAGCTGTGAAATTAAAAGACGCTTGATCCTTGGAAGAAAAGTTACAACCAACCTAGACAGCATATTTACAAGCAAAGACATTACTTTGCCAACAAAGGTCCATCTAGTCAAGGCTATGGTTCTTTCAATGTGAGATGTTGGACTATAAGGAAAGCTGAACTCCGAAGAATTGATGCTTTTGAATTGTGGTGATAGAGAAGACTGTTGAGAGTCCCCTGGACTGCGAGGAGAGCCAGCCAGTCCATCCTAAAGGAAGTCAGTCCTGAATATTCGTTGGAAGGACTATGCTGAAGCTAAAACTCTAACACTTTGGCCACCTGATGAGAACTGACTCATTGGAAAAGACCCTGATGATGGAAAAGATTGAAGACAGGAGGAGAAGGGGAAGACAGAGGATGGGATGGTTGGATGGCATCACCAACTCAATGGACCTGAGTTTGAGTAAACTCTGGGAGTTGGTGATGGACAGGGAGGCTGGCGTGCTGCAGTCCATGGGGTTGCAAAGAGTTGGACACAACTGAGCGACTGAACTGAACTGAAAGAAATAGCTTTTCCTTGGGAAGGAATGAGTAGAACCCTTTGTACAAATTGATGTTTTTAACCATATGCACTTAGGATTTTTTATTGTTTTAACTCTAAGACAGCTACTAGTGAAGTTCCTCAGTTGTGTCCGACTCTTTGCAATCCCATGGACTATAACCTACCAGCTTCCCCCATCCATGGAATTTTCCAGCCAAGAGTACTGGAGTGGGTTGCCATTTCCTTCTCCAGGGACTCTTCCCCACCCAGGGATCGAACCCAGGTCTCCCACATTGCAGGCAGACACTTTCCTGTCTGAGCTACCAGGGAAGCCCTAAGACAGCAGAAGTCACTTTATCGTATTCAGTAACCCACAAGAATGAATGGTTTCTAGCATCACCACCTTAAAGATGATGGAAGCAGTTGAATTAAGTGCCAACAAGAAATCTGTGACTCTTGCTGTGACAACTGTCACTGTAGGAGGCATGTTCATGTTGATGAAACCAAGTTCTCTAGAAAAGTAGGCATGAATATAGGGTTAAACTAGAATAATGAGTGTGAACTTGACCTTAAACAGATATTGTCCAGCAGCATCTTTCCCACCCACATGTGCACCCATGGGCTTCTGTCCATCAAAGGAAGGAAGATCCCTTGCAGGGGAGGTGATACCCACAGGTTGGCTTCTCTACTCCTGTAGAGGCAAGGGTGCTCTTGAAGATGATCAGAGAAGTGGTCAGAAGGGGCACCCGCATATAACAGTAAAAATAATAATAATAATAAAAGATAATGTTACTATAAATATATTTCATTGGGCCTTGCTGAGTCTGTGAAAGGCCATGAGTTCATAATAATAATCAAATGAGAGGACTTTAGATAAAGTGTGGCCAGAAAAGGAGAGATAAAGTTTAAAAACTGCACTGGTGGTAATGCAGGAGATGAAAAATGCAAGAGATGTGGGTTCAGTGCCTGAGTCGGGAAGATCCCCTGGAGAAGAAAATGGCAACTGTGGAGCTGCTGGGGCTGGCAGGCGGCCCGGACCTGGGTTTCGGTTTTCCCTGAAATGGTGGGATTCCCCGCCCCCATCAGGTAACCTGGAGCCAGCCAATCAATATGTGCCCAGTAAGAAACAAAGGGAGAGCTGAAAAGCCCGCGAACGCCCAGGTTTGAAAAAAGCCCGCTAAAGTTTGTACCAATAAAATTGCTTTGCAAACATGTAACCAATCCGCTTAAGCCAGCTACCAACTGCTTATGTTCACCCTACAAGTTTAACAGCTGGGGCTCGGGGCTTTTTTATGACCCTGCACCACTGCATTGGTTGCGGCAAAAGCCCTGACTCGAGTCAGTAATAAACTTCCCTTTTTTGCAAATTGCATTGTCTTAGAAGCCTTCTCTCCTCCCGCTCAGGGATTCGGACATCGGGCAAAACAGCAACCCACTCAAGTGTTGTTGCCTAGGAAATCCCATGGAGAGGAGCCTGGTGGGCTACAGTTCATGGGGCTACAAAGAGTTGGACAGGACTGAGCTGGTATCTTTCTTTCTTTTCTTTTCATGATGTAAAGAAGAGAAATTGTAATAGGAAATATTTTGTTATGAAATAAATTTAATAAGAAGAGCTGTCTTGAAGTCTGAGGGGATATTCCATTCTGCTTATTCACAGGAATGTTTATAAAGGATTGAGAAAGAAAGAACCCCTGACATCCCAAAGCTGGCCTGGTATCAACACAGGGTGATGTTCTTTTTCTCTTGGATGTAAAGGCTCTCACAGAACTCCAACTTCACACAGTGTCACCCTGAGAGCAGGAGTGAAGAAGAGAGCAAACACGCATCACTGCATCCCCACCAAGGAAACACCCCTCCCTTGGTTGAAAAGCATGACTGCTCCTTCTCTACCAATTGCAACTTTATCCTCGCTCTGGTCCCCAACTCCAAAGATGGAGTTACTGAGACTCACACTGGTAGAACTGACCCCAGTTCTCGGCAGCACCCAATCTAGAGTTGCCCCATGTCTTTAGAGCCTCCCCCAATCCCCTCCCCTAAGCCCCATCCTAGGATCTATCTTTCTATCACCTTCTCTCTGTGATGCCCAGGGTTGTCCCTCAGGAAGAGTAACCATCAGCTTGTCCACTAGGGAGTGTGCCTGGTGGCAGAGGCTAGAGGCAGCGACCTTGTGGATGGGCGAGTATTCACAGAGGAGGCCTGCCTCCAAGCAGATGGGAGAGGAGAGCTGGTTGCTCCTCTGCCTCCTTCTCTGCCTCAAAGCTGCAGGACCCCAGGAGCCAGGGCAGCCAATTGAAGTCATGAAACATGAGAAGGAAAATTCAAGCCAGAAAGAAGAGGAGGGCTCCAGCAGAAGGGCCAGCTCCTGGATGAGGCCAAAGAATTGTAAATGCATCATGACCCTTGACTTATCCTTCTGTCCTTCCCTCCCGTTCTTGTCCTGGTCCTGACCCTTGTCTTGGGCCTCAGCTGTGTATAGATGTTGGGCGGTGCTCCCTTCTGACGGATTTCTATTGTGAGTGTCTTCCTCTTTTAGCCTCCAGGTCACTTCCTGGAAAGGCTGTTTCTGGGAAAAGGGAGGACTATGGGGAAACCTGTCCCTGCCCAACTGCATGGCCAGACACAGAGCCCTCCCCTCCATGTGGGCAGACAGAGATTCTACTAAACATCTCCCTGCACGTGGTACAGCGCATACTCTATGGGCAGGGATAGGAGGGGTAAAGGCAGGGTCAGATTCAGAGTCCTTAGCCCATCACCAGGCCCTCCTGATGCTCCTACTCCTGTCTTTCTCACCCTCCTGACTCCACAGGGCCTGGTCCAGGGGCCTGGAGGACTCCCAGCTCCCTGGACTCTGATTCCCCCCCAGCCTCCAGGCCTTTGCTCAGGTTGCTCCTCCCCCTGCAATGCCTTGCCCCACCTGCCTCACCAGGTGAAATGTTATCTGTAATTAGAGTTCCCACTCCAAAGCCTCCTCCCCCTGCTGCCTCCCCCAGTTCCTCTTCAAGCCCCACTGGAATCTTGCACTTTCCTTGTTGCAGGTCTGTTTGTGTGGATTTCCTGCAGCTCCCAGCCCTGGGCAGGTGCCCTGTCTCTTCTCTGCTGCTCCTCCTGCTCCAGGGCCTCCAGGGCTCCCTCCACCCTCCCAGACACAGCCTGGCTAGAATACGAGGTGTGGGACCCGTTACTGGGACATGAAGCAACCAGTTTCATGAAGACACAGCACCACACTTCTTTTACCTGCGGTGGAGTACTTAGATTTGTTTTCCTTGTCTGTCTTGATAAAAGTTCTTTCTGATAGACAGTGTCATCACATTTCTGAGTGTATCCATTTATGGGCATCCTGCACTTTCCAGAACACCCTCTGCCAGTAAACTGCAATGTGAGACCTACATTGCCTATGCTGTATGTCATCTTGGTTTAGGAAAGCTTTTGTAGGAACACAGACACACCTGAGTCCACATCCAGGCTCTGCCCCTGCTTAACCTGTGCCTCGGGCCATGACCTCACCTCCCCGAGCTTCCGTTTCCCTTCTGTAGTGAAATCACCCTTTGCTCAGACAGTCATCCTGAGGATGGGGAGATGGGCGGGGGTCCTACCCACCCCCTGCTTACCTAGCAGTCTTCCTCTGGCTGAGTGTGAACGAGATCCAGTTGTTCTCAGCTCTGCAGATGCAGCCGCCTTCTGTCTCTGCAACAAACCTCGCATACCTTGTGGTCCCAGATATATTCGGAGAACCAGAAGGGAAAGCAAAACCCTCACTTCTGAGTGGCTCAAGTTACCATCACTCTGTCCACCAGGCCCTGCCCAGAACTATTCCCACCCTCCTGCTGCCCCCTTAGAGAAACAAGCCCAGCCCTGACATCCCATGTCCTTCTGACACAGCCCACCCTGCCTCGGCTCCTTGAAGGTGACCTGCCATCAACACACTGTGAGTCCCTTGGCCAACCACTCCGCCACCCCATGGCTGTCTCTCCACCCCCTCAGACCTCCCCACCCACCCGCTTACCAGCCTGCCTGCTTTATTCACCTTCATGCCACCAAACGTGGCACAGTTCCAGAACACACCAGCTCCTCACCGCATACTGGTCATACTGCTGCTGCTGAGGGTCACATCACCGTGCCTTCTAGGGCTTGTTCATGCAGGTCCTTCTGCCAGGGAAACCTGCTGCATCGAACCTGGAGAAATCATACTCACCCTGTAAAGCCAAAGTCTGGCATCACCTCCTCTGAGAAGCCCTCCAGGACCTCCCTTGCAGAGTCCACTCTCCTTGCTCTGCTCCCTTGGTACCTGGGAGAGGGGCCTAAGGCCACCCCTCAGCCACTCTCTTCATGCCCGCCCCCACTCCTTTTGATCAAGTCCTTCTAGACTTGGCCCTGCTGACAGGCACAGAACTAGTGCCTTCAGGTCTAGCAACTCACCTGAGGAGGCCCAGCCTTGGTGGTCAAGGTCATTTGGATGGATGCAAAGTTTGTGGGAAGGGCTGAGAGCACGCTGCTCTTTTCTACCCTGGATTCTTGTAGGTGCACAGTTTCTTTTCTCGAAATGGAGGACCTTTATAGGAAGGCTAGTGATCTGGCAACTCAAAAGTCAACAACAGAAAACCAGTCTTATTTTCTGCCTGGTTCCTGAGCAAAGAGCCAAAGTGTATGGAGGGCTGCGCATTAGCCCCCCTCTGTGCAGGCTCTGTCCACACCTTTCCTGTTTTACTCTCACAACAGCTCTAGGACGTGTCGGCTGCATTTTTCAGATAAAGAAACAGAAGAAAAGGTCCTACAGCCTGAGAGTCCTGGTGGACTTTTCTTTTTTGCCCCAACCACAAGGGGCAGCAGTGGGGCTGGACCCCCCCATGGAGGCACACCTGCCCATCCTTCAGGGCTGTTTCACCCCAGAAAATGGCCCGGGTCATCATGGCCACCTTCCCCATCTTAGAGGGAGGGACAGAGGAGTGATGGGTGTTACTCCATGAGGACCACACTCTACAGTTTGGTCTTACAATTACCCTGGAACACAGACCAGGAATCTGACCTGATTTGTGCAGTAAGGTAGCTGATGGCAGGGGTGAGGTGGGAGCTTTCTTCCAGCAACTCAGGGGAGGCACCAAGATTCAAACCAAGGTCGTCACTGCCTATTGTAAACGTCACTCCTTGTTTAAAGTTCCTTTTTTTTTCTTTCCTTTAAATCATTTTTTCCCCAGTAAACTCCCTCCTAGTGATTCTTCTCTCTTCCACTAGCATGAGTTTGTCTGGAAGTTAAGCAAAACCTCCCTGAGATGCAGAACTCAGCTAATCCAGAGGAGCTGTGTCCAGCGGTCATGAAGTTCCTCTGCTGAGAACACCTAATAGACGCCAACCCATCATGGACTCAATAAACACCAGCTCATGGGAGAGCAGCCACGGGAGCTGCAGACTCAAATCAGGTGAGGACTCAGCAAGGCTTCAACCCAGGGCATGAGCTGAGACCACCTATTTGGAGATCCTAAAGATTCAGTGACAATAAAATTGGGCTCCACTTAACCCCAACATCACAAGAGAAGCACCCCAGGATGGCTCCAGCAACCCACCTGCCTGTCCTCATCCCTTTTTATAGGACCAGTGGGAGTGAGTAGGGAGCTTCAGACTGAGCATGTGACCAGAGGGCTTTAGAGTCATCAGACTCGCTGATGGAGGCGGACCCCGGGGGGCAGAACACAGGGGATGCCTTCCAGGCCGACAGCACAGGCGACCTCAAGGGAACGGGTCTCGGCCACTCACTGCCAGGCTGCCCTTGTCACAATAGCCAAAGTGAGGAAGGAAGAAAAATAATATAAGAAAAATTCTGTCTATACATACCATGGACTATTACTCACTTAAAAAAGGAAGCAAGTTCTTTTTTAAAAAATTATTTTAAAAGGAAGAAAATTCAGACACATGCTACAGCCTGGATGTGCCTTGGAGACATTATGTTCAGTGAAATAAAACAGTTACAAGAAACTTATTGTATTTTCTGTTTTTATTAGGTTTGCAGAGTAGGCAAATGGATAAAGACAGAAAGGGTGGTGGTTGTCAGGGGCTGTGGGAGGGGGAGGTAGAGTTAAGGTCTAGTAGAGTCTCAGGTTTCAGGAAGAAATAATAGGGGGATGAATGGTGGTGATGGCTGCACAATATATAAATGTATTTGATACCACTCACCTGTACACTTAAAAATGGTTAAGTGGTAAATTTTATGTTGTGTATATTTTACCACAGGAAGTAAAAAAGAAAGAAAGAAAATCCTATCACAAAGGACAAATATTGTATGATTCCACTCACATGAGGTCCTGAGAGGAGTCAAATTCATAAAAATCAGGGGTACACTGGTGCTTTCCAGGGGTGGAGAGGAGGGAGAATGAGGTATTAGTTTATAATTGGTACAGAGTTTCATTTTTGATGTAAACATTCTGTGGATGGATGGTGACGCTGGTTGTACAATGATGTGAGTGTCCTTAATACCACTGACCTGTACACTGAAAAGTGGGTAAAATGGTAAATTTGATGATTTTAAAATTAAAACAAATTGTTAAAAAGCTGAGCCTTTATGGGGTAACATAACACCTGAACCCTTTACAGTGCGTAAAACACTTTCACACACACCGTTGTGCAAACTACCTCAGCCCTGTAATGGAAACATTTGCTATCTCAATGTCACCTGGCAAAACTAAGGTTCAGACTTGCCCCCAAATGGGGCAACAGGCTGGTCGGTCTTTTTTCTGGACAATCCCATTCCTTAGAAGAAGAGTAATCCTTAAACATTCCAGTAGTCTAAAAATGTACTTTCCTTCCATAAATGCTCCCTGAGAGCTCGAGATGAGTCATAAACATCAATTACCTCTTGTTCAAAGAAGTGAGCTCAAGGACCGAGCCCCTAGGGGCCACAGGGAGCTGAGTCTGGCGGGGCCAATGGGGAACCTCTGTGACTGGCACCAAGTGTCAACTCATTTCTGCAACAGCCCCACCTCGGGGGAAAGCTGCCTGAACTCTTCACAGAGACTCTGGGGCCCACTCTTCTGTGTCCACATCTGTCCATCTTCCATGAGTGGGGAGAGAATTTGGCATCACGCAGCCCTCCTTGATGGGGATAAAATGGAAGCAGTGACACACTTCATTTTCTTGGGCTCCAAAATCACTGTAGATGGAGACTACAGCCATGAAACTAAAAGACATTTGCTTCTTGGAAAAAAAGTTATAACCAACCTAGACAGCGTATTAAAAAGCAGAGACATCACTTTGCTAACAAAGTCCCCTATAGTCAAAGCTATGATTTTCCCAGTAGTCATGTATGGATGTGAGAGTTGGAGCCTTCTTTGTAGAAGGCTGAGTGCTGAAGAACTGATGCTTTTGAACTGTGGTATTGGAGAAGACTCTTGAGAGTTCCTTGGACTGCAAGGAGATCCAACCAGTTCATCCTAAAGGAAATCAGTCCTGAATATTCATTGAAAGGACTGATGCTGAAGCTGAAACTCCAATACTTTGGTCACCTGATGTGAAGCGCTGACTCATTTGAAAAGACCCTGATACTGGGAAAGATTGAAGACGGAAAGAGAAGGGGACAACAGAGGATGAGATGGTTGGATGTCATCGTCAACTCAATGGACATGAGTTTGAGTAAACTCCGGGAGTTGGTGATGGACAGGGAGGCCTGGCATGCTGCAGTTCACAGGGTCGCAAAGAGTCGGAAATGACTGAGTGACTGAACTGAACTGAAGAACTTATAAAAAATTAAAAAAAAAAAAATGTACATAGATACATGTATAATTGAATCACTTTGCTATATACCTGAAGCTAATACAGTATTGTAAATCAACTATACTTTAATAAAACATGGAAACAAACAACTCACTACCCAAAGAGTTCAAAGGTGAGTTGATGCTGGCGAAGTAGGGCTAGAGACCGTCACCAGGGGGAAACCCTTCTTGCTGGAACATCAAACCCTGGGGAGGGCGACAGAGGAGCCCCTGCTACTTGTGCTGGATCTCTGCAATCCTAACTCTTTGGCTTTCTCCCGTTTTCAAAGCTCCCCTATTCCTGGCCTCTCACTGCTCGTCTCCCTGTCTCTCCCTTATTCTGCCCTCCGTGTCTGCTTTAGTCCAAAACAAGTGGTTTCTCCCCGTGACCCTGCACATTGCCTGGTCCCTGCATTGCTCTAGGGGTGGCCAGTCAGGCCCTATTGCAGACTCTCATAGATCCAGGTGAGCTCCTCCAGCTTTGTCTCCAGCTCCCGGGCTTTCTGCCTCATGTTCTCAGCTGATGCTGTCTTTGCCCCCTCCTGCAAGTCCTGTATGTCTTTCACCAAGGAGTACACGTCCAGCGCCAAGAATAAACCTGACGCGACTCCACGGCCGATGCGGGCTGCTCTACTCATTGCCCGAGCTGTGCCTCCAACATGTCCTCTCATGTGGGCACTTAGGACAGAGACTCGCCCGGTGGTTAGGTAGTGCTGAGCAGCGGCTACAAATTGAGGGTTGCCTCTGGCCACCCTGGTGGCATGAATGTATCTCCCAAAGTCTTTAACTTGGTAGAGATTCCATCCATAGGCAATCATTTCGGCTGTGTTAATATGACTGGCCTGCGTTTCTGCTGATGACGTGTTTATCTTTTCCACCACCATGGTGGACACACCTGTCACAGCAGATGCTGCTCCCAGCCCTATTCCAGCAGCTGAGAGTCCCAGACTGAGGCCCGCTGTAAAGGGTGCCAGGATTAGCCCAAGGATGCCAAGGGCACCAGACGCAATGCCGGTGGAGGAGGCTACCACATTGGAGATGGTGCAGTCCCTGTGCACCTTGTCAACATGGTCTGCGAGCTCACGGAGTTTTCTTATGCTCCTCTTCAGCTCCTGTTTTACCTGAGGAAACTCCTTCAGAAACCTCTCCTTTTCCTGCTGGTATTTTTGAAGCCTGTCTGGGTCCTCCCTGGCCAAGTCTGTTTGCAGCTTGATCAGAAATACACGGAGTACATCTGCCTCTTCCCTGTAACAATGAACAGTAAAGCCTTAGAAAGAGAGTTTGCTTGTCTATGAAACAGGCTCCACAAGCTCTATCCTGCATAAACCACAGAGATTTTATTGTAAATCACAAGAATTTTACTAACGTAAAAACTTTGCCAACCTTAAACCCTCATTTGGATATTGTTAGTGCTTCATGTGCTTATTCAAACATGGAATAAATAAGCAAAGGTCATCTTAGGATACCTTTTACTTAAGAGAGATATTTGATAAAGACACCTCAAAGGCAGACCAATACCATCACTTCCAGAATGTGTGTAAAATGGGAACTTCACAGATAAACAAAGAGAAGTAGGATTAGAATAGAAATCCTTCATTCAAGGACTTTAGTGTATAGTGAGGAGTCCATTTGTTCTTTGCTCTTGGCTGCTAGGATGTGGTCCCTAGGCCCCAAGAATATTCTGGCTGATAAGAATGTCCTCATCTGCCTGGGAATTTGGCCTCTGGGCAGTCTGACAAACTGACATGTGATGGGCCTCTGGGTCACGTGGTATCAGTTCTGACCTCCGGAGGAGCTGGGCTCTAGGGCGTTAGTCTGAGCTCTGGGAGGGGCTGGAGATGACAGGTCAGGGTAATTTGTTGTTAAATAGGGTGAGCGTCCTTGGCGGGCAGTGCTCCATGTGTCCTGCCCCACTGAATCCAGGACAGTAACGCATCCTGGGGACAATGAAAGCTTCGTGTGTGAAACCCACCTGGACTCTGCCCTATGGCTGATGGGAAACTGCATCCTTCCCTGTAATAGACCATAACTGGGATCCTGAAGCTTTAAGTGAGTCTGTGAATCCTTTTATTGAGTTCTACAATCTGAGGGTGGTTGTGGGAACCCCCAAATTTGCCCTTGATGGGAAATGTAAGGACAGTCCCAGCACTGTGTCCTCATATTTTTCAGATTGGCTAACTGTGTGCCTAGAATTTTATTTTTTTTTAAATCAAAACTCAGCTAGAAGGACCCTTAACGATCCTATTGCCTGGCATCTGCTCTCACCCAAGCCTGAACCCTTGGCCTTCTCAGCAGAAGGACACTGGGTCTGTCCACTGCCCATATTGACTGGGAAGCAGGAGATGTGCTGTGAGCCCTGTGCTCCGTGGCCCCTCCAGCCCACCTCACTGACTCCTGACCCAGGACCCAGCACCCCTGATCTCTCAGGGGTTTTATGTTAATTTCTGACAGCTACATGAGCCTGCACCCCAAGGCCATGTGCAACTTTATGGAACCTCTAAAGATTCAAGAGACGTGAGGAAACGCCCATCTGAGTGCTGAGCCTGAAGAGACTTGCACTTGCACAGCTGGTGGAGGAAGTGTTTCCTCTTGGGTGGCGATGCGTGAGGCTCCTCAGAATCCCTCAAATGACACACATCAAAGCCACTTACTATGACCCTGGAGGGCTCACTGAACCACACAGCCTTCCCACTGTCAGGGCAGCTCCACGTAGACTAGAAGAGGGTCCCAGATGGAGTGAGAATCCAGGTCCCAGGCAGGGTATGGAGGACACGGTCACCCAGGGCCCTCTAGCCCAGCTTGAGGGGATCCCATCAGGAAGGGAAGAAATGTCCCCTCTCCAACTCCCAGAACCTCTGTTAGAGTCACAGCCCCTTCAGTTCTGTGTCCTTAAGGCCCACTCTCCTCACTCTAGTCCTGGCCCTGCTGCCCAAGCCTGCCTACTAGTCCTACAACCTGGACCCTCTGCTCCACCCTGACTCCTGGGTCTAACCCTGGTCCAGGCCTCCCTGGGCCTTTGGATGAGATGATTGCACTTGGTTCCCCACCTCTGACCTTGCAGTTCACTCTGAGGCCATCACCACAATCCATCAGATTGAATTGCTATTCCCACTGGACACATAACACATAAAAAATCTGAGACTCAAAGTCTTAAACCCACAGGCCCAGAGTTGGGCAGGGCTAGATCCAGGATCCCACCAGGTCCAACCAGTTCCCCTCCAGCCTCTCTGCCTTATTAGCCAGCAGGAACCTGCAGTGTTGGTATAATTCCTAAGATGGAGAATGAAAGAGTTCTAGTCTGAATCCCCAGGAACACAAAATGATGTTTGGGTCAGAATTTTCTGACTTGACCCAAAGGAAGTTCTTCTTGGTTCTCATCTCCAGGAAGAAGGTCCCTGATTCTTCCCAACAAGCTTATTTTAAGATTAAGATTGATTGAACACCTACTCTGTGTCAGCAATCATGAAAAGCACTTGTGTGCATGATCTCAGGGTCCTCACAATAAAACTGAACAGATGATGAAGCAGAGAGTAGTTCAGTAACTTGTCCAAGGTCATATAACCTGCCCTTCCTTCCAGGTTTTGTCTCTTCTGACCCAACGTCATTCACTGCCAATAAATAACACGGAGGAAACATTCCACATAGCATCTTGAGGAGGAACATTCTCGACCCCAACCATAGGATCTGCCTGGAGGAAACCAGTCTGGGAGAATCTTCCTGGGGGCATGTTGGTGACATTCCTGGGGTACCTGCATGGTTACCTGGACAAACCGGCCTCAGTCACAGAATTCTTCCAGGGTTTGTCTTCAGTGAGCAGGAACTGCAGTTGTTCCAATGTCACACTCTCCTGGAAATACTCAATGACATCCTCAAAAAAGTTTTGGCTCTCTAGACAGAAAAATAAAAATTGAAGATTCGAATAAACTATGGTGTGATGTAAATGGTATCGAGTATAAGTGGTTAAAGTTCAACTTTCTGACCAGGATTCATCTGGCATGCTGTTGATGGATTTATCTGGGGTCTCAGGGGGACTGTATGCACCAGCCCCAATTCATAAGTTAATGCCCAGACCCACTCACTCTGCAATGACTGTATTAGAAGATAGGGGGCTTTAAGGCAGTAATTAGGTGAAATGAGGCCTTAAGTGTGGGGCCTTAATTCAGTAATACCAGTGTCCTCATTAAATGAAGAGACGTCAGATCTCTTCCACTCTCTCTCTCTTCCCTGAAGTATTAAGTGTTCTTAGGTTTTCTTTTTCTCATGCATCACTAAGGGAGAAATGAACTCAGGGCTCACTGGGGGGGAACCCACAGCACTAGATCTGTGTTGATTGATGAGGGTGGTGTGGGTGGAGGAAATAACCAAGCACCTGGGTGTCTGTGTGGACATTTGAGAACAACAGAACTAGTGCCTGCCTGAGGCAGTCACCTGGTAATCAGGTGTGTATCATGGGAGCACTGGGCAGAGGCCCTAACACTCCACAGGGGAGAGGGGATTCTAGAGAAGGGGAGAGGTTTCTACTTGGAACTAACACATTCCAGGTAGGGGGGACAGCACGACACTAGGCAGGACCTGCTATGTTGTAGACCCCGGCCCAGGCCACCGACACACATTATATTTGGTCCTCATCACAACGTAGGGAAATATCCTTCTCATTTTACAGGTTAGGTCAGGTCAGGTGCCCCAGATCAGGGAGGCAGATGTGGGAGGCAGCAAAGGCCAGATTGGGGGTCAGTTTAGAGTCCACTGACCCTCACAAAGCTGCTGGGTGGGCAGCAGGGCAAGCGGTGGAGGAAACAGCCTCTGTGTTGACAGCCCAGGGTCTGGGAGCAGAAGAAGGCTTGGACCAAGGGAGAGGGCAGAAGAAGCTCCAGGGGACCTCTTCTCCCTGTCCCACCTGGCCTTGGGGACTTCTTCTGCTGTGTCCAGCCCCCTCCATGGGCTGTCCTGGCCTCACCTCTGAGTCATTAACTGGGGGTCAGGAGGCAGGGGGAGGAAGTTAGCATCTTGGCTGTGGCTCCCTGAGGAGAGGACCAGGAAAGAGGCTGTGGGGACAGACCGCCAAGTGTTAGGGGACTCCCCATTGCCTCTCTGGGGGATGCTTATCCACGCCTTTCTTCGTTCTTGATTACTCAGCAGGTTAATTTGGCCTGAAGGCACCACCCTGAATTCTGGGTCACAAGTAGGAACCTGCCAGAGACAAGGTGGCTGACTACCTGAGTGGTCCCTGGGATCTTTTGAGCTCATGGTGGCAGCAGCAAGGTCTCAGAGATCTCACCCTTCTGTGTGAGGCTGGAAGAAGGTGTCGTTTCACCCTTGGGGAAGAGAAAACAGATTGTGGGCTTGATCATGCGTGAGCAGTGGCTGTAGGGAGCAGCGAGGGGTGTGGTCTCTGGCAGGTTCCCCTGGGACGGCCACCAGCGCCACCAGGGACTTAACCCAGCCTGGTTCTCTGTCCCCTGGGCTCTGCAGATCACTTGTTAAGGAAAGTTACTCATCCTCCCACCGTCCTCCCCAGCCAGAGTCCTGCTCTCCTACTGGGGCACAAGGAGAGGATAATCAGAGAGGAGACAGCCATCTGCGACGTTACAGGAGCAATAAAACCAGAGACAGAAGAACAGGTAGGAAGGGAACACTCTGGAAATTACATGAGGTTGGGAACACATGTATTACTAGTTGGTTATAGGTGATATTGACCCACTGTCTATGATGTGCAGGCTCCTGAAACTCACCTAAACTTAGGTCAGCCCAAGTTTTCAAATTTCTGCTCGAGCTGGGCCTTGAACCTAAGTCTTTCTGATCCAAATCCCAGGTTTGTGATGACTATGCTCTACTTGCTTTAATGTACAAAAATGTCTATTTGTGGATGCATGTTAATCGGAAAAGGGCTCTTTTTACTGCAAATGATGTCATGCACCCTGTGCTCGAGTCTCTGCCTTGATAAAGTTCCCGGTGCTGTAGCTCCCACAGCCCACATCTTCCTCGCTTCTGCAATAGCCTTTATCCCACAGACCTTTTTTCTGGAGTCCCACCAGCCCCACTCCAATCCCTGCAGCCCTGCCCTGGTCAGCTGAGGACCTGAATGGTGTCCTCTTTGCTGTCCACTCCTGATTGTTGGACTTCAGGCTGTTTTTAATTCTTTATGTAAATAATAGTGCAAAGAACACCGTTCTTGCATAAAACTTTGCCTACATTTAAGATTCTTTCATTAAACTCTTTCTAGAAGTAGAATGACTGGATCCAAGGGTATCAACACCTAACATTTTTTCATACTTAAGCTACTTTGTTATGCAAAGAAACTGTACAAGTTTACATTCACACATATCGTATGTGATGGTGTCCATCCTTGTCTTGCCAATTCTCTGTTATTTTTTAAATAGCAGATCTTTATATAGAGAGAACTTCTTCTGGTTCCAGTTGTGACTCTCTTGTGTTGGGAAATGAGAAAAGAAAGCATGTTAATTACACTTAGGCAGTAGTTTAAGAAGGCAAAAGAGTACTTATTTAAGTATTCTTCCTGAGACCTGACTGAAATGATAGTAAAGGTCCTTATAGTTACAGTAACAGCTACTTGTGAGAATGGGTTGTAATTCTGATTTTTCTCTGCACTGGTAGTTACTCTAAGACTTTTTAAATTATAATCCATATTGTTCTGATAACCAGGAGGTGTGTACCACTATATCCCCATTTACAGCTAAGGAAGCTGACGCATAGACGTTCTGTGATTTGCCCAAGGTCAGAAAACTTGTTCAGGGAGTACTGGGTCCCACCCCACTCTCTGGGCTCAAGATCCCATACCCGGTTTCTTCTCACTTTGCTGCTAACAATAATAGTAATTAAAAGCAGCCTTGGCGGTGGCAGGAACCCAGAGTCTTCACACTCCCTCCCTTGGCTAAAAACTATGACTGCTCCTTATTTACCAATTGCACCTTTATCCTTGCTCTGGTCTCCCCTCTCCATAGATAGAGTTACCGACACAATCATTGGTAAAACTGCCCCTGCCATTCTCTACAGCACCCAATCTAGAGTGGCCCAACTTCCTTAGAGTTTCCCCAAACCCCCTAATCTGAGCCCTGATCCTAGAATCTTTCTATCACCTTCCCTCTGCAGTGCCCAAGGTTCCCCTCAAGAAGAGTAACCTTCAGCTTGATTACCAGGGGTATGCTTGTTGGCAGAGGCTGTGGGCACTGACTGTGTGGATGGGAGAGAATTTACACAGACAGGCCCACCTCCAGGCATGTGGGAGAGGAGAGCTGGCTGGTCCCTTGCCTCCTTCTCTGCCTTAAAGCTGTAGGACCCCAGGAGCCAGGGCAGCCAATTGAAACTGGGAAACACAAGGACCAAGAGCCAAGGCAGAGAGAGGAGGAGAGCTTGGGCAGAAAGGGCTGATCCTGGATGATGCCGAACACTTGAAAATGCATTTGGACCCTTGAGCTCATCTTTCTGACCTTCTCTCCCATTCTTGTCCTGGTCCTGACCCTTGACTGGGGCCTCAGCTGGGTGTGGATGCTGGACAGTATTTCCGCTGCTGGATTACTATCTGGGGTGTCTTCCTCTGTTAGCCTCTGACTGGTCACTTCCCGAAAAGCCTATCAGTGGGAGAGAGGAGAACCCTGAAAACACTGTCCCCACCCAACTATGTGGCCAGATACAGAGGCCTCCCCTCCATGTGGGCAGAGATTCTCACCAAATATCTCCCTCCATGTGGCTACAAGTCATCCACCTTGGGCAGGGAAAGGAGGGGTTAGGGCAGGATCAAGTGCAGAGTCCTTAGCCCATCACCAGGCCCTCCTGATGCTCCTCCTCCTGTCCTCCTCACCCTCCTGACCCCACAGGGCCTGGTCCAGGGGCCTGGAGGACTCCCAGCTCCCTGGACTCTGATTCCCCCCAGCCTCCAGGCCTTCGCTCAGGCTGCACCTCCCCCTGCAATGCCTTTCCCCACCTGCTTCACCAGCTGAAATGTTACCTGTAATTAGCATTCCCACTCCAAAGCCTCCTTCCCCTGCTGTCTCCCCCAGTTCCTGTCCAGTCACCCCTGGAATCTTGCACTTTCCTGGTTGCGGGTCTGTTTGTGTGGAGTTCCTGCATCTCCGAGCACTGGGCAGGGGCCCTGTTTCTTCTCTGCTGCTCCTCCTGCTCTGGGACCTCTGGGTTCCCTCCACCCACCTGGACATATTCTGGCTACAATACGAGGTGTGGGACCCATTACTGGGACATGAAACCACCAACTTTTGAAGACACAGTACCACACTTCTTTTACCTGCAGTTGGGTAATTCCATTTGTTTTCCTTATCTGTCTTGATAAAAGCTCTTTTTGACAGAGAGGGCCACCAGATTTCTGAGTGTTTCCATTTATGGGTGTCCCTTGCTTTCCAAAAGATCACTCTCTGCCCCTAAACTGTGCAGTGAGGCCTACATCCTCTTCACACTATGCCATCTTGGTTTAGGAAAGCTTTTGTAGGAATACTGTACTTTCAGGTGGCAGGAAACACCTGTATTTCCTCATGTTTCCTTACTCCAGCCATGATATTTTTACAGGAGGAGGAAGAGGAAGAGAGAATTGTGGAAAGACATCGGCTCCTGCTAAAATCTGAATAATGCCTTACTGCACTGGAGGCTCCTTTAAAGGCAGAACAAAACAGTGTATTCCTTTTTGATTGCAGTAGGTACCTCTTAAGTAAATCCTGCTTTAAGGGGATAAAGCAGCAGACATGCAGGAAGGAAGGTAGGGAGTCTGGGAGAGCAGGACAGGAGGAGGAGAAAAAAAGAAGGAGGGAGAAGGTAGAAGTAGGAATAAAAAGAGAAGGAAGAAGAAAAAAAAAGCTCTAATCACTTAGTAAAACCTAAAGGGATCTAAAGGTAAACCAGAATGAAAGAAATGAAAACATTATGCAAAACATACTGGAAAAATACTGCTAACTTGATGAAAACTGTCTCACCAAGACACAGATCCCAGAAACGATTGGACCTCTTAAAAATTTGAAATTGCTTAGGGCACTGCAAACCAAATCAAAATGCAAGGAATCTGGAGACAGTGTCTGCAATACTTAGAGAAGATAATGGTGAGTATCCCCAACACAGGGAGAAGCTACAAACCCATATGAGCAGACTGAAACCAGCTTTTAAAACTGGGTAAGAGAACTGAACAAACACTCCCTGGGGAGGTGGCCTGTCCAGGGTCACACAGCTCTCCATGGGCAGAGTAGAGGCCAAGACCAGGCCTTCTGACACTGGTATGTAAGTAGGGAATGTGATTTTCTTTTCTTTTATGTAAACTGATCAAATTGAACCCTCTGTTTTTATTTTTTTCTTTTTCACTTTTTAGCTGCACTGTTCACTATGTGGGATCTTAATTCCCCAACCAGGGACTGAACCCACAACCCCTTCAGTGGAAGCAGGTCGTCTTAACCACTGGACCTCCAAGGAAGTCACAGGAATATAATTTTAATAACCCCAAAGTTCCTAAGTTTATCTCTGCCTGTCTAAACACATAGACCTAAGCCTATCCCCTCCTGGTACACTAGTGTATCTATAGTTTGACTTTTTATCTTTATATTGCAAAACCAGGATCACAATGCCGACGTTGTGTAGTGAGCCCTTTTCACTTCCTCCATCTGGACCATCTTCCCCACACGTGATCAACCATCATGGGCAGCCCTGAGCTGAGGACCCAGAGAACACAGGAAGGCAATGCCCTTCCTTTTCCCACTTGGTCTCCTGCCCCTCCCCTCTCAGGTCTCAGTTTCCCTCTAGGAGCTGGCACTGAGCAGGCACTCAGAGACAGGGTGGTGATGAACCTGGATTCCTTGTATCTCAAAAGGAACCCTTTCCCCACCCTGGGGGCAGCCACAAGGTGGCCAGGCCATAGGAGAAGAGGCTTTCATTCTCCTGTCCTCTACCCACCTGCTTTCTCCAGATTTCCCAAAGGGCTGAGCACCCCCAACACCCTCCTTCCTTCTGGGATCACCACTCACATCTCAGGAGTCCACATCCTGAGCTGAGCCCACCTGAGCAAGTGTCTGACCTCCCTCTGCACCGTTTATGGACCTCGGGGGTGGGAGGAAGCCCTCAGACACACCTGCCCCCACATCCAGGCTCTGCCCCTGCTTAAGCTGCCCCTCTGGCCATGACCTCATCTCTCTGAGCTTCTGTTTCCTTCTTCTGTCAACTAGTGACAATCATCGTTTTCTTAGACGGTTGTCCTGAGGATGGGGAGATTCGCAGGGTCCTACCCCCTTGCTTACCCAGGAGTCTTCCTCTGGCCGAGTGTGAACAAGATCCAGTTGTTCTCAGCTCTGCAGATGCAGCCACCAGCTGTGCAGTAAACTATACACACCATCTGGGCCCAGCTATACCTGGAGAAGCAAAAGGGAAAGTGAACGCCCTTCCATCTGGGTTGCTCAGATTAAGCAATCACCCTGCCCACCAGGCCCCACACTGAGCTAATCCCATCCTCCCTGTTGACTGCCTTAGATAACCAAGCCCAGTCCTGTCCTGTGGAGTCCTTCATGGCCGAGCACATTGTGCCCTGGCCTCTGTGAAGGAAGACCTGCCAGCAACAGACTGAGGTCCTTTGCCAATAGTGCTCCATCTACTCCAGGGCTGTCTTCCCAGCCCCTCCACCCTCTCCATCCACCCTCACTCACCAGCCTGCCTGCCTTATTCACCTTCGCACTGCCAGCACTTGGCACAGTCCCAGAAGATACCAGCTGCTCACTGCATACTGGTCGTACTCCTGCTGCTGAGGGGCACACTCATGTGGGTTCCAGGCACTTCCTCCCTCAGATCCTTCTTCCAGAAACACCTGCTCCTACCACTTGGCAAAGTTATGCTCATCTTTCAAAGCCCAATCCTGGCATCACTTTGCCTGAGAAATCCTCAGGAAGTGCCCTGCTCTGATCCCATGGTACCTGGGAGAGGGCCCTAAGTCCACCGCTTAGCCATTCTGTGCATGTCACATACAACCCTTATAGACTCACTTCAGTTCAGTTCATTCACTCAGTCATGTGTCCAACTCTTTGCAGTCCCATGGATTGCAGCACACCAGGCTTCCCTGTCCATCACCAGCTCCTGGAGCTTGCTCAAACTCATGTCCATTGAGTCAGTGATGTCTGGGTCCCTGTAGTCTTGTCCATGAGGGCAACAAAGACACCAGTGACTTTGGTCCCAGTGGCTCAGGCTGGGTGACCAAGGCCATGTGGATGGATGCAGAGTTCACAGGCAGGGCTGAGAGCACACTGCTCTTTTCTACCTCAACTTATTTTCACTTGACAATAGGTCTATTTGGGAGGACTTTTGTAGGAAGTCCAGAGTCTTAGCAACTTAGGAAAGTCTACAAGAGAGGGCCAACCCTGTTTCCTCTGCCCATGATGATTCTTTTCTGGGGAACCTAAAAGGAAATAGGGTTTGTTCTCTCATGAGAGCATCAGTCAAGGTGCTCACTTCTTCTCACACTGTCATCTAGCACCTGACTCAGAAGTAAGGGCAGGACGGGGAGGGGGAGGGGACAGCAGATTGAGTCCCCAAGGTCAGGAGGAGAAGGGGAGGTGGCCTCCCAGCACCCCTGGAGCTTCTCCTGCTCTCTCCCTTGGGCTCAGCCTCCTCCTGCTCCCAGGCCCTGGGGCGTCACCACAGAGGCCCTTTCCTCTAGCTCTTGCCCTTGTCCACCCAGCTGCTCTGTGAGGTCAGCGGACCCTGAACTAAATCCCAGTCTGGCCTTTGCCACGTCCCACCTGTGTGACCTGGAGCTCCTTACCTGACCTCACCTTAAGATGGAAATCATGTTTCCCTATGTGTTCATGAGGGTGAAATCACGTGTGTGTCCATGTCCGGGGCCAGTGCCTGCCACACGGTAGGTCCTGCCTAGTGTGCTGCTGTCCCCTCTACCTGGAATGTATTGGTTTCAGGTGGAAACCTCTTTCTCTAGAATCCCCCCTCCCCCATGCTGTGTTAGGGCATTTTTCCCAGGGCTCCCTTATCATCACTTAACATCACTTTGTGTTGGAAGACCTTTTAGGACTAACACCCAAAAAAGATGTCCTTTTCATGATAGGGGACTGGAATGCAAAAGTAGGAAGTCAAGAAACACCTGGAGTAACAGACAAATTTGGCCTTGGAGTACAGAATGAAGCAGGGCAAAGGCTAATAGAGTTATGCCAAGAGAACGCACTCGTCATAGGAAACACCCTGTTTAACAACACAAGAGAAGACTCCACACATGGACATCACCAGATGGCCAACATTGAAAATAGATTGATTATATTCTTTGCAGTGAAAGATCGAGAAGCTCTATTCGGTCAGCAAAAATAAGACTGGGAGCTGACTGTGGCTCAGATCATGAACTCCTTATTGCCTAATTCAGACTTAAATTGAAGAAAGTAGGGAAAACCACTAGACCAATCTGGTATGACCTAAATCAAATCCTTTGTGATTATATAGTGGAAGAGAGAAATAAATTTAAGGGACTAGATCTGATAGAGTGCCTGATGAACTATGGATGGAGGTTTGTGACATTGTATAGGAGGCAGGGATCAAGACCATCCCCAAGAAAAGGAAATGCAAAAAAGCAAAATGGCTGTCTGAGGAGGCCTTACAAATAGCTGTGAAAAGAACAGAAGCGAAAGGGAAAGGAGAAAAGGAAAGATGTACCCATTTAAATGCAGAGTTCCAAAGAATAGCAAGGAGAGATAAGAAAGCCTTCCTCAGTGATCTGTGCAAAGAAATAGAGGAAAATGATAGAATGGGAAAGACTAGAGATCTCTTCAAGAAAATTAGAGGTACCAAAGGGACATTTCAGGCAAAGATGGGCTCAGTAAAGGACAAAAATGGTATGGACCTAACAGAAGCAGAAGATATTAAGAAGAGGTGGCAAGAATACACAGAGGAACTGACAAAAAAGATCTTCACAATCCAGATAATCACAATGGTGTGATCCCTCACCTAGAGCCAAACATCCTGGAATGTGAAGTCAAGTGGGCCTTAGTAAGCATCACTACCAACAAAGCTAGTGGAGGTGATGGGATTCCAGTTGAGCTATTTCAAATCCTAAAAGATGAAGCTGTGAAAGTGCTGCACTCATTATGCCAGCAAATTTGGAAAACTTAGCAGTGGGCACAGGACTGGAAATGGTCAGTTTTCATCCCAATCCCAAAGAAAGGCAATGCCAAAGAATGCTCAAACTACCTTACAATTGCACTCATCAAACACGCTCGTAAAGTAGTGCTCAAAATTCTGCAAGCCAGGTCTCAGCAATACGTGAACCGTGAACTTCGAGACATTGAAGCTGGTTTTAGAAAAGGCAGAGGAACAGAGATCAAATTGCAAACATTTGCTGGATCATTGAAAAGCAAGAGAGTTCCAGAAAAACATCTATTTCTGCTCTATTGACTATGCCAAAGCCTTTGACTCTGTGGATCACAATCAACTGTGGAAAATTCTGAAGGAGATGGGAATCCCTGACCACCTGACCTGCGCATTGAGAAACCTGTATGTAGGTCTGGAAGCAACAGTTAGAACTGGACATGGAACAACAGACTGGTTCCAAATAGGAAAATGCGTATGTCAAGGCTGCATATTGCCACCCTGCTTATTTAACTTATATGCAGAATACATCATGAGAAACTCTGGGCTGATTGAAGCACAAGCTGGAATCAAGATTGCTGGGAGAAATATCAATAACCTCAGATATGCAGAGGACACCATCCTAATGGCAAAAAGTGAAGAAGAATTAAAGGGCCTCTTGATGAAAGTGAAAGAGCTGAGTTTCAACTGACCCAACTAAACGTTGAGTTAAAGATCAACATTCAGAAAACTAAGATAATGGCATCCAGTCCCAACAATTTATGGCAGACTGATGGGGAAACAGTAGAAGCAGTGGCTGGCTTCATATTTGGGGCTACAAAATCATTGCAGAAGGTGACTGCAGCCATGAAATTAAAAGACACTTAGTCCTTGGAAGGAAAGTTATGACCAACCTAGACAGCATTTTAAAAAGCAGAGACATTACTTTGCCAGCAAAGGTCTGTCTAGTCAAGGCTCTGGTTTTTCCAGTGGTCATGTATGGATGTGAGAGTTGGACTGTGAAGAAAGCTGAGCACAAAAGAAATGATTCTTTTGAACTATGAAGGAGACTCTTGAGAGTCCCTTGGACTGCAAGGAGATCCAACCAGTCCATCCTAAAGGAGATGAGTCCTCGGTGTTCATTGGAAGGACTGATGCTGAAGCTGAAACTCCAATACTTTGGCCACCTCATGGGAAGAGCTGACTCATTTGAAAAGACCCTGATGCTGGGAAAGATTGAGGGCAGGAGAAGAAGGGGATGACAGAGGATGAGATGGCTGGATGGCATCCCTGACTCGAAGGACATGAGTTTGGGAAACTCTGGGAGTTGGTGATGGACAGGGAAGCTTGGCGTGCTGCAGTCCATGGGGTCGCAAAGTCGGACACGACTGAGCGGCTGAACTGAACTGAACTGAATGTTAGTTAATCAAATGGCCTAGGAAGAAGTTGGTGCATTTTGAAGTATTACTGAAATGGAACAGGAGCCTATGGTCCTTGCCCCCCCCTCCCCGCCCCCCCACCTGCCACTAAGTCCTCTGTGGTCTTTTGCCTGTGGAAAACTTAATCAAAGAATAAATTTGATCAGAGAAGTGAGAAATGCTGAAACAAAGGAAAACAAAATAAGGAGATAAATAATGTAGTCATTAAGGATTTTCAAGGACCTTTAGTTCTTTCTCAAGGGCTATAGGTCCTATTCTAAGCCTTATCCTGTGAGCTGTCTAACAGATACTAAAACACCAGGTGGAGAAGTTAGCTACATGACGACCAGACTTACACCCAGGACTTGAGCTGCCACAATTCCGAGAAGTGACCACAAAGAAATGGGAACAAGTGCACCCTGGAACTGAAGATTAACTGTGCCTAAAACAACCAAGATGATGCCAGCCAGACCAGTGGTGACCAGTTGAAGATGACTGTTAGAGATGACTCTGCTGTTTCTGCATGTGACGCCACCACCCCCTCAACTCTGTCTATAAATGCTCTCACCTCCTGCTTGTCCGGGGCGTGTGGGGAGACAGGCTGAGGACAGATGTCCGCCACCCTCCCCTGCAGTTGCCAGCATCTGAATGAAATAAAGCAAACTTTCCTTTCCACCAACTTGCCTGTTTACTGGCTTTTGAGTGGCAAGCAGAGGGACCCTCCCATGCATACCTTTTGGTAACATTACCTGAGGCGGGATAAGGGTGAGGGTGGGGCTGGAACTGTCCGCAATCCTAACGTGGAACGATTTACTTCTATGACGAGTCTTTTTTAAGAACCCATGTGGCTGCTGGCCTGTCAGCCAGTCCCCACACTGTCTGAGTCGGTCTCTTCTCTTGTGAACTCCGTGCACAGAAGGTTCTGGGGCTCTGGGGGCACGTCTCCAGAGTTTTGTTCTAATGTCACCACTTGCTGCAGAGCTCTGCAGCCATAGAGCTTGTGGCAGGGGCCCTGAGAGGAACTCCACGGCCCAGAGCACCAATTGAGGGCAGCCTCTGGACATAGGTCAGGGGTTCTCACAGGCAATCAACCCCACCAGGTGATTTCCAGGGCACTCGTTGGAGAACCACTGTCATGGATCATTGGGTTCAGTTGGTACGGCTGTAGCCTGGATACCAGAAGTTCCTCTTTAAACTAGAACTCTTAAATTGAGTGCTTTCAGTAGTGCTTCTTTTTTTCCCATGGTAAGGGAAGAATTGCCCACATTCTGGTGAAATTCTGGAGATTCTGGTGACAGTGGGTAGGGTTGCAGGTCAAGCAATCTGTGGGATACTGTGCCCCCTCCATGCAGGCCCCCTGGCATTCTTGCCCTGCTGGATGAGGAGTGCTGCTTCTCCAAAGCCACGGGAAAGAGCTTCGAGGAGAACGTGGTGCAGGATTAGGACACCAACCCCAAGTTCCAGAAGCCCAAGCAGCTGAAGGACAAAGCAGATTTCTGCATCATCCACTTCACTAGCAACATGAGGAGTGCACACAAAGGATGGTGTGGATGGACCTTCTTGGGAGACAGAGAGACGATTCTATGACCTTGAGCCCTGAGGTGGGGGACAGGTGGGCGGTACTTATTCATCATCACATATTCCATTTTGCTAGAAGCTTGCAGCAGTCCTGTAAGGTGCTCAGACTGTGTATTATTATTAGGTTCATTTTCCAGGTAAGGAAGTGAGATTGTGCTGAAGGTGCTGGCTCTGGAGTTTGTATTGGGGCTCTGTGTCTGTGATATTTTGGGCCAGACAATTCACCTCTCTGAGTCTTGGTTGCCTCACATGGAAATTGGGGGTGACCAGCACTGTATCAGGGAACATGAATGAAATAGTCTTGGGAAGCCTAGCACTGCACTGTCAGTACTCTGCAGCAGGGCCTCTCAGCCTCCACATTGCCCTTCTTGAGGGGTTGAGGCTGGATCCGTCTTTACTCTCCAGGACTGTCCTGTGAATTGTAGGATGTTTAGCAGCAGCCCCGACTCCTCCCCACCAAGATCAGTGGGGCAATCCCTGCTTGAAGCAGCCAGTAAGGCCTCCAGACACCCCAAACATCTGCAAGGTGTGGCCAGTAAGTGGCTGAGCTGCCGCCACACCTGCTGGCGCACCTTCCCTGGTTGGCTTGTTCCTGGGGCTTGGCCCTGACCGAGCAGGACTGTCCTGAGTCTGCAGCAGTCCAAGCTTAGACTAAAGCTGGTCCTTCTCAGCATGTTGTGCTGTTGGTACAGAATATCTAGCAGTTGGTTACTCTTGGAGGTGTGATGAGCCAGGCTGTACTCAGTCTCCCCGTCAATGACAACTGGTGACAGGAGACTTATACTGATGCAATGCTGCTCCCAAGCCACCTCGGGCCCTCGGCCACCATCCTCCATGTGGCCCCGCACTGCTTGGCCTCGCGTGCTTGACTCCTCTGGCTCCTTAGTATGTTGAAGCCACTCGTGACTTTCAAATGCCTGTTTAAAGAAACTCCATTTCTCTAGTTATCTAATGTCACCTGAACCCCCTTGTCCATTGGCACCTTGGTTAGAAATGCACGTGGGCAGAGATGTTTGCAGGTAAGGTCTTTTCAGGGCCGAGGATTTTCTTTCCCTGCAAGTCTGACTCATTATCTGACCTGCGCTGCTGAACCCCACTTGCCCACTTTCCTGTTTTCTTTCAGTCTCATTTCCCTCTACCAGGTGAGGCTGCCTACAGCCTTGGGCCCAACCCTAGCTCTAAGCCGGCCCTCGACTTTGGCCTTGTTCCAGGGTTCCTTGGTGGCAGGGGTAGCCTCTTGGAGAGGGCTAGCAGCCGGCTCTCCTCCTCTAGATTGAAGCCCTTGAGCTCGACAGCAACCTGTACCGCATCAGCGAGAGCAAGGTCTTCTTCTGGGCCAGCGTGCTGGCCCCCCTTGAGGAGGAGCGGGACCTGAAGATCGCGGACGTCATCATCAGCTTCCAGGCCTGCTGCAGGGGCTACCTGGCCAGGAGGTATGTCCCGGGATGCCCACCCACAGCTCAGGGCCCCCAGCTGTCCTGTGATGGAGGCACTGAGGAAGCGGGGCCTGGGCGCCCTCATGCCGGCAGGTGGGGCCGGGGAGGCCCATGTGCTTTCCCTGCCCCCCTGCTTCCTGGATTTCTGCCTGAGGTTTAAAGTGAGCAGGCGGGAGGGGTGACTGTGCTCAGATTTTCCCTGCAGGAAAACCCCTGCTTCCCACTGTTCCTCCAGGGTGACTCCCAGAAGATCCCAAGCTCCAGGGAGGAAGCGTCCTTGAGTCACGGCAGCTCCTGTGTGGTCAGGGGCGGACTTGTGCAGGTCAGTGGGCAGGACAGCTGAACGTTTACCTCCTGACCCCTCTGAATCTGTGGTCAGGGGTGTCTGTTCCAGCCTGAACTCTGAACTCTGTGGACAGAGCATGAGTGTGTGGTGTTTGGACAAATGGACTTTTGCAGGACATGAGCTGCTGATGTTCTCCTGCCAAATGGAAGTCCCTGAGTTACTGGAAGAAATCCCCTGCCTCTCCCTTCCCCAGCTCCACTCCCCTCAACCCCTCTTCCTTATCTGCAAAATCAAATTGAATTCCTGGCTTTTATTATGGGTGATTGTAATACCAAACATTAGTGTGTGGTCCTCATGAAATAACACTCATCACTCTTATGTCCCTCCCCTAAAATCAGGGTGGAGGCGGCCATGATGGCCCAGGGACATTTCCTGGGATGAAGCAGCCCTGATGGAAGGTCAAGCAGGCCTCCAGAAGTGGTCAGGGTTCCAGGAAAACTGCAGCCCCTTCTGCTTGGGACAAGCAGAAAAGTCCGCTAGCAGTCCAGCTGCAGGACTCTCAGGCTGTGGGATCTTTGCTTCTCAGTTTCTTTATCTGTACAGTGGAGCCGAC